>NC_054377.1:48434850-49034850 GCF_017654675.1 Xenopus laevis | reverse complement strand
GGATAACGTCTACATGGATCTATAATAAAAACTTTAGGGCAACGATCAACCACATATATTAACCCTCTCACTATCGCTTGAGATCATTATAACTAAAAGTAAATGCCTCACCCACCGTCCCTCAAACCTTGTATATATACTAATAACTGTCACCTGTGGGGTCAGTGTTAAGAGAGACTTAAAGAATACAATCATTATCCCTGTGACGTGTTTCAGTACACCATCGTAATCAAGTGTATATTAACTATAAATACGTGTCCACTATCACCCTCAATCAATCCCACGTATGTAACGATATTAAAATTAAAAATAAAACCCTCGATTTTTTGCAAAAAAAATCACCACTGGAGAATTTTTGCTGTAAAACTGTACCAGACAAAAACGTTTTCTTATCCATAAGTAGCACACCTGGTTTTCATCACTTAATGGAAAAAAGAACCCTAAATAAACTAAATTTTTATTATCATAAAACTAATTATAATATATGGTTGAGAATAGAAAATAATCAGAATTAATATAAAAAGCCATAGTTGGAAGAAACAAAGGGAAAATAATTTGCAAAAAGTGTTGTTCTACCAACTTACAATGCATAGGTTTAAGATGTCTTCAATTGTGCTACTTTCTGAAAGGCCCAGTTGAAATGTGATGAATATCAGTGTCCATATCAATGGTGGGAAGGAGTAGTATATAACCAATCTGCACCCCAGTGGAATTAAAAGTGACCCAAAGCTCCATAATCACTATTCCAGAAATGGGTAAGGGTAAGTTAAACCTGAATATCAATACATTTTCAACCTGTAAAAGAGAAAAATCTTGCAAAAAACAGCAACATCAACATGGTGGTAGAATGTGTGCTCTACAAAGCAATATAACATACAGAAAATGAAAATATTCTATATGTGCATTTCCACTTACTCATCTTGTCTGAAATGATCTGCATATTTACCATACCACAAGCACTGAAAATCCTCTTAGGCTATATTGAGGAATTAGACTGAATTGTTAAAAATGGGATCGCTCCTTTGCCAGAGTAAACAGACCCATGCCAAAACATCATCAAGTAGAGAAATATTGAATTTTAGAGCATCCAGAAGCAAAATTGGAAGTCTTACTAAATGAAGCACTGATTTATGAATATTGTGCAGGGTTGAAGATCCATAAAAAGGTTGCTGAGATGGAATCTGGGGTTCTTTTACTTGAAGGAAAATAAACAGAGCAGCAACAGGACCAGACAGCTGCGGAGACATTGTCATGTTGAAGCTGAGCTCTTTAGTTAATAAAATTTAGCTTGCACCCAAAATAATTACAGTAATTCTGTAAGATTAGTAGTGAGGAATTCATTCTGAGTTGAGTCCATAACCCTATTGTGTGGCAGGCTGTTTTGTAGGAGTAAAGCTGTGTGGTCTTGCAGAACAGAACCAGATGTTGGGACAAGATTGAAGCAAAAGAATTGTTAGGCAGGTCAATGTTTGGTTTGCAGTGGGCATATCTGGACATACAACAAGAAGGAATATCTACATAAAATGCAAAGGTCAGACAGAAAATGTCAGAAAAAGGAATTAAATTATATATAATAGCAATTAGAATAAAAACTACAGTTGGGTACAGAAACAAAACAAGTAAAGAGTAGAAATATCAACCTTTTCTGGTGCCAAAATTATAACTGCAGACTGCACTTGATCTAATGTACTGTACTACTTGTGTAGGTAGGAATGTACAGTAGAACAATACTTTAATAGAACAAAGAGGGGGCAATACAATAATAAAAATAGCATTCAAAAGAGGTAAAGCTTACAATCTAATTGGTGGGTAACTTATAGACACCAATAGGTGAATAGAAACCGGTTGTCACAGTGCTCATAAGTTTAAGTAACTACATAGCAGGTAATTTCATCACCAACCACCCGCCTATGTAACCCATCATTTTAAGTTCCTGATAAATAATATGTACCTTAATAGTCCTGTTGCAGTGGGCCAGTGTTTAAAGCCATATCAAAATAATGTCCACAATATTTAAATTCCATTGTATATAAAGTCTGAAATAAGTCCATATTACATGTGCTGCAAAGAACTATAGTACTTTATAAAATGGTGCTGCTCCTCTGGCCTGTTCTGGGTAATATATCAGAACATTCTCTCAACAGAAGAGAATATAGGAATGTATGGAGACACAAGAGAAAAAATATGTTGAGTTGCAGAGAAATTAAAGGCTTTGAAAGCTACCAGAACTTAATTAAATTAATTCTGTGTTTGTGGGAAACCATGATAAGGATTTCAGGAGTGGAGTGGCTTGTTCTCTCTATCAAACTTCCAGAATAATTTAATCGGGACAGTAGCGGGGAGAGTTGTGAATTAGGGAGGCCAGTTAATAGTAGATTGCAGCAGTATAGGTGGGGCAGATTGAGAGCATGCATAAGTATCTTAGCTGTTTCTTAGCTGTGAAAGAAAGGGATGGATTTTGGCAATATTACAACAGGTTTTGTCCACTGTGTAAATATGAAGGAGAGGGAAAAGTCACGACCCCCAGATAATGTATTCTTTACAATGCAATGATGCCATGCCATAACTTTCGAAGTGTAATAACCTCACAACCCAATGAGATAATGTCACAATGCTATTGTTGCAACAACACATAGCCACATGATCAATATTATATGTTAAGCTTAATTGTGTATTGTGTAATTTCAGAAATGCACTGATAATTCTTGTAAAGGTTTTCTTTATTCACACTTCTAGCAATAAACTATGAGAGGACATGGTCTATAGCCAAGGGTGTGGCATAAATTCACGATGGCCTTGGCCAGCTGCATGTGACAATTTATAAAATTCTTCAGAAATTCATTTGAGGCAATAAACCCTTAAGTTTGTACTTAACCTGTATTAACCTGCAGCTGCTTTATAACATGCTAAAAAATATATACATATCTTAACTTACTAAAGATTTGTATTATTGTTCACTGAAGTAAGATACACCCATATAACATAATGTAACTGATTTGTCTGTAATTTGTTCAAGACACTTTACTAGTGCAGATATGCAGTAATGCACCACAAATTTATCACAGCTACCTGCTCAAAGAATTATGCGTAAAAGAGAAAAGATTGATATTTCTACTATTAAAATTTAGTGGAATCTGTATTACCTCCATCATGCAAACAACATGCAGAAACTGGTGATATGATAAATAGACTATTCAAGTTAAATTTATCTATATGCAGATAGAAAGCAGAATTTGCAGTCCGATTTGATACTTTCTTCTACCAGATAAACTGTATTAGTAAATTATTATTTAGTATTATATTACAAAATATGGAATTTAAATGTTTACCATCATAGCAGAGAGAAAGCAACAATTTCATTACTTTTGAAATAAGACTTTTCAGAAAGGAATGCTGATGTCTTACAGGATCTTTAGTGGAGTGTTTTTTGATTAATGGGATGCTATAGAACATACAAGGTCTCAGAAAATCAGATGTAAACTTTAACCTTCCTTTTGTAGCCTAGCTTCATCTATCGATTTTATTTTTTCAAATGTAAAAATTCTACAGTAGATATTCTTAATACCCTTCAGATGATATTCACATACATGAGATATGTCATATCATATTGAGCTCATGTCGTATCGTATGGAGCTCAAGTCTTAAATTTATTGATAACAGAAGCAACAGCTATTCCCTATGGGTGTGATACATGTGTCTCTTAGCTTATGATAACATCAAAATAAAAATAATGTTATTAATCAGACTTATTGACCATTTTATCCTTTTTCCAGACAATTCAGAATTCATATTACTTTATAGGTTTATAGTAATTCTTTTCACACACAAGAGCCACACTGCTCAATATACATAAACATTCTTGTTTCACTTCACAGGTAGCACACACTCACTAGATTTACCTATTTAACGTCCTACATTAATGAACAATGCAAAATAAATCTTAACAATTAGCCTTTGACCGCTTCACCTTTTTTCAAGGTGAGTAGAAATCTTAATTTCTTTTATAAAGAATTGTAAATTAAATAAGTAGTTTAATGTATAGTACAAAATATTCAAAATATTGGCAAGACACACAAACATATACAAAAAAATATAATACAAAAAAATACTTATATAGCTGCACTCACATTCCAATGAGAATGTCTGTATAGAAAAATATCATAAAGGAAGGAACTCTCAGGACTTTGTAGATCAGTGAAAAAAATTGCAAAAATTTATTTTTGAACTAATGTTGAATTTACAACACAAAACACCAACTTATACTCCACCCCCAAAGACAGGGTGCAAAAATTAGATTTTTGGTTAATAGTGGAGCTCATTTAGAAACAATTTTGCAAGTTTGCACCTGGTTAATAATCCATAGCAACCAATTAGTAGCAAGTCCAGAGTGCTTTGAAAACAACTCCGAATACAACAGGCAGAATATACAACCAGGCAGAATATAATCACTAATCAGCTCATTTATTTATGTGTACACAAACCTGTGTCTCAAAAGCGCCTCAAATGCATTTAAAAAGTCTGTGTGTAAGAGCTTTTAAGCAAGAGTTAGCACATATAGATATTATCAAACATGTCATTCAGAAGGTATAGCAGTCTACTTTGCTCCTCTATTAGTAAGACCTGGCGGCATCCAATTAGCTGAGGGCTCCTCTTGTGGTGAAAAGCAGTTGTTAAAGGCAAGTCAAGTCAAGTAGTTATTTATTGCCTTTTGTACCAGGAGTACATAGGAATTTCTTTTGCAGCACAGTGCAGTGTGACATATTGATTTTTACAATATATTGATATTTACAATATATGTAAATATATTGCAGAAGCAAGAGCCGAGACCAGGGAGCATAGCATTGGATCTGGATTTAGGGTGCCATTCGTGACACACACTACTACCAGCACAGTGAAAGATAATATTGAGCATCATAGTAATATTCTTGATACATTATGGCCATACATCATAACGTGTAACAAGAAGCAAGCTTTATGAAAATTCATACAAGAGAAAAGTCATGGGATTATGTAGTTAAGAAAAATCTTGTATGCAATGTCTCATTATTACATTTTATAAACCCCAAAAGGCAGACACTAAGAAAAGCAATGCGTTTTTCTATAACAGTTACCATCAACTCTATGATTTCAACATTTTTTCTCTCTCTGCTACAGATCATGCATTCAATTTAAGGGAATTATTTTATAGCAAGTCACTGGAAATCGAACTGATGATTTAAAAGTATAATTATGTGCAATAAGATAATGTTAAGATGAAAACGGACAGCTTATTATTGCTACACTAACTTTTATAAGTTCTTTAGAAAAGTAAGAGCAAATAAATAGTACCAGACATTAGTTTTAAATAACAAATGCAGCAGAAAATTAATTATTAAATATAAATGTATGATATTCTAGCAAACATCCTAAGTCTTGGCTTAAATATGAATTACCTTACCTTATAGTTTCTTAATATTATTTTAAGACAGTTTCATCTGGTGTACAAATTACTTCTAAGCAAATATTTGGATCCATTTAGCTAAGATGTCTAAGCTAGACAGATTGTCTACTGCTACATTGTTCTACTGATGTACTAGAACACAGATTCATGGAATATATAAAATTTATCTGCTGATGTTTCAGTGCAATCTTTGCTCCCTTGAAAACGGTCAGCAACTCACAGCACAACTTTGCTGTGTGCAGGAGTAAAATGTTAGGTTAAGACATGCACAAATATACAAACAAAAACATAACTCCACAAAAAAAGTAATAACCACTACCTGCTCCAGTGTGGGCTGGTGGCTGCACAACAGAGTGGGATAAGCTGCAGCGTCCCATCCCTTTGGACTGTGTATTCCCCAAAGCTGCACCCCATGTTATGTTTCTGTTGAACTGTTATACAGCCACAGACCTGCAGCTGGAATACCCACACTGACTTTCCCTCTTGCTGCAGATGAATGCGGCGCTCGATTGCTCCTCCCTGGCTATCTCCTATAGAAGGCAGGGAGGAGAAATCAAGCGTCGCACAATGGATTGTCGACCCTGCCGCCGTTTCTGAAGAGGAGCGTAAGCAGAGAATCGGTAAGTAATTTCTTAATAAAGACTTAATTAAAAGTTAAAAACTGCCTTAGTGGGTTTTTTTTTCGTTAAGTAGAATTTTTTTTATTAAATTATGTTACTGGTCTTTTAAAGAGGACAGGTTTACTAAATAACTGTTATTTGGATGTGAGGCTGTTGCCTGGGGCCAGGTGCTGCCTGAAAGGACTAGGCCACAAATGCACACTGAGTTGTGCTCCTGTTGAGCAGTTGTTCCCTACCAGATACATAGAGGGATTGCTTGTCATTAAAGTTTTGTTGTACTGTTACCTGCCTGTGTGCTTCTTATGTGCCAATAAACCAGTCCCATGCTCGGGGACGTCACACTAACCATACAATGTATTTGATATAAAATATATTTTTGGAGACCACTTGAACAAGATAGTAAAGTATTGCAATTTCCCATTCTTAAAAAAAGTTGCCTGAGAATGGGCTTGAGAAAATTAGTCGATCATTGTTTAATATTCTGTTAGCAAGCTTGGTCACTTATTAACATTTCCATAACAATGTGTTAGCACTATTGTGCTTTCCAAAACCCCATGTATGGAACGAGATTCAGGATAACTTCCGAGGCTACACATTCTATTTATAAAAGCAGCAATAACAAAGCACTAAGCCTTTATTCCAAACATCTAACAACATGGTTTTTTTTTTTATTTTAAATCACATAGATAAGCAAATACAATGATATATATATATATATATATATATATATATATATATATATATATATATATATATAGAAAGGCATAGGGAGCGCACAACCACGTGTCCATATTCGCCCTGGGTGCCAGTCAAGGTATATGTAATAAGAATTGCAGCAAGCGACGGCACTCCTAGGAATTTCACCAAAACAACTGTGATATGAATCATAAGTGAGGTTTAATAAATCCTACGTTTCGGTTCCTAACCGGAACCTTCGTCAGGGAAACAAACAGTGCAGTACACACGGGTCACGTTTAAATACTTGTCTTGGCGCCAAAGGCCGTTGCTAGGTAACCTGTAAACAGATGTATAATACAGCTTAACTCCGATCGAGGTAACCAGCAAATAAAAGAAGTTAAAAATCACACTACCGTCCTCGTAGGGGTTTCCTTATGGCGTGACTAGTGGCACCGCTCAGACCGGTTCAGTAGATCCTCCGTGTCGCTCAGTATACGGATGTGATTACCCGTCCTACGTCCTGTAGCGGTGGAGCGGGGCCGCAAGGGTCTCCGGGAGGTACAGTGCGTAGGAAGTTTACTGCGTTGCCTAGCAACCCGCCTTGCCGGTCTAATGTCATCGCGCTTTACAGTGCCTAGGTCATTCACACAGAATGAGTCCTGCGCACAGCATCAGTCCTGCAGCTCACCAGCTTCCCAACGCTGGTGTGCGCCGACAATTCCAAAGGCCACGAATGTTAGGCCAATGCCGGGTACTAGTGAAAGCGTCCGCATTTGCCACCACATATTGAGCCTAGCAATGTTAGACCAGCGGGTGCATATGGCTGCTTATGGGCATACCTTCGCCTAGGGTTCCATACTGCACTTCCGCTCACTATCCACATAACAGGGCAGGGTATTCATCATTTGTTACATTCGGATTACTTACTCGTCTGTCGTGGGTGCTCAAGTAGTCATGTACGATAGTAGGGGTTTGAGGAGGGCCAATCAACTTAGAGATGTATGGCCCTTCCTCTTAGCAGGAGGGAGAACGGGACGGTAGTGGATAGACTGCAAATACTGTTGCAAGTATCTAGAGAGAGGACAAAAAGAAACAAAGGTTACAGATAGTACAAAACATAGTGGCAAACGTACTCAATCCATACAATGTCAGAGTGTGATAGGCAATAAATTTTACAGATTACTGTTTGTCTGGGGGATACGCTCAGGGAGAATTAATGTCAGGAATAAAAATGATGTGCTAAGGCAAGTCATATAAAGCAGCCCAGCGGCAGTGTCTCGTTTAGGCCCCGAGGGGCAACAGTATCCAGTTTATATATCCATCTGGCTTCTCTCCTCAGTAGAGCTTGGTCTCTGTTCCCCCCCCCTATCCAAGGGGGGTTGGAAATCAATGGCCATACATCTGAAGGTTGGAAGTAAATGTCCTTTGAGTAGAAAGTGTTTTGCTACTGGTTGGAGTGCCTTTTCCTCCTTCAGGGCTTTGCTTATAGCCGACCTGTGATTCGCGATCCTCTCCTTTAGTGTTGTGCAAGTCTTACCCACATAATAGAGTCCGCACGGGCAAGTAATTATATAGATTACAAACGACGAATTGCAGCTCAACCTGTGGTAAATCTTGTATCTCTTGCCCGTGTGTGGATGGGGAAAATCAGGGCCAATAAGGAGACTTCTGCAGGTGACGCAATTTGGGCATCTGTAGCAGCCCATCTTTTTGTTGGATTTTGAAAGCCAGTCTGTCTCAGGGTTCATACTGCGAATAAAGTCAGTACAGACTAGTAGGTCCCTCAAGCTTTTGTCCCTTTTATACCCCATAGTAGGTTTCGGTGCGGTATGTAGGGATAGGGTCTCATCCATATTGAGCATTGGCCAATGCTTATTGATGCTATTCGTGAGATGATGAGATGCTGTTGAGTACGTGGTGGTAAAAATTAGTGGAACAGTCAGACTTTTGGTAGGCGTTTTCGGGGCTAATAGATCAGATTGGGTCTGATGTAATGCCCGGTCAAGCTGGTTGTATAACAATTGTTCAGTATAGCCTCTCTCAATAAATCTATCGAACATTTCTCGGAGTTGTATCACAGCTGTATCACGAGATGAGTTATTTCTAATTACTCTTAGAAATTGAGAATAAGGGATACCTCTTATAGTAGCTGGAGGATGATTGCTAGCAGCATGAAGGATTGAATTGCGGTCGGTAGGTTTCTTAAACAGTCTTGTGCCGATCTGTGAGTCCGCAATAAAAATGTTCAGATCCAAAAAATCAATTTTGGTGTTATCATAGTTAATGGTCAGTTTAATGGGGGTATCCAAGTCATTTAGTTTTTGATGAAATGTTAACAGAGCCTCCTGTGAGTCAGTCCATATTAGAAACAAATCATCAATATAGCGAAAATATGTGAGGATTGAGTGTCCTAGTAGTGGCAAGATATGTGCAGTCTCAAAGTCTAGCATATATAGATTAGCGTATGAGGGCGCCAAGGCACTGCCCATCGCGGTGCCCGAGGTTTGGAGGTAAAAGGTTTTTTCGAATCTGAAAAAGTTCCTTGTCAAAGTTAGTTCCAGTAACTGTAGTAAGAATTCTGTCGGTACTGGGCTTGGTAATGAGGAGAGCAACGCTTTCTTACATGCATATATACCTTGGTCATGCGGGATTACTGTATATAGACTCTTTACGTCCATAGTAACTAAAATGCCATTAACGGGAATCGATGATAGCTCTTGAAGGCGCCTGATGACATGGCTAGAGTCTTGAGTGTAAGAAAATCCAACAAAAAGATGGGCTGCTACAGATGCCCAAATTGCGTCACCTGCAGAAGTCTCCTTATTGGCCCTGATTTTCCCCATCCACACACGGGCAAGAGATACAAGATTTACCACAGGTTGAGCTGCAATTCGTCGTTTGTAATCTATATAATTACTTGCCCGTGCGGACTCTATTATGTGGGTAAGACTTGCACAACACTAAAGGAGAGGATCGCGAATCACAGGTCGGCTATAAGCAAAGCCCTGAAGGAGGAAAAGGCACTCCAACCAGTAGCAAAACACTTTCTACTCAAAGGACATTTACTTCCAACCTTCAGATGTATGGCCATTGATTTCCAACCCCCCTTGGATAGGGGGGGGGAACAGAGACCAAGCTCTACTGAGGAGAGAAGCCAGATGGATATATAAACTGGATACTGTTGCCCCTCGGGGCCTAAACGAGACACTGCCGCTGGGCTGCTTTATATGACTTGCCTTAGCACATCATTTTTATTCCTGACATTAATTCTCCCTGAGCGTATCCCCCAGACAAACAGTAATCTGTAAAATTTATTGCCTATCACACTCTGACATTGTATGGATTGAGTACGTTTGCCACTATGTTTTGTACTATCTGTAACCTTTGTTTCTTTTTGTCCTCTCTCTAGATACTTGCAACAGTATTTGCAGTCTATCCACTACCGTCCCGTTCTCCCTCCTGCTAAGAGGAAGGGCCATACATCTCTAAGTTGATTGGCCCTCCTCAAACCCCTACTATCGTACATGACTACTTGAGCACCCACGACAGACGAGTAAGTAATCCGAATGTAACAAATGATGAATACCCTGCCCTGTTATGTGGATAGTGAGCGGAAGTGCAGTATGGAACCCTAGGCGAAGGTATGCCCATAAGCAGCCATATGCACCCGCTGGTCTAACATTGCTAGGCTCAATATGTGGTGGCAAATGCGGACGCTTTCACTAGTACCCGGCATTGGCCTAACATTCGTGGCCTTTGGAATTGTCGGCGCACACCAGCGTTGGGAAGCTGGTGAGCTGCAGGACTGATGCTGTGCGCAGGACTCATTCTGTGTGAATGACCTAGGCACTGTAAAGCGCGATGACATTAGACCGGCAAGGCGGGTTGCTAGGCAACGCAGTAAACTTCCTACGCACTGTACCTCCCGGAGACCCTTGCGGCCCCGCTCCACCGCTACAGGACGTAGGACGGGTAATCACATCCGTATACTGAGCGACACGGAGGATCTACTGAACCGGTCTGAGCGGTGCCACTAGTCACGCCATAAGGAAACCCCTACGAGGACGGTAGTGTGATTTTTAACTTCTTTTATTTGCTGGTTACCTCGATCGGAGTTAAGCTGTATTATACATCTGTTTACAGGTTACCTAGCAACGGCCTTTGGCGCCAAGACAAGTATTTAAACGTGACCCGTGTGTACTGCACTGTTTGTTTCCCTGACGAAGGTTCCGGTTAGGAACCGAAACGTAGGATTTATTAAACCTCACTTATGATTCATATCACAGTTGTTTTGGTGAAATTCCTAGGAGTGCCGTCGCTTGCTGCAATTCTTATATATATATATATATATATATATAGTCAAATACAAGAGTCCTCTGTACTCAACCCATTATCAATATATTTAAGACAGCGACATTTGTGCATACTGCTACTGAAAAATGTCTTACCCTTTAAACAAAACAGGGATTGTTTGTCCATATATTGCAATATATTTAAGCTGGCCAATTACGTCAAAGTCATCCCATATCTGGCCAGTCCTATGCTCAATTTTATCTGATTCATTAAGAATTCTATTGCTTCATTATACATTTTACAAAGGGACTAGGTTTTACCTGCAACTTACTTGCTGCTTTCAAAGTAAACCCCCATACTTGGCTGCCCTTTTATTAGACACCAGTGGGATCACCTGACTATAGCTGGGAAGGGTGGGAGCTACAACAGATACATATATATATATATATATATAGATTGTAATTTAGCTCACCCAGGGGCGATAGTCTAATGTTTTTTCAGGGCATCATAACTCTTGGCTTCTTTAGATGGCAGCATTGCCTTATGGGGGTGGGGGCGGGTTAGAAGGGAGGAGATCAGTGCAAATTTACCTGGTCCCAGTGTTCAATATCTACACCACCCTTTGAAGCTCCCTGTAATAGGAGTTCCACATAAACCAATCCTCTTCTATCGCTAACAAGGTGCTGTGTAATATAGCTGTTAAGTATTCCATACGTCTTACATGTTCTATTCTATTAATATTGTCCCTCTTTTGGAATTATGGTAATGTATGATCTCATGGTTTCCCTATGTATGGGGGGTCCCCTGCAAGTAACAGTTGTACAGGTCACACATTCTATTGTATAGTTGCTTGGGGAAACATTTATAGTATTTATATGTCAGACCGTTCGGCCCTGGTGATTTTTTAGTTGGGAGATCCTACAGTACTGAGGCCAGTTCTTCAACTGTTACTTCGGCATTTAGCCGGTCTAACTCTTGTTTGGTGAGGTTAGGGAGTCCAGATTTTTGTAAGAAATTTTTTAAGACCTGTTGGTGTTGGTTCAAGTTCTTATTTGGGGTGGGTAGGTTATATAGTTTTTTGTAATAATTTTTAAAACAATCCAAAATCCCAGAGGGATTTGATGCTATTTGATTTCCCTGTCTGATCGTCAGCGGTCTGTGAAGTATTTTACGGTCTCTTAATTTGTTGGCTAGTATGGTGTGTGCTCTATTACCAAATTCATAATATCTTTGCTTGGTCCACTGGACACTGGATGCCTAGTAATACCAAGTCTGTCAGGATTCAAAGCTGTAAGTTTGCTTGGGTATATTTACACATATTTAAGTACCACATTTTAAACAGCAAACAAAAATCAAGCCATAATGTTAAACTGAAAACATTACTAAACATATGTAGTATAACTTTTGTAAATAACCAAAAAAACTTAGTATGAAGGAAGCATGGAAAATTTGTGTACTCATCTCCTTCCACCTGGTAAGGCCAACTGGCCGTGTTATGAGTCACGATCCACTGGCCGCGTTATGAGTCACGATCCACTGGTTGTTATCCTTCTATATAACTTAGTATTTGTACTCCAAAGTTTAGGTTTAAGTGAGGAAGATGGTAAATCGCCCTCAGATTCTGTCTCGGGGTTTATCTTTGGTCCAGTTGTCAGAGAACATAAAGTGACAGTTTATATTTCCCAATTTTTGCTGAGTCCGCTTCTGCGGTGTAATGAAAAACTTGTTCTCCGGCGACGACTACTAACATCTGCAGATCTTTTGAAGTAGTTGTAGCTCTGTCCCTTACTCTCTGAGGAAGAGGTTGTTCCACTCCTTCGCTGGTTAGCTTTTGTTTATGTGTTGTCTGTTCCTTATCCCACAGGGGTTGTATCTTGTCGAGAATTGGTCGTCTTGGCTGTTTTGTAGGTACATCCACAAGTGGGAGTTCCAGGGTCAATGAGAATTGTTTAATTTGAGAGATGTCCTGTATTATATACAGTATGTCCTGCTATAACAGCAATCAGCTTAAAAGGATATCCCCATCTATAAGGGATATTATTTTCCCTTAATTGTTGGGTGAAGGGTTTCAGGGTTCTCCTTTTCGCTAAAGTAATAGCTGACACCATTAAAGACTTGCAGCGTTGCTCCTTGGTGTGTGATAGACTGACGGTTCCTGGTCGTTTGAATAATCAAGTCTTTGCTTTGAAATAATGTAAGCATAGAATGACATCCTTTGAGAGCTTAGCATCTGGTGGTCTAGCCCCCAAAGCTCTATGAGCTCTGTCCATGCGCCATAATTCAGAGGGGTGGTCTGGCACCAGCGAGGTGAAGAAATTATGTAGGTAGGCCTTGAGATCAACTTGTTTGACTGCATCTGGTATGCCCCTAATACGCAGATTGTTTCTGTGATTGCGATTTTCCAAATCTTAGCAAAGCAATTTGAGCTGGGCATGTTCTGACTGCAGAGCTTTATGTTCCTCCGTCAAAGTATTGTATGAGCCTATCATTTCATCTACAATGTTCTCCACTTTATCTGTACGAACTCCCAACTCAGCAATGTCGGCTTTTACCGTTTCAGTTATTGTGAGTAAGGGAGTCTTTTAAGCTGTTCAAATGCTGCAAAAATATGTGTAGACAAATACAAGATTCCTCTGCACTCAACCCATTATCAATATATTTAAGACAGAGACATTTTGTGCATACTGCTACTGAAAAATGTCTTACCCTTTAAACAAAACAGGGATTGTTTGTCCATATATTGCAATATATTTAAGCTGGCCAATTACGTCAAAGTCATCCCATATCTGGCCAGTCCTATGCTCAATTTTATCTGATTCATTAAGAATTCTATTGCTTCATTATACATTTTACAAAGGGACTAGGTTTTACCTGCAACTTACTTGCTGCTTTCAAAGTAAAACTACCAAACTTGATGACTTTGACGTAGTTGGCCAGCTTAAATATATTGCAATATATGGACAAACAATCCCTGTTTTGTTTAAAGGGTAAGGCATTTTTCAGTAGCATTATGCACAAAATGTCTCTGTCTTAAATATATTGATAATGGGTTGAGTGCAGAGGAATCTTGTATTTGTCTATATGTATTTTGTGGTCACACCCTCATTGCACCCCCGCTTAATGTTTTTAAAAACTAGTGGTGAGCACAACTTTCCCTTGTTTGTTATAGTTCTACAAGAGCAGTGACCAGCTCCATGTTGTAGCTCCCACCCCCTCCAACTATAGTCAGGTGATCCCACTGGTGTCTAATAAAAGGGCAGCCAAGTTTGGGAGTTTTACTTTGAAAGCAGCTAGTAAGTTGCAGGTAAAACATATTCGTCCCTTTTATAAAATGTATAATTAAACCATAGAATTCTTAATGAATCAGATGAAAATTGAGCATAGGACTGGCCAGATATGGGATGACTTTGACGTAGTTGGCCAGCTTAAATATATTGCAATATATGGACAAACAATCCCTGTTTTGTTTAAAGGGTAAGGCATTTTTCAGTAGCAGCATGCACAAAATGTCTCTGTCTTAAATATATTGATAATGGGTTGAGTGCAGAGGAATCTTGTATTTGCAAAAATATGTGTTCCATTACTGGAAGTGTGTTAGGTAATGTATTCATTAGTTCCTGGGTAGCTACGGGTTGTGGGCTTGGGCTCCGTGACACTGTCATGGCTGAAGTGTAAGGGGACTGCGGAATAGGCGAGCACGGTGTCAGGTCTTCCTGCTCATCACCACTGGGAGGACAGGCCGGAGTATTTACAGTATTTAGATATGGGGACATCGTACCTGCAGCTTTTTTTGTTTTCTTTCACCCTATTGTATGTCGTCGCCACTGTCTTAGTCTCCGGTGCGATACCAAGCTTTATTGAGGGTAATTTCCGGGTTTGTATACCGCATGGTCACGGAGTTCCGCGAAGTTGCGTCTGCTAACAACATTTCTTACTACCTGGTACAAGCAGATTCATTTATTTAATAACATTAATGGTGAATCAGTTTCATGCTTACGTAGATTTAGTCATAGGCAATCTCTTGAGAGTGCTAGGTAAGCATGAAACGTGTTAAGTGCTATGAGGGGACTGTTTGACTTTTATAATATGTAATAAACTTATATTTTTAACTTACCAGCATGCCTTGGAATACATTCTTAAGCTATTTGTTTGTGTTCTGACATGATGAACATGGGTCTTGGGGGAGGAATAATTTAGGCACATGTGCAGTTGCAGAATAGGGGAATCAGGAAAGTGACACTTTATCAAATAAACATAGCAACTGCAAACTCAGCACCACTGATAAAAAAGAAGGTGCTCATACAAGTAAAGTATAACACATCTTTAAATGATGAAACAGAGTTTCAGGAGGGGGCACTTAGCTAACATCTGGGGAAATGTCATTTCCAATTAAAAATTTGGCTTGTTTGCCTCCATTCTGTTGAATATAAATTGTATAAAATTTTAAAAATTCCATTGATCATAATGGAATCTTTATTGGAAGATGGATCATATTTGTGCCCTGTTCAAATAAATCATCAAGTCAAAGATGTTTTCATGTTTGTTTATCAATCATTTTCTACATGTTTTTTTTCCAAAGTGATCACAACTCAGTTTGTTTGTTTTCGATAGTTAATGAAACACAATCAGGTTTTTCTATCTACTGGTACAACAACTAATTTACTGGTGGCTCAACAAAAGTCCTTTTGACTCTTCTCTCTAAAACATCAGTCAAATCACTATGTTACAATAACATTTCCTGTTAAACTCTTCTGCTACACCGCTGCTGCTTCTTTTTTTTCTTCTACACTTCTCCATCTGCAGTGCATTTTGGGCATATGCTTTTTCAGCTGCTCACCTTGATAAGGTACTCATACAAGCAGAATTATAATTTGCTAATGCTTGTTGAATAGAGAATACAGTGAATTTAGTAAGTACATTTTTATTCTTCAATTCTACTAGCAGTGCACAAATGGGAATTGTCATACATTTTTCACGTTCATGTTCCCCAAAAATGAAAACTATTTAAATGAAAATAAGATTTAACATAAAAATTTACCACAAAATGATTTTGACACAAAAGTACTCTAGACATTTCAGAGTTTTGCTTTTCGAATCATCAAGAGTATCCAAAGCAAACAAAAAAAAATCTCATGCATTATTTTTTGCTTGGTTGTTAAATGGAGTTGATTATTTATTTGACTAATTCTATTAGGATGGCTTGCTCTATTCTTATTTTATAAATCCTATTTGTTTAGTGTCCACAAGCTGATAATACCCATCCTAAATTAATACCTTCAATTATTTATGAAGGATCTGTTTGCAAGTTTGAGAATATGTTTGTGTACTTCTAAAGGACATTTTCCCAGCATGACAAATATTGATTAGAGAAATAGGATTTCAAAATATTTATAACCAGCCTTTCCAGAATGACAGTGACCTTTAAATATGATTATCCTGCAAGCTATGCTGATCTGGTGACTCTGTGCAAGTATAAAATGTCAAAAGTTTCAAGTATATGTGTTATGAAAAATTAACTCATCATAAGCGTATAAATAGGAACTTGATAAGGGTACTTGCAACCATTTGACGATCGAATGCTGCTTGCCATTGTGTAAAAGTAATTCCGAGAAACCATAAACAATGCTTGAACTTATCAAAATAAGCAAATTGACTCTGACCAGTAGCAGTAGAAATTTGTTTAGGTTGTTTTCTGAATACAAAATAGCACTATCATGTATATTTTTATTTGTTTTTTAATCTTAAAAAAATGTACTAAACTCAGTATAAGAACATTAAAGTTCATAGAGGGCCTTAATATTCACATTTCTCTAGATCTGAAATATCCAAAATGGAGACCCACTGGATGAATATGGTCTTTCCATATGATTATTATGATCTCCCTATCTCAATTACTTTTCTCTTGATTGCTCCCCTATGTGTACATTGTAATATGTAAGGAATCTACATTCAATGTACTGAAACAATAAACAGATTTGAATCATAAACATTAGTGTAATTCTCTTACATTGTAATATCTATAAATCTGCACCTTCATATGACATAAGTTTGTGATTATATAATGTCATTTTGGATCTTCACCACTCCTGGGTACAGATGACCTTGCTGGTTCTTACCCAATTTGGACATGGTGAATCACAACTCACTGCATCACACAGTAGAGGGAGCATAATATGGGAATCTCTCAGGTAGGGCCTCACTGTAGGATATAAAAAGGAAACCATGCTGACTTCACACACAGAAAACAAATATCTCTATAACTTGGGCATCAGTGGTTCTTAAACATTAATTAACTGTTTATTTGCTGGATCACACAAGGGCTCACTTAGTGGGCAACTTGTACTTTCCCAAAAGTGAGTAGTGCACTTTAAGATGTGCTCTTTGCACTTCTGTATGGTTGGTTGGATGCTGCTTAGTACTTCCTGCCTTTCCGTCCATTTCCTCAAAGATGATACAATTGCGTCCACAATGATCAAAAACAGTGTTATGTGGGGAAAAAACATGGCAGTTGTGCCTGAAATTGCACTTTGCTCACTGACCCTTGGCAAATGAATCTGCCCTTTCACTATTAGCAGAGTATTAGTTACAATCAGTGGTAGTACTTAGTCTTAGTGATGAGCAAATCTGTCCTGTTTGCGAAAAAACAAAATGCATTCAATTCAATGGGTGTCAATTTTTTATGTGGGTTAAAAATTTCTTGTGGCAACTTTTTTGTTCAAATGCATAAAAGTCAATGGATTTTTTTTGTTATGGTGACTTTTTGTCTCAGAGTCATTTTTGTTGTGGCAAATTTATTCTGCAAATCCATGGCTGGCAAAAAAAATTCGCTCATAACTACTTATTCTATCCCTTAGTATAACCACTTGAGTGCCTTTGCTGAGCCTAACTCTCACACCAAGAGCACGCTATTACAAAGTATTTTCTGACATTAACTATACCAACTGAGGCTCTTCAACACAGACCAACCCCTCCAGCAAGTGGGGTCCAAATAGACTGGCTGGATTATTCCCTTGTGAAGTCCATATAAAGTAGAAGTGAGCAAAACCTTTACCCTCTTAAATTTATATTGTTACTTTTTTATATTTGCCCTATAAGTTTGTCTAGGTCTTCTGTCTTTCTGTTCTAAAAAGAATAAGTCTGCAATTTGTAACAGGGCAACCTTTTGAAATAAAAAATAAAGTGGTATAACTAAGAATCATTTCAGAACATTTTAGTTCCTTTTTCAAGCCGATTACAATGAAGCCATGATGTTCTCTGTTATATATATCTATATACAGTATAGGTCAAACGAGCAACACAAAGGAGAATATCAATCTGTGTGTAAGGTGCTAAAGTCAATTACGAGGGTATCAGCAAGAGACAAAAAGATAAGGTACCTATAAGCTGATTGTTGTATATATACTATATACCAGATAACATCACAGCCAGAGATGGGCGAATTTGACACGTTTCGTCAAAAATTTGCCCCTGGCGAATTGTCGGTGACGCCCATTAAATTCTATGGGCATCAAAAACATGTTGTCGCGCAAAGAAATTTTTTTGATGCATATCTTTTTTTTTTTTGACGCACGCCGCCATACAAGTCTATGGGCACCATTTCCACGGCAAAACAAGGCAAAAAAAATTCCCCATCCCTAATCACAGCCTCATTATAATCAGCAACAAAGTAAAAAATGTTCTGAAAGCTTGCTATGATTATCTTAGTTAGCCAATAAATGTATCACATTTATACCACTTTATTTTTTATTTCAAAAGGGTTGCCCTGTAACATTTTTACTGGCTAACATGATACAACAACTTTACCTACATTTGCAATTTGTAAGAAACACTTTGCAGCACTTGAATTGCCAATGATGTGCTGAGGTTGAGGAATGACAAATTAATAGATTATATTAATTAGTTTTTATTAGCAATGCATTCGTAGAGTTTGGGAAACATTTTAGGGCTTGGGAAAGGTAAATAAGATGGTGACACTGCATTACCTGAGCACACACATTTTATTCCTAAAAGGAACACTGGCCAGGGGGAAAAACTGTGATTGGATCCACTGGGGGTAGGGGGTGTCTAAGATATTTGCATCCCCCTTCCCAGAAAATTGGTCTTCCTTGTCTTTTTAAAGATGTCCACAGAAAGAGATTTTTGTTTTTTTGAGATATATTTTCATCTCTGACATTCTTGCAAGTATTATGATTCAAACCTTGCCACTGTTGATTAATGTCATTAATATAACAAGATTCATTTGTAATTGACTTTCAAACTGCTAGCAATAAAATGCATACGATTTCAACTGTATAAAAAAATGAAATATTTCCTTGATATTTAAGAGGCAGATTTTAATATGTCACATATTCATTTATGAAAGAAGGTTGAGCTGCAAATCATTGGCACTTAGTATGTCACTCTGGGAGGAAATTGTGGTGGAAATATTTATAGATATAACACAATGTTATTTAATTGGCTAGTTTTTATACATTATAACATAATATTTCATTGAGTTTTTTGTCGAAAAGAGTAATATTTATTGAGGGAATATAATAAAAGCCTTTAACATACTTAAACTAGGAACAAAAATGATTTGCAATGTAATATTCTTCAATATTGAGTTTTTAAATAGGAGTTTGCTTGAGGGTGATATAATATTTCTGATATATAATCGTTTTTCATCTAGGTTACACATATATTACAACAAACTGGCACAAACTACAAAACACACAATCTTATTTTTGCATTAGCAGTTGAGGTGCTACAAAGTAAACATGTCCAAAGGATAAACTGTTCACATAGAGAACATTTTTCTGATTGGACTACAGTTTATCATATATCAAGCTTATTCCGATTTCTTTAATCAGTGCTATACCGACACTATACTTTGACCATTATAATATTTTGATATTTTGGACCATAGATCAAAATCGAGAAACTTTCATTACCAACAATAGTCTGTGTGGTACACTCTGTGATTATAATCACTGGGTGGTGCTTTATTGTTATTTTATTGTTATGAAACTAAAGGATATGTTTTTGAAGTCTGAAATGTTGAGGATACTATATATAACTTATATATAGTATCCTCAACATTTCAGACTTCAAAAACATATTATATTATATATAATATTATTATATTATATATAATATAAGCATGTAAGCTACAGTAGTTTGGATAAGAAACCAAAAACTCTCTATGTGGATATCTGTCTTAAACATTTGCTTGCATTTCAAGACTTCCTTTGCTTTCCTCTCGCACAGTCTTAGCACTGTTCTGTGTATATTACATGAGGATAATTTGGCTTGTGCAGATCTATAAAGATATTTGTAATCGAATTACTGACATAATGATGTAGAAAATGATGTAGCCATGTTTACAAAAATCTATCTCTTTCCCCAGATGTTTAAAATAACTTCTGACATGGTATTATACCCTGAAACATATGGAACATTAATTTATATACTATATACAGGAGAATATGTCAAATCTCTCTGCTTATTGTAGAAGAAAATGCTGCTGCAAGAGCCAAAATAATGCTAATAGTAAAAAATGTATTCTGTTCACAAGGTCATAAAGCACAGAGTAATTCTGTCTCAAACAAAGTATACACTCTTCCAATGCATTACTAGTTCACTTTATAAAATGAAATTGCACAGACCTTGTTGGCTTGTTAAAGATTTAAATTATTCTAATCTAAAATGAATTGGACAGATTAGTCACTAACTACAAAACATACTGTATTTGGACCAGGGAAAAATTAGAAAGTAGGGTGGGGCATTGGAATGTAATGTATTTCAACCCTTTCTTTATCTTTCTCACCTTTTGTAGAGGGAAGATTTTAGCATATTTAGCACATTAACTACATTTATCCTCTAGCAAAGATGAAAAAAAATTCTACACAATTAAATAAACAGATTGAATGAAATATAATTGAATACTATGTTTATTGAAAAACAAAGGAGAATTATTTTATTCTAAATTGCCATTTAATAGCATAATTGATTGCCCAAATCCAAGAATATTTCTCCACTATTTGGACTGGTCCTTAAGCCTTTTGACACACATTGCTGGTTAGTATGAATGTAATAAAAATTATATACAAAGTTGCAAATTGCTATTTAAATCTCATTATTTCAGTAGCATAGGCGACCATTAATGAAAAACGTGGAAACCTCCCATTACTGGGAACAGTATCACTGTTACAACCCAATTTAAACTTTAAAGAGACACTAATTAGCAGGTGCTAATTCCATGGCTCTCTTTGTGAAAAAGTACTGGTCTAATATCTAAGTTGATCTTCCAAGGCTGAGTTCCATAGTCACCCAGTCATAACAGAATATACACAACAGTGTAGCATCACATGCTATGCACCCTATAAAATGTCCTGCTGCAGCCCCTCTACCACCCATATGAGGTGTGTCTGGTATGGTGGTAAAAAAAAAAAAATTGCAGCAGTTTATGGTTGCTTTGTAATTGAGCCTTTGTATCTGCATTACGTTTCTATTATCCTGCTTTAGTCAATCACATAGATGCAGAAAAATAATAATATTGTTTTTCTCAATATGTTGCTGTCATTCACTGTGAATTGATGGGATACTATAGATAATGACCCCTGTTCCATTTCTGTTTAGATATATCAGAATATAGGTGGAGTAAGATAATTTAGTTGGAAGACTGTAATCTCATTGCGAGATAGGCATGACACAGTTTACAGTAGCTTACATTATATTTAGTCCATTGATTGATTATCCTAAAAATAGCATTGATGAATTCTATTGGCCAGGCTCTTGCTGTATCTCTGCCTGGCCCCATTAAATCAATTAATATATTGTAATGTGATATGTATTAATGCTGATGTGTTGTTACTTGTTGCATTCCAAAAAAACAAGGATATGTAGTTCTTGTTATGCTCTAATGCAAAGTGTTTTCCAAAATGACAGGGTATTGTCTTATTTTGAGCTGATTGTGTTTAATTTCAAGCAGTTGACTTTATTCACTCGTACACACTTGCATACACAAAAGGGCACATACACTAAGGGTCGAATTTCGAAGTTAAAAAACTTTGAAATTCGACCATCAAATTTGAAACCTTGATAGTCAAAGTATTTTTTCGATCGAAAATGGGCATTTTCAATCGAAGTAGAAATCGTTTGATTGATCAAATAAAATCGTTTTAATCGAACAATTCGAACGATTTTACAAAAAAAAAATACTTTGATTACTCAAAACTTAGCCAAAGTTTATAGGAGGTCCCCCATAGGCTAAACAGCAATTCGGCAGGTTTAAGGTGGTGAAGTGTCGAAATCAACGTTTATTTAAAGACACAGTACTTCGATTTTCCAAATCGAAGTTTTTTCAATTCAAATCGAATTGTGGCCTATTCGATGGTCGAAGTACATAAAAATTACTTCAAAATTTGAAGTTTTTGAATTCGAAAATTCACTTTGACCCTTAGTAAATGGGCCCCATACTGTATGTGGACATTCAACAACTTTAGATTTAGAGGCAAAATTACTAAGGGATGAGTTGTGTTTTCCATGAAAAACTCAAATTTCCGAGGATATTTTTTGGGTCAAAAATCAAATTTTTACTTTAATTTTTTTTTAAGTAAATAAAAACTACAATTTTTGAGATTTATTATGCTCCAACCCTGGAAATAGCTTGAATATGAAAATACACCATCTAAAACCGGTTGAGGTCATGTAGGAATCAATGGCAGAGGTCCTTGAACCATTTGAAGATAGCCTGCATGATGCTTGAGTTTAGTGGGCTTTGCTTGAAAACTCGATCAATTTGAGAGATTCAAGTTTTTTCCACAGAAAACTCAAACAATTCTAGCTTTCAAGTCGTTAAACCCTAACTCGCTGATTTGAGTGTTTTCCATTCAAGTTTTTTCATTAAATAAGAAACCATTAAATTTGTGAGTTCATTCCATGTTTTAAAAAGCGCACATAACTCTAAAATTCAACCTTTATTAAATAACCCCCTTAACGTTGTCGCTGGCGATTCAAAAAATTTGCGTTTCGCAAATTTTTCGTCGTTTCACAAATTTTGCAGGAATTTCGCAAATTATTTGGCAAAACGGGTGAAATTCACCCATCACTAGTAAAAACAGTAATAAAATATATAACATACCTGTGAACGGTAATCAAGTACAAAGTTACTTTAGTAAGTTGATTATTTTGTGAGTGATGTGGTCTAACTAGTTTTATTGTTAACTTTCGATATAAAAAAAAAAGTCCCATTTATTTTTAAATAAAAATGAGTTCCTACATGGGTTGTAAAGGTCAATCAATGTCAACCAATACATTAGCTTGTTACTTCTTTTAATAGGGATAAAGTGAATCTTTTTAAAGGAGAAGAAAAGTCTGTTTGCACTTGGGGGTGCCAAATGTTAGGCACCCCCAAGTGATTGTACTGACTTACCTGAATCCCCAGGCCGGTGCTCCTATTGGCAGAAAATGGCACCAGTCCGGCGTTATACCAGTGAGCACCACGGAGAGATCTTCCTGCTTCATCTTTCTTCGCTCTGTTGCGCATGCACAGTAGAATGAAAAGCCGAACTTTAACTAAAAAGTTGCCTATTTCGCTTTATTGCGCATGTGTTTGTCCAGGTAAATTTGAAGAAAGAAGTAGCTGGAAGACTATCTCTCTGTGGTGCTCGCTAGAAAACCCCCAGGCCGTTGCAGTTTTCAGCACCGGCCCCTGGGTTTCAGGTAAGTCAACTTTCTCAGTTGCAAGTGTTCTGTGAGTGGGAACTAAAAGGGCACAATTTTTCACTTGAGTTGGTCCCTTGCTAAACTGCTGGAAATAGAATATAATACTATAGAACACAGTCAGTTATCTAGATACATTGGTATGGTAGTTTTCTGAGAAATATTTAGATTTGTGGTTCTAAGCCTAAACATTGTGGTGCAAGCATACAAAATGTCCTTAGGCTTCCGCTCTCAATAAATCACTCAATGTCAGACCAACAGAGGAATTAATATTAAGGGCCTACCCTCAAAAACATTAGAGAGCACTAAATTATATTGATGTTATACAGGATGAAAATAAGATAGGTGAATTGAAAAAAAAAAAGCATTTTAAAATTTACAGGTTTGTCAGCTGAAATTCATACTGTAGTTTTATTTGTTGTCCCTTTCTTAGTTTTTATCTCTTATCTTGGTTTAATTTTTATAGTTTGGCATAGTGGCTTTCTTTAGAAAATCTTTTGTAGTTCTCAAATAGCAACAGACAACATTGTTACTCTTCTGTTTTCTCTCTGCCTTCTTACATCTGATAAATGTCTCCTTTGTTGATGCCACATATAGAACAATAACAATACTTCTTAGCATTCAGTAAGTGAGCACAATACTACAGAGAGTACAGTTCCTTTTATATTTCTTGTTGCATGTTTCCTTCAGATGAGTTAGAAATTATTGTGGCTTCTTTTTTATGTTCAATATAATTTAAAAAAAGTTAATGAGTTGCAAAAATCAAATAAAAAATCATGCATATTTACCAGTCTTAAACAACTGGTGAATTGTTTTTAGGTTTTTGGTTTCAAAGAGTAGAAACTATAAAAGTAATATTTTTACACAGTGTGGCATTAGAGCGTAGACTTACTCCAATGAGAAAACAGTGACTAGCATGCTATGAGGATGATCAGGAAGGTCAACATGAGGCAGACAGGTGCTTTGTGATGTCCTAGTAACTCATGTATAATGGGGGGTTTTCTCCTTATTTTGTGAAAACTAAATTTATTTTAATAATTGGCTTTAAACTGCATTTATAATATTTCTGGATATAGTCAATAAAGTTAATATAATACACAAAAGCCATGAATATCCTGTAAATTATATCCTTATAAACGGTGAGTTCTGATGTCATCAGTTATAAACGGTGAGTTCTGATGTCATTTCTGTCATATGACTCACTGAAATTTGTATATTATAATAAATAAAGTACCCCCAGTTGCAAAATATGAGGATATTAGAAGTTACCTCGGAGTTCCATGACCTGTATAAAAACACTCGGCCTTCGGCCTCGTGTTTTTATATGGTCATGAAACTCCTCTGTAACTTATAATATCTTTATATTTTACAAGAGGGGGTACTTTATTCACTATATAATGTCATCACAGAAAGGTTTATTTCCAATATAATAACTTGATTCTTCTGGGGTTGTTTATTAAAATCTGAATATTAACATTTTTTCACTAGAAAAAAAAAACCTCACATTTTTCAAGATTGATTATACCCAAATGCTGCAAAAAGCCAGAATCTGAAAATCCTCCATCTCAGACCTGTCAAGGTCCTATATAAGTCAATGAGAGAGGCACCCATCTCAATTGAAATTTTTCGTGGTCTGCCCAAAAATCCAACTTTTGGGGGTTTTCAGGCAAAAACTTTTGATTTGGGAAATAAGCCGAAAAAATTTGTTAAAAAGCCTGAAAAAAATTGAGCAATTTTTGCTTGATTTTATAAAAATTTTCTGTGATCTGAGTTTTTTTTATTATTACCGTATATACTCGTCAGTGCTCAGCACATAGAAAGGAATGTTCGGCAAGGAGCAAATACACAGCCAGTCTCCCTTTATTTCCCGTGCCTTTCTGTGTGGGAGGCGGTGTTACCGAGGGAAAGTAATGTATGAAGAAACGTAATGTGGCTTTGCTTCAGAAGTGAGAACCAGCAGTGCAGCCAGATAATTATATTTAGCCACAACTTTATAACCAATGACAATGTGTAATGAATGTATTTGGAGGAGTCACTAGGAATGACATTTTCTTTTACCATTGTGAAGTTTCCCCTTTAAAGATTAAGCCTACACTGAACTACATCTCCCATGATCCCTAATCAGCCAGAGGTTAAAAGCCCCACTAGACTAGATGCCTAGTTTGCGTCACATTCGCCCCAATAGTCATGAAACTGTCGGGACAATGACCTTTCAGAGCCTCCTGGAGCCGGTTGACGTCCATTGCCGGAAGAGGAGGGTGTCACACACACACACACCGGCTGCCTCCCGTCGCTCCTCGCTCTCAGCCCCGTCCGTAATCACTTCCTCTGTCACAGTGAGGGAAACCCACAGGAGGGAACGAGGTCCAGTCCCCTGCCTCCGGTGACCACGCTGAGCAACGACGGAAACACCTAAGCGAACTGAGATCCCAGAAGCCGCCGCGCAATAATGGCGCTCCTGACATCACCAGAAGGAGAGGCAGGAGTAGGCAGCGGCTTGTCGGATACTGGGTGCGTCACGGGAACGAGCACGCAGAAGCAGGGGAGATTAAAGTACTGAGACTCGAGTATAAGCCGAGGTAGACTTTTTCAGCACATTTTCAGTGCTGAAAAACTCGGCTTATACTCGAGTATATACGGTAAATAAGCTAAAATCAGGCATGGTAGTTTGATTGTTGTTTTTTTTATAAAATATGAGATGAACTTGGATTTTAGTAAATAACACCCTTTGAGTAATATGCACACTTTAATTTGCATTCCGAAATATATTTTGTACAGCAGCCTTTCACTGACATGTGGGGGCACATTTACTTAGTTCAAGTGAAGGAATAGAATAAAAAAACGTCGAATTTCGAATGTTTTTTTTTTTGGCTATTTCGACCTTCAACCACGACTTCGAATCGAACGATTCAAACTAAAAATCGTTCGACTATTCGACCATTCGATAGTTGAAGTACTGACTCTTTAAAAAAAAATTCGACCCCTACTTCGGCAAGTAAAACCTACCGAGGTGCAATGTTAGCCTATGGGGAAGGTCCCCATAGGCTTTCTAACAAATTTCTGGTCGAAGAAAAATCGTTCGATCGATGGATTAAAATCCTTTGAATCGTTCAATTCAAAGGATTTAATCGTTTTTCCTACAATCGTTCGAACAAACGAATTGTGGTAAATCCTTCGACTTCGATATTCAAAGTTGAAGGATTTCCTTCGACTTCGACAGTCGAATATCGAGGGTTAATTAACCCTCGATATTCGAACCTAGGTAAATGTGACCCGAAATGTATATAGTTTGCATAGTTATTACAATTATGTTTTTAGGACTTGCTGCCGAATCCGCAGTCTCTATATAATAAACAAACAATATTATTTATATAGTTCTATGAGTAAAGAAAAAAAAATTATTCACTGTATACTTTGAATAAAAAACAGTTCAATAGCAGCTGAATGCATTTTGTTCTCTGCCAAATGAGTGGTCAAGCTTTTGACAAAGTGCTCCAACAGAGCACAAACTATGTTTAGATCTTCAGCTAGGAAATATTGGAGCTGTGTAGAGTCAGTGAAGAGTACATTACTGAACCAGAAGATAGACTTTTATTTATATATGCAACTATTTTTCCCAATGAAGACAAAGGTATGATATGGTAATATATGCATATCTCCTTTTCTTTTTAAGTTTCAGATTTCTTCAACTGCTTCATTTTTACATCATCTTGCACCAAAATACTTCTTACTTCTGTATTAACTTAAAATAACCAGTAATTAGTCAAAGTATTGTCGACTACCCTCTCTTTTTCAATGTTTGCTCCTTTAGCTCAAATATAATAGTCATTAAACCAATTGTTATTACATTTCTTGGCCATTCTTCTTGGTCAATTTTTACAAGAAAATTTATGCCACTGCACAAACAGAAAATGTTTCAAAAGGTTACACCACATAAAGGCCATATAAAAATTATATACTGATATATTAAAAACATTGTAAAAATGTAACAGGCAGATAGAGGTGGGTTACCCTATAATCAAAGTGACCCTGTTTGTATACCACAGACTCAGTCAGATAAGGATAAATTCCTACAACTCCCAATAGGATGTGTCTTATAGGCACCTCTCCTCATTCAGGTACAGTAGGTCCATGCTATTCTGTTGGAGAAAGCTTAACTATACTGATTAAACAAACACATTTGATCTTTCAAAAAAGGCACCAGCGTTTTTTTTTTTAAAAAAAAAAATAGATGAAACACTTTATTGAGGATGTTACATAATTTTTTTTTGGTGGTACAAGATCTTAATCAGTAAATGCTTCAGTCTCAAATCAGATGGTATTCAGATGGTTGTCACACTGATAATGTTTGCAACTAGTGATGAGTGAATCTGTCCCATTTCGATTCACCAAAATTTGCATAACAGCAAAAATTTGCCAATGGGAGTTTTGAGTAACTTTTTCGAAACTGTGCAACAATTTTTTTGCATTAGAGTTTATGGTGATTTTTTTTTCCAGAGAAACCTGGAGGAAACAATCAGCCATCACTATTTTCAACACCCAGAGTTAGTACTTACTGCCTCGGTGAAACAATCCCTAATGCTAGGTGAAGATCACAGAGGTCCATTACTCCAGGAATCTATTCCTGAGTGTGACTGCTTGAGTCCCTATATTGGACAGCATTGACACCGCAGGATACTAACATTTATTAGCCTCTCATTGGAGCATCTGAATACTTTACTAACTATCCTAATACTGGCTTTCACTCATAGAACAAACTTTTGCAAAGCTAACCTTACCATTACTTCATTGGAAACTTCCTGAATTAATTTTTTAAAGAACATTTGTGTAATGCAGTATTAATAAGTGCACCATCTTCATGAGTGAAAGCAAGCATATTAATTAACATTAATATACTTTATCCACAGTGTAAAAAATCTAGAATATATTCATAAACCTGGAATAAACCATTGCAATTAAAACTATCATAAATTATAATAAAATATGTTGAATTAAATTAATTAGATCTTAGCTAGAGTTTACATGACAGCTTGTGTATTAAGCTATTTTAGAACCTTTATTTCAATTTTAAATTTCCTTGACATATTTACATTTCTAAGAGGCTTCATCTCAAGTAGGTTGTTGTTGGATTTCATCTTATTAGCAATTATTAGTACTCTTTTCCTGTTAAAACAAATTTTTATTCTATAGCTCAAAGCTAATTTCCTTCGAGGCATGAAAGTCACTGAAGGAAATATCTTTCATTTGTTAAATTCTTCTGTTGAGAATGCAACCAAAGACCCTATTACCTCAAAGGTTAGCTGAAATAAAGAAATTGTTTGTCTGTTAATGATGAACATAGAGTTTTAGAGAAATAAAAAATATAATTAATTATACCGTTGTATATTTGAAAGTTTTAATTAATGTTAACACACAGTCTTTTCTTAATGATTTGAAATAAGATCAAATATTTGCATTTTTTGGAGGATGTAAATTATATTCCGGTAGCTCTACTAAAGACTAATGAAGCTAATATGTGTTTTGTCATTTGCATTATCTGCTTGTTAATATTAACAAGTGTACCCTGTCTCAAAGTCTTCTTATTTAAACTGAGTATGATCTTAGGAACAATTACATAAGTATGAAATTATATATATATATATATATATATATATATATATATATATATATATATATATATATATATATATATATATATATATAATATCAAAACAGGGGGGTTGTGGGAGCACTCTAAAGGCTTTAAAGTATATATATATAAGTATAATAAATGCTATTGCATATGTACCCAAATAGGGGTTATTTTGTTACAAAGCTATGATCATAAAATTGATAAGCCACCATACCACGTCAAGGTAAACCCCGAATGGCGGTCCCTAACTTGTTTTATTTTTTATGTGCATTTTAGCATTACCTGTAATCAATGTCCATTGAACGCTGTTTTTAGCCTGATTGCTGGCTGGGGAGGATTTAGCCCTCAGTGAAAAAACAGCGTTCAATGGACATTGATTACAGGTAATGCTAAAATGCACATAAAAAATAAAACAAGTTAGGGACCGCCATTCGGGGTTTACCTTGACGTGGTATGGTGGCTTATCAATTTTATGATCATAACTTTGTAACAAAATAACCCCTATTTGGGTACATATGCAATAGCATTTATTATATATATATATATATATATATATATATATATATATATATATATATATATATATATATATATATATATATTTTTTTTTTTTTAATCATGTGGGAAAAGGTGATAATTTTTACTTATAAAGAAGCTACAGATAACTTTAAAATGTTGATTTTTGTTTTTACTCATTTTGATTATTATTGACTATATATGAGAGCCTAAATGTTGAAATTTATGTTTAGTGTTTTTTTTTTTTGTTTTAATGTACCCTTTGTATATGTGAGCACATTAACAAAAATAATTTGAGGAACAAAAACAAGTAAAACAAGCCAGTGATTGTAATAATTTATACACATACCCCATATTAACCCCATACTAACCCCATACTTAAGTGTAACATCCATTAAAACAGGAACTCCAGACTAGAGCACAGAATAGGGGAAGGAGGATAGCGACAGGGCTAGGAAAAGCACAGGGGAATAGACATAGGGTCAGAAGAGGTGGACAACGCAAGGCAAAGAGGAGGAGGTGAGGGAGGGAAGCTCAGAGCCATTTTGCTGGACTGAAGCAGTGTCCCACCTACCCACACTTGTTTGGTGTGTCCATATATTACAGATAACTGAAGTGCAGCACTTTAATGCTGTCACAGCTGGTGGTGGAATGCTTGTCTCAGGGGCCAATGACCAGGGATTGTTATGGCTAAGTAGCTAACTGGTAGTGATTCAAGCTCTTGGCAGGCATGGGTCTTATAAGCGTGGTGACAATTAGTTGTCCTCTAGGGGTTGGATGGCTGGCATGTCTGGTAGCCCAAGAGGGTGTACAATTGTTTATTTTTGGCAAGCATTCATTGTAAACAAGCTCCTCAAGTTATACATTTGTATATCTGTTGCTTTGTTAAAATTCTTATGTTTATATTCATTTATCTGTATCTTAAAACTCTAATTAAAGTTGTGGTCTTTTCTGTCCCAAAAAATAGATGTAGTTATTGTGTCTTTAAAGGGGAAAGGGGCCACGAAGGGGAACAATGGTAAAAGGGGTGGGTAATATTTGGTTGGGTATCTGTCCCGTGTGCTTGGTACTGCCTTTACTATGTTTTGACGTGAAGAAAAAGTAACCTAATAAAATAATATTGCTGTATAACTGATCAGCTGGTGTTAATTAAACAATGAAATATAGTGTAGGTATGGGTATCTATAGTTTAGGTAGGTACCATGGTAGGCAGTCAAAATAAATGTAGAGGTAGGTCTGTTTATGTAATTTATACATGTGAACTGGGGCTCAGAACTTGATGGACTTTTTTATTTTTTTACAATCCAAATTAACTGTTTAACTATGCAATACTCTTCCCTGTGAATTAAGCAATCATATTTGCTCATTTCTTTGTATGCTGCAAAATTTATTAGCTTCACAGCATTGGTATTCACAAATGGCAGAGATATTATGCATTCTTCCACCTGTGTATTTGTTTTAATAGATGGTCATTGTTCAAGTTATTATTTGTACCATTCTGATGCATTCTTATTTATTACGTATTAAGAATTTAAAGGATCACAGCAGGGTAGTGGCTGCAAAAAAAGAAATCACAACAAATTAAGGCACATTCGTTACCATATGAATAGAGCATTCAGCACACAAGAATGCGGCATAGATAGTTTCATCCTTTACTATATTCTCTTCATTCAATATACCCTGTTAAGAAGTTATTAAAACTTGCTATGGAAACCTTGTACCATACTATATAAATATCGTTAAAGGTTGCAAAATAATGGCAAATCAAGACATAGGCACAAAAGTGTATGCTCACATACTGGAGTACTTAAGAGAGCAAATGTGCACTGCTACCAATGGCAGGTACAAGATGTTCTTGGTCATGCTTTAGGTCTGAGTCTTTTTATACTTTGTATTTTAGCATGCAAATGTCTCTTTAAGCAGGCTTGTGTTAAAGCTACCCTTCACAAATTGTATAAGCACAGTCTATGAAAATTTTCTATGATCATATTCAAACTGAAGCAACATTTTTAGACATACTCGTGAAGCTAAATATTGTCCTGTTTTATTGGTTACCCAGCTGCCAATGTTTTATGGTTGTAAAAGGCCAGCTACTTCATCAATGCTTCCTCCTGATTAGCAGCAATTTCTCACTTAAGGGATCTGTAAATTAGATTGCAAAATAAAGCCTGACTGATACATTCTCCTGCTTCTTATACTACAATAGAGGGCATTGGTGCCCACAGCTTGACCTTGGAACTTTGTTCATGCTGAGTAACAATCTTTTTATAGCTCATTGTCAAATGTCAGGTTGTCATACTGAATATCCAATGCTCATATATCAGACTTTTTCTACATGGGGGCATTATTTCATGTGCTAAAGGGAAAAGGGTTATTATTTGCCCAGAGTCCACAGATTATGGGGTTGTCCTTTGACTGTGCCTCCATTACTTTTACCTTCTTCCAAGCCTCCATTATTTTTATTTCTCTCTCCCGTGAGTCCATGATGTGACTTCAATTTGCTTACTGCATAAAAAGCATGTACATCAGCTCATCAATCTTTTATTGACTGTATTAAAACATCACAGACTACTTTAAGGAGTACAATATTAGTGTATTGCCTATAGGTGTTTGGCCTTGCCTGTAGCTCAAAAAGACTATAAAATAGTACGTTAGTAACTCTGCAGGCTAGATGTAAAGCAATCTGCAACAAAAAACTGATACTAAACAGGATGGTATAACAGTCAAGCACAAGAAGAAACTTTTGAAATTTACTATTGGGTCACAAACCACCAGGGGATTCTGATGGACAGCATGGTTTAGCATTTCCATACCAGGAAACTCCCCTTGTTGTTGTTTAATTTCCCCTAAGATAATTGTGGTTGGCAAAGTGTGTAAGGACATTGTCCAGTCTTATAAGGGGGTCCAGGAGTTGCCACTACTATCTTTTATTTACTTACTATCTTTTTATATAATGGGGGAAATTTTTATTGTGCACTTTTAAGACAAGCTTAAAAGTGGTGTAATCTTTTGATCATCGATTTCTGTTTGTGCAGCACCATACATTTTCTCGATTGGAATGTCACATTGACAGCATTTGAATACTTGCTTGAATAAATATTGGTTCCCCTGGATAGCCAGTGCAGTGTGCAGGTAGGGAGACTTGATGGAGCAAGGAGAAGGGCAGTAGCGTCCAGTACACGTGGGGTAAGAAGTGACGATAATGCGGGGTGTCTGATACCTGCCCTCAAGTAGTTACTGGTTGTGGTATGTTCCGGTTTTGGTTGAGGTGTATGGTTGATCTATCACAGAGAGCATGAAATGCTTGCCAGTTGGGGCGGCCAAGACCTGTTGTATTTACTGTGAGCTAGTTAACTGGTAGAGAAAATGGTTCTGGTGTGCACAGGTCCCACAAGAAGATAGTTTTCTGTTCCCTCTTGCCCACCTGACTCCTCCTGTTTTAATGTATTGTAATGTGGTAAAATGCAATTTTAGGGACAATTTAGTAAAGGGTGAATTTTTGCCTCAGAAGGCTTCGCTATAATTCAAGCATTCTTCGTCAGACATTATTTGAATGCTGGCATAGTTTCACCATCAAAACTTCATCAGCGGGACCCTTTGTTAGCAAATTTTCTCTAGTGTTACTTTCTTCCTAGCAAAACTTCATTAACATACTTACACTTACATCAATTTAAATATGGCAGGTGTATACAGGTCATATATATATATATATATATATATATATATATATATATATATATATATATATATATATATATATATATATATATATATATATATATATATATATAAATAAATGTCTTTATTAGTGTTTGTGTGAGAAACACTCACCCTGGTCACATTGGCAGCCTGGTCACATTGGGGTCTGATTGAGAACTATATGAGCAATTCATCCCATTTGAACTATCTGATTTGGTCACCCACACATAGATTAGCTGGAGAGGCTACACTTCTATCTTCAACGACACATACTCTTTCTATTTGGTATGCTATCAGTCAGAAACATAGACTCATATCCCTTAAATCACTCAACACCTTGTTTTTAAACAACCCAGAATTTCAACCAGGAATTCACCCTTCCTTTATTAATAAATGGAAGACTACAGATATCCAAAGAATAGGTAACCTGCTTCATCCTCTAACAAAAGAGATCTTACCTTTTGAGGATCTGGCCCAAAAGCTTCCCCAGAACGACCTGAAGCGCTTTGAGTACTTTCAGTTGACATTTTGTCAAACCATATAGTGATAAGGTTAAAGCAAACCCACCAACCTGCTTTGAAATGTTGGCTAAACGTGGTCTTCCACACAGGACTGGGTGGCTATATGGCCAAATAAGTTATTTAGTCAGCACTCTCCCACTTTTTAACCTCTTAATGATTCTGGCGGTGCACGTGTCCAGTGGCCCACTGTCCAACCGATTTCACAAAATGTTCCAATATACGACACAGCTCCAGTCAGGAGAATAATTTAAAAAGCCTTTATTTGCACATGGCTTAAGGATCTACAACAGACATAACGTTTCGGGCTCACCTGTAGCCCTTTTTCAAATTTGAAAAAGGGCTACAGGTGAGCCCGAAACGTTATGTCTGTTGTAGATCCTTAAGCCATGTGCAAATAAAGGCTTTTTAAATTATTCTCCTGACTGGAGCTGTGTCGTATATTGGAACATTGGGTGGCTATATGGGACAATGCAAGAAAGATGTCACAATGCTCTAGCAAAAGGAGCACATCTACAAAATATTAATATTTTGGTACCATACCCCAGCCAAACTCCATAAACTGTTTCATGAGCACTTTCCATTGTGCTGGAGGAATTGTGGGGACGCTGGTACTCTTTCACATATATTTTGGTCCTGCCCGGCTATTACTCCATTATGGTCTGAAATTGCTGATTTATTGAGCAGGATATAACAGTTCCCTGGTTGCTTTGGACATGTGCACCTTTCTGATGGGCAGACCATTCCCCAGAGTGAGTAAAACCAGTCAAGCTCTGATAAACCAGATCCTAACGGCTACCAGAATATCAATAGCGTCTCATTGGAAATCTAATATTACACCCAGAAGTTCGAATATGGCATTGCCAAAATACACATTAAAATTCCCCTCTATCTAGAGACATGGGTGCCATGGGATATGTTAGCTCCTTGAGATTGATCTAGGGTTTTTATGATTTTTTTTTTCTCATGTACAGTAGCCCCGAAGACTGGTTCTTTCTCACCATACCCTTACATCTTGATCCTGCTGGATGGTCAACTTTTTTGAGATAACATTGTGACTATTTTGCTATGTTGTTGTTTTCTTTATTTATTTGTAACTTGAGCATTGCACCAATGTATGGCTTTAATAACTGTCTGTACGATAACACTACTGCTGAATAAAAAATTCAAGTTACAAAAAAAAAACACTCACCCTGGTCGTCTAGTGGGCCGGTGGGTACGGGTGCCATGCTCTCGGCGGGGATGCCCACCATGCTGCCTCCCTTCCTCTTCTGTGCCGGTTCCTTAGTGCGCGTGCGGCATGTATCTCCTTTATTTACAGGAGCATTGGCGCTGGCGTGATGATGTCAGCATGCAATGGCGCCAAATTCAAACATATTTAAAGGGATTTCAGTTTTGTGTTGTTAGGTTCATCTTGTGAGAGTTCCTGGGTGCTATCCTGAATATTCCTGTGTTCTGATTCCAGTTTTGACCCTGCCTGCCTGACTATTCCAGATTTCTGTGATCCCGACCTCTGCCTGGTAACTGACTATTCTGACATCCGTATTCCGACCCGTGCCTGTCTCGACCATTCTTGATTTATCTCCCAGTTTTCACCCCTGCCTGTTTGACTCCGCTTGTTTTCTGCCTGCACCGACCCAGCCTGGTTTTAACTACGCTTTCTGTCTGCTCCTTGAACTGTGACCTTCTGCCCAAAAGACTTTGCTAACGATCGTGCCTCTCGTCCAGAACCCTTAGCTTGGCTCCTCTCTTTATAAGACCTGGCGGCATCCAATTAGCTGGATGCCAATCATGACAGATTGCTGGGGAAATTGCTAGAAATGGCCACTTATTTTTAAAAATGTCCAAGGAAGCAAAGGAAAGACTAAAGACTAAAGACAAAAGAGATCTTCTATTGTCCTAGACATGAGCCCACCCTAAAAGAAATGTGGCATGAGCTTCAAAAAAAGGGTAAAAAAGTGTTAGTAACATATATGTAACAGTTGCAACTTGTAAACATTATACCACATTAAAATATTAAAAATTTGGCATAAAGGATATTATGTCATAATAATGTTGAGGATGCAGCTTCTTATCAGTTCGCCAGGTACACTATAAACTGGCAAATTAGGCTCTGTCAAAAAAGGCTAATCGATTGTAAAGTTTTGCACTTTGATAAATTTGCGGAGTAACGATTTTTTCGCCTGGCAAAATGGTGCAAAACTTCTCTAGCGCTGAGCTTTTTCACTCGTGAATTGTCTGCTTCACCGTTTAGTAAATCTGCAATGTCCTTGCAAATTGTCATTTTGGACAATTTTCCCTAAAAAGTCAACTTCACCCTCTAGTAAATCTGCCCCCTAGTGTCCTTGCAGTGGCATAACTTGGGCTTGTCAGACCCCCCCCCCCCCGCAAATAAAATCTACAGTCCCTCCTCCCCACACCCACCTCGTGGCTTTCAACATGCTGGTTTATTCAAGGATTCCTTTAGTCATCAAATATACAGTTATACAAGTACAACCTGTAATGCAATGTACCCTGATCATTCCAAGACCATATGCTTTTTTAAATAACACTATGGTAGTACATAATAATAATAATAATAATAATAATAATAATAATAATAATAATAATAATAATAATAATAATAATAATAGTGCTTAACAGTGCATTGCAGTGTATTAGACAATAATACTAAAAAAATCACACTAAAATATGCCATATTTTTACATAAAAGCTGTTAAAACAGCTAATATACATACTGTACAGTATATTACATGACTACATAACATATACATATTGTACATAAGATGCCTTATAGCCTGAGGATAAAAATTCCCATAAACATCTCTGTTCTAGCATTAATAATCAAACAGATAATTACAAAGATGAGTTCTAGCTTTAACCATTCTAAATGCTGCAACTCCACATCTCCTTATATAAATATCTTATAATGGTGGTAGTGTGAGTCTAGTGCATGTTTTGCCGCATGTATCACCCTAAATAAACCATTACAATCCTGGGCACAGCATTTCCCAAACCATGAGATAATGTTCTGTGTTCTGTGTCAAAATACTCTCCACAGAACCAAAATAAAAACTTCTGGCAAAACTCCAAATTTCCAAACCACATGGACCAGTACCTGCTATTTGAATTCCACCATCCATTAGATTACAAACTAGGAGTTAACACAACACTACAGAGCAGACATGATCCCCACAGCACAGAGGCTCAGGCAACACCTCAGAGGAGCCCTTAATATGTGTGGGTATCCAGATTTGGCCTTTGGGAGAAGGAGAAAAACCACCAAAACTATCAATAAAGGTGGAAAGCAGGACAGACAAAATAACTTGATCTTCCCATATATTTCTGGGGTGTCTGAAAAACTTTCATAAACACTGCATCCCAGTCTGCTATAAAGCAACTCAGCAACCCACTGAGGCAACATACTGAGGCAACCACTGGTTCATCCAAAAGACCCAATACCCCGACATAAGAGGAGTAACATCGTGTGTGCAATGCAGTGCACTGAGGAGTGCTCAGACTTGTATGTGGGAGAAACCAAATAACTATTACACAAACATATGGAGCAGCACAGGAGAGTCAGCTCCCGTGGTCAGGACTCTGTACAACTAATTGAAAAAGTTAACACGATTGAATACTTCCAAGTTCACATTCACATGAAAAAACCTCAAACATCATGAAGGCTATTGACATCTTCAAATGGTTCAAGGGACCTCTGCCATTTAATTGTACATGATTGTGCATTTTCGGATTCAAGTTATTTCCAGCTTCAGGGTATAATAAATCTAAATAATTCATTTTTTTTTTTTAAACTTGAAAATCGTGAGGTGTTTTTTTTTAACCTTAAAAACTTAAATTCAAACTCGCCTATGATAAATTACCCCCATATTGTCTGCCACATACAATGCTGTTTTGGCATCTCTCCCTAGATGGTTTAATAACTCCTCATAGCTCCAGTCATGCCAATACATTTAACAACTTGCCTCCATTAGGTCTCTGATCCCATGCTGGTTTTACAAAACAGGTTTCACAAAACAATTGTAGTAATATAATAGTAGTAGTATATAACCACAACTATTTTATTCAGGTCATTCGGAATTGCGAAAGCCAGTCGAATGACTAGAGAAACGTCTTCAAGGAAAAAGAAAATATAGCAAGTCCAGTTGATTTTACATATTACTATAGATAAGCATCATTCATCTGTAAATAAGCAATATCTAAATTTCAGGATGTGGATGATAATCTGATTACATCTTTCTTGAACCTAACTTGTTTTAAATCCATAAATGTTGAAAGATAGGGTGGATAGGGAGATCAGAAAGTGGTCATATACAGCATGACAGCTAGAATAATCTTTAAGCAGTATAACACTTTAGATACAGTAGATATAGAAAGGTTTGATTTGTCAGGGAAAACACTGGTAAAATGATCATGTTAGACTTTCATTATCAACTCCTGCAGGTGATTCCTATCTGTTCTGGATTAATTTAATCTTAAATTTATGTTTGAACATTTTTGCTGCCAGTGCCTTAAGGGTTTATATCTAAAAGACTTCCTGCTGCAAAAGAAGTTCTCTCAGACAGATACTTATACAAAAGAAAGACTTGTACATGTATATTTTTGGAGCCCTATTACCAAAAGTGTTAATGTCTGTTTTTTGTTATTTTATAGTCTAAGGGCCACATTTACTTAGCTCGAGTGAAGGATTAGAATGAAAAATACTTCGAATTTCAAAGTATTTTTTTGGCTACTTCACCATCGACTACGACTTTGAATCGAACTAAAAATCTTTTGACTATTCGATAGTCAAAGTACTGTCTCTTTAAAAAAATAACTTCGACCACCTACTTTGCCACCTAAAACCTACCGAGCACCAATGTTAGCCTATGGGGAAGGTCCCCATAGGCTTTCCTTGCAATTTCCGATCGATAGATGGATTAAAATCCTTCAAACAATTTTTCCTTCAATCGTTCGATCGAAAGATTTGCGGTAAATCCTTCGACTTCGATATTCTTATACTTTGATGGTTGAATATCGAGGGTTAATTAACCCTCGATATTTGACCCATAGTAAATGTGCCCCTAAGTGTATATTGTCTCATGTTTGTAGTATTATTTTTTTTTGTATTCCTTTATATTTTTGTTGTGATTTTGACCATTGGGCAGTAGATGGCATTACATCCTTACTTTCTTTTTTTCTTTGTAGTCCGTGGGGTGTACAGGGACTACACATTCTGTATTTTATTCTTTGCCTGAGGAAGGAGCATTCTTGCATCAAAACACAACATAATACAAGTGTGTAAATGTTTGTAGAAAATTTGTGTTTCTACTTATTGGATAACATGTCACAGGCTGCTTGCTATTATCCTAGTAGATTATATATTTTACTGCACACATTTACTAACACTGGACAAATCTGCACCAGGAGAAGAACCCATTTACAACCACTGATTAGTTACTGCAAATCTGCCCAGTATTAGGAACTCAGCCTTAAGAAGTGTGATCAGAAACATTTTGCACTGCTTCATACAGAATCATTCAACATGACTACAATGAGATTCTTGGTCCCTTGGTATTGAATCACAGCTGCACTATTGATGTCCTTGTGCCATCACAATGCAATCATAACATCTCCATTATGTAATATTATCACACCACAATTATATCATCACAACAAATGCGTAACTAAAACTAGTTGTAAGGGCCAAAATACTTTAAAACCCCAAGGGGAAGCACACATAAAATAGCACCGTAAATTCTAAAAGGATTATGAGGGAGACAAAAATAACTCCGCCCAATGTTGAATCCAAATGTGTCCAGATTGAATGCTACATAGTCAACATATACAGTGTAAATCCCATTATATGCAGTGTGCCTGGGTACTCACAAGAAATACACAATCAAGCAGCACACTCAGTTCAGAAGCCTCTCTTCTCCCACTTGTGTAGATTTTGTATACAATACCGCCGAATAAGCAACAGAGAAAATATACTGTATATAGTGGAGATTGCACTTATTAACTTAACATAAACCAATGCCAAATGGTTACTCACGATGAGTAGTAAGCATATAGATATTCAAAACATGTGTGTGTGCTTTATCACAAATTGGACAGAACTGCACCAACTCATTTCTGAGTGTGAGTGACATGTATGGTCTATTCTTTTAGTGCAACTGTGCCGCAATGATTGATGTAGGTCACTGTAGAGACCCGGGAGCTACCCTCTGGCCTTCCAAGATTTCCCTGTGTCAATAGGTTCAGCAGCACTTAATTTAGAATGGAAAGCAGGAAGGACTGAGCAGCACTGAGCGCAGATATATGGAAGTGTGAAGAGCACATTTTGACACAAATTTTAATGAAATTGGTTTCACGTTCAACTTACTGCGAGGAAAATGTTACTTGAGCCCTATTAACCTTAGGGTAAGGGTCTTATAGACCACAGAGTAGTGAAGGCAACCATATGTGAGAAGAGTTTAAAGTAGGAACATAAGTATCGATACTTGTGCATAGGGTACAAGGTATGTATCTCTTCTATCATCTTACCCTAGTCCACATCTTTATCCCCCCACAGACCGCCCACTGTTTACCCGACACCCCATCCCTACGCTGCATCTGCACTGTATACACTGATTTAAAGAGCACCAAACCAAGCAGTGACTGCCTGGTTTTATGTTAGAGTATGGATGGATGTGGATGTTTATTGGCCAAACTGAGAATTTTAGGGACAACTCGCACTATGCAAATAAATATTCGGACACAAAACCCAGCAAAATGGATTTTTTAATATCACAAAATTTTATATTTTTTTTTTTTCATAAAGTAAAACTTATTGAGTTCTTATATAAGTAACAGACAGCCAGAGCTGGAGTCATTTAAATTCCTTCCTTTTTACTTATATTCAATTTCGAGGACCATCATGATTCTTTTATACAGTAGCTACAGTTATTAACATAAACTGAATGACTTGAATCAAATTGCTGTTGCATATTTAGTAAGTAAAGATGTAAAAAACAGCAAGCACTTCTTCTGCCACTCTCTTAGATAAAACTTGAAGATCAAAACAAACACATCCTGAAGACACATAGCTATACGCAGTTTAAACTTTCAAATTAAATTTACTTTTATCTGAGAGAGTGGCAGAAGGAGGGCTTGGTGTTTCTATTTGGCCAAGCATCATCTCCAGCTATAGGTTTGGGGCAATGCTCCCAGGCCACTCGAATTATTCAGTGAATCTGCTCTTTTCCTCTAGTGACTTATTCACTTTTAGTTTGACTGGCCCCATACTTTCAACTAAGCTTCAATTTCCTATTGTAGTTGAACATTTATAAACTTACAATGCTTTCTTTTAAGGCAGTGGGGCTCATTTATCAGCACTGGGCAAATTTGCCCATTGGCAGTTACCTATAGCTGCCAATCAGTGATTAGCTTTTTATAGCCAGCTGCAAGTAGAACAATGAATGCAGAAATTTGATTGGTTGCAATGGGTTACTGCCCATGGGCAAATTTGCCCAGTGCTGATAAATGAACCCGAGTGAATTCAGAATCTCAATGACAGCAATCATCCATGACTTCAGAGTTGTCAACAGCAGCTCCCCATCTTCGTTAGGCCATCTTTTATAGGTCCGATTTACTAACATTTGGATTTCTATTTTTTTTCACAAATCAGTAAAAAACAATGGAAGCTGCACTGATACTATTGGACCTTTTTTTTTAAGACTTTCAGATTTCTTTTGTTGGTAATTGTCCAAAAAACTGAAATTTTTTTAGATGTTTTTGTATTTTTTAGTTCAGCGTTTTTTTTGTTCATACTTTTTCAATCTGGGCCTTTTAATAACTTTCATGGCATTCATGATTTTAGAGAAATAAAGTTCAATTGTGGTTTCAAAAACCTCTAAAATTCAACCTTTAATAAATAGGCCTATTTATTATGCTGTGTAAAAACAGTGGGATAATACTCCAGGCTATGCTGGGTAAAAAAACAGAATACAATTTTTACTTGTATTTTGTTAGAGTGACTTTTCATTTAAAGCAATGTAAAATAACAACAGCAAATCTGGGGTTCGAATAGCGAAAATACACACACCTTGATAAATTTGCTATTTATTTTGCACAGCTTTTTACATATTGTTTTGGTGAATTTCATTCTACAAAGCATAATAAATTTGCCCCTTAGTGTCAGTGAAACTGGACATGCTTAGTGTGCTCTGGCCTGTTGTTGGAAAAGCTAAACTTGTAGGCTGATGAAAATAATCAAATTATTATCAGAAATTAAGGTTATATCTGCCATAGAAACTGATAATCTAGTGCTGAATATCTGAATATCTGTACCTTGAATGTTATATTGCATGCATAGAGTGTATTATTATTTAGTCTCAAAGCTCAGGTCAATGACGGTACCCCTGAGCATGTGCTTTTAAACAGCAGAAAGATGGTCAGCTACTGGTATTGATCTGGTGCAACAGCCCATAACTGTTTTGAGGTTTAGTTTTTTTGTCTTAAAAATAGGTTCAGTTTAACGTGCTGTAAAAGAATACACTACCACTACACCATGGTGGTGGTAGTGAACAGCTGAAAACTGAGATCCATAGTATACATAGCTCATGTATACTTACAAATAAAAGACCAGTAAATGCTAGTTACTATGGGAAAATGTTTATATTTGTGTATAGTTTACATATGATTAATCTTGATCTATTCAGTAGAAAATGTATTTCTGGAGAAAAGCTATTTTGGGGGTACCGATAGTATTTAATTAAGATACAGAGCATTCTTCATTTTACCCTTGGGAGCTTGTGATATGTAACTTAAGTTACATCCCCCCCAGTCAAGAGATGGAACAGTTAGGTTATTATATTATAGTAAAACATAGATCTGCTCTTGTACAGAAACAGCGCTTCAAGCTCTGTAGCAGTACAGTATATTCAATTGCAAAACTCTTCACTTAAAGGGTGTTTTTTATCCTATATATGGCAACAGCACTCCTTTCAATAAGTACTAAAATGATTTCAAATCTGTCTAGATTTATTAATAATCTACTGTGATTATTTTGAGACCAGACATTTAGCAAACCTGATTAACATTTAATAAAAGCAAAATATTCAGAATAATCACATGAAAAGTGGATGAACAGGTTTCCTGGATATCCCCAACTAATAAAAGCCATTCATTCATCTAATAAATATTTAACAGCTGGCAAATATAGAAACTTTATTTATTAGGTTCATTGTATTCTTCGTATTTCCAACTGTCTGTCACGAATGAACTGAAACCTGGCAGTCATACTTTATTAAAAGCAGCAGATGACAGCCTGGCATTTGCCACTCATGCTTTATGCTTGTCTCTTTGAATCAGATGATCTTTGGTGATTTTACTGAATTTAGAAATTGCCTGTTAGTCTAAACTTGGCATCTCGCCTTTTATTTTTCATAAGGTTAAATACATTTTGTGATATTCATAGCTATATTAAAACTATATTAATCATTTGTGATTAGGCATTTTTAGAAACCCTAACATATTTTAATTGTATAAGGGACTGACTACTGCAGGTTACTTGTATTTATCTTGATCCTTAGTATTATATTTAAATCACGTTTAGATTGATTGTGGAACAAAATACTGGATGCTGTTACTCATGCCCATATCCTTTACTTGCATTACATTTTACCAAGAGAACAACTTTATGTAATATAACTATTGTTGCAACAGACAACACAGTAATAAAGAAATCATATATCCGACTAATTATTATTCTGAAGGTGAAATGATATAATATATGCTGAACTATAATATTTTTTATGTTCGTTGGTTTATATGTAGACTTTGTTGATATTGCACAACCTACAGATTAGGGATATAAATTCAAAGGCCCAGGCTGCCCCAAGGAAAAAAAAATCCACACACCCCCTGCACATAATCAATGTGTCACTTCTGGGCCCTTTGTATCCCCAGGCCCTCCTATGGCTGCAGCGTCAGCTCGGTAGTTATGGTACTCATGATCTGCTACAGATCATATGATATTGGCATCCAGTAAGAATGAAGGAGATTAAAAGGTTAAGGGTTCTGATTGTCAATCAGTAATTAAACATTTTGCTAACATATTTAGAGACTGTTGGACAATGGGTTTATCTGATTTTTAGGATTTATAAAAAAAAATGGATGAAACAGATTATACTGTAATTTTAATTATGAGTAAATTTTTATTTTCTTGCAAGTGTGAGATTGGTGTAGGGAGGATGACTTTGGGTTTTTTGGAGAACTGAACTGATTTCTCAATCGTCTACAGGCTCTTTGCCAGGGATGAGCTGTGACTCAATGATGATGGTGCTGCTACTTTGGGGGAGAAGATGGCTAGAGGTATGGAAGAGATTTTAAACTAGGAGTGGGGAGGAGGGTGCCGTAAAGGTTTTCATGGAAGATTGGTTAGATGAGTTAGTGGGCAAAGGAAGGGAACATGGGGGCGGAAATGTGGTTGGGGGTACTGTTAAGGACAGAGAGAACCTCATGTCAAATATGCAACATGGTACCAGTATTGAATGTATGTTTGGAAATGCAAGGAGTCTGACTGGTAAAATGGGAGAGCTGGAGGTGCTGGCACTGAAGGGGAAAGATGATGTGATTGGTGTGGCTGAAAAATGGCATGGGCAGTTAATATCAGTGGATATACAGTACTTTGTTTCGGAGGGACAGAGGCAATAGAAAAGGAGGAGGGGTTTGTGTTTTTGTTAGGCAGGATTTAAAAGCTAATATGAAGGAGGAGATGTTGTTACAAAATGAGGGGGCAGAAGCTTTATGGGTGGAGCTCTTCTCTGATTGTAGATAGTCAATCAAATTAATTCTAGGAATGCTATAGACCCCTAAGTGGAGAGGAGGAGGCCAAACTCCTGATACAAATAGAAAAGTATGCTAGTTTGGGGAAAATAATAATAATGGAGGATTTTAACCACCCAGATATTGACTGGTGCAACAGTTCTGCCAGAGCTGTTAATGGGAGCACCATCTAATTGTGTAGCCAGTTCGTAAGCAGGGGCATCAGGTGCCCGAATCTGGTATGCTATAAAGCTTGACTTAATAACAGTGTCCACAAAATGTCTGCTGCCTATTTTAAGTGATTGTGAATTCTAAGACTAAAAGAAACAAAATTGTATTTAATCTATATAGTGTGAGTAAAGTTTATTTATGGGCAAAATTTTTCGCCAGGTTTCACCATGAAAAATGCCCTTAGATTCCAATGTATTGAAAAAGTTGTCACAAAAACAGTTGCATGATTTGGAAAAATTTGCAGTGAAAAATGATCATTGGTTTTAATGTGGTTTGCAAACTTTTGGTGAATTTTTTGACAAAATGGAACAATCACTTATAACTACCCAGGCTCACAACCATGTTCAGAGACTCCTCTGGGGCAAAAAATATTCATTAGGAGATGGAGCACAGTGGCAAGGAAATGACAGATCATTTAGAAAAGTTCTAGTTACATTTACATTTCCCAAAGAATATTATCCATTGTGACTTCTCAATGCAATACTAAAGGTGGCCATAGATGCAAAGATGCACTTGTTTGGCGATGTTGCCAAACGAGCGGATCTTTCCCCGATATGCCATTAACAGGCATGGCTATATCGGGGGTAATCTGATCGTTCGGCCGTATGGCCGAACGATCAGATTACGATGTGCCATGAGCTCCAGCGGGATCGGTCGGGTCAAAATCAAACCTGACCGATCGACCAAACGACCGATCTCAGCCGGACGAAAGATGTCGGCACACGCCACACACGATCCGAAAATCGTACAAATCCTCGATTCGTACGATCGGATCTGTGTGTCTATGGCCACCTTAAGGGACAGATTTATTAAAGATATAACTGGGAAAAACAGAAGGATTTCAGTCAGTTTGATTTTTTTCCCTTTAATTTTCACTTTTCTTCGCATTTCGGATCTTGTTAACAGATTGACACATTTATTAAAGCTGAAACATTTTCTAAACACTACTCCATAAAAAAGTTTGATCTAAAAGTTTAAATGCTAACAATAAGGTATCTGAAGCCATACTAACAAATTTAAAATGGGTTAAATATAGCATGTCTTTATGCTCCAAATAACTAAGGTGAAAAGCTATATTTAAGTAAGCAGTTTAAAAAAATTCAGAAAATCTCACCAATGCATGCATTTTACATCTCTAGTGATGGGCGAATTTGGGGCATTTTGCTTCCCCGGAAAATTTAAGAATTTCTTGCGAAATTCACAATACGGCGAAAATGCACCAAAAAAAGCAAATTTTTGCAGCAGTTTTGCAAATGTATTCACCAGCGGCGAAATGTGGGAATTCACCGTGAATACGTGCCTGGCGAATAAATTCGCCCATCACTACTTATCTCTCATATGCCATTTGTTATGTATGGACCGATTTATTAACCTCTATTTTTTTCTGGTCCAGGTTTTTTGGGGGAAAACTAAAATTTTTGCAGAAAAAAAAAAAGAATTTTTAAAGATTTATCATACCCCAAAATTGCTAAAAATTTGACCCAAATTCACTCATCATTATTTGTAATCTGTTGTACAGTATGTATGTGTGTGGTACATGTGCAAAGCTCCAAGTGTAAAAGTACAAACTGTGAATTTTACTTTTAAGCAAATAACTCAAACTGTTTTTAAAAAGATTTACTTTTTCTCTATAATAATAAAACAGTGCCAATTGATCCTGTTGGGTTTATTTAATATTTAGATGATTTTTAGGAGACTAAAAGTACGGTGATCCAAACTACAGAAAAAATCCCTTATCCAGAAAATGCCAGACCCCAAGCATTCTAAATAATGGATTCTATGCCTTCTGTACTGCACAGCCTTATTGCCATAAGACAATACATCTTGCAATGATTTATGCAATAATTTAAACCGTTATTGTGGATGTGTTATTTTATACACATTTTATAAAAATGTTATTAGTGACCAACATGTATGTGCTACATTATATGCAGGGCTGTACCATCGTATAATGTGGATAAGTACACACAGGGAGGGCAAGCATTATAGTAAAAAAAAAAATAATGAAGTATAAATATACAGAGATTTAGTGCCATGTAACAAGAAACACAGTAGGAAGGAGGTCCCTGTCCCACACAGAATACAATTTGAGTATATACAGTACCAAAGGAACAGCTCATGACTAAATAACCCCACGCATCATATTAGTTCAACTTGTTACTGTCAAAATATTAATATGTTTAGTGTAAATCAAACTCATTGATTCTGTATGTTGCAGATAGCCAGATAAATAGAGGGATAACAATAGATTCTGTAACTAGATAGAGCAAGACAGACAGACTCTGTGTTCCTTTCTTAGATTTCCCATAGGTGAAGAGTGTTATATTTATCAGCTCTTGCTGTTTAACATCACAGGATGCACTAACATACTAGGCAGATGTAATTGGGTCTCTGCTTAAAGGCAACAATAAACAGAAGTGAACAATTGAATTCTACTGCAGTGCTGAGTGACCTTGGAAAGCAGTGCCTGAGGCACCTTGCTGTGGTAACTGATATCATTAGCTGTGACTGTGATGCCTGGGTTTTTGGTGTAATCAGACTTTGGAGGAATGTTTCACAGGGGGCACCTTATGGAGGTCAATCTTTCAAGCACTCATTACGATGCCCTATGTGTTTGATTATATGAGAACAAGTAAAATCTACCTTGAGGCATATCAAGAACTCCAGCTGGAGGTATTAGAAATCTTGACAGCATAAAGTAGCGCATTAAAAGCTTTGCCACCGAGGATCCTCTTTTAAACGAGAATCCAGGTCTTCATTTTGCATAGCACGTTTCATCTGAGGCATCAAAAAAGATGCTTATGGAATCTCCATCAGACTTAGCTAATGCACAATAATACTGCACATAAAACATGTTTTTAATTTAAACTCTGGAAAACGTGTCTGATTTCTACTGTGACAGAGAAGATAATCTGCTTAGAACAATTTAAGCCACAAAATGAATAATGTTGCACAGGAGCATCTCTTCCTGGCTGTCACTAAGCAATCAAAACATCTCTTATTTTAACTTAATTGTGTCATTTTTAGGCGTACAACCTTTTTTTTAAGTCAAGTTTTCATAGCTTAAAAACCTTTTACTTGCTATTATAATTTTGTTTCAACTTCATTTTTCTTAAATATAAAATGTTCTGTTTGAATAAGTTTTCCTTGTTCAATGTCTCATATCAGTTTAACGCGAGATAACATTTACAATTGCAACTTGCTTATAATGGACTCTATGAAAGACAACCTTCCAGTAATTCAGAGCTTTCTGGATGTTTTTTTTGGGGGGGGCGGGAGGTTACAGAACCGATACCTGAATAAAAAGTGCCTCTAAATACAAAAAAATATTCATGGTATCAGTTATCCAGAAACCTTTTTTCCAGAAAGCTTAAAATTCAGGAATGCCAACTTTATCGGGAGCCATGTATTTTTTTAAATGTGGGGGATAACCAGAGTACCTGGAGGAAAACCCACACAGACACAGGTAGAACATACAACCGGCTCGCAGATAGTGCCCTGGAACAGGGCCGGACTGGGAGAAAAAAGCAGCCCTGGCAAAAAAATCAAAGCAGCCCACTTCAGGTATGAGATTGGTTATCTGGAAAACCATTATCCAGAAAGCTTCAAATTACGGAAATGCCATCTCCCATAGACTCCATTATAATCAAACAATCCAAATGTTTAAAATTGATTTCATTTTCTCTGTAATAATAAAACAGTAGCTTGTACTTGATCCAAACTAAGATATAATTAGTCTTTTTTGGGAGCAAAATCAAATTATTGTTTATTTAATGTTTACATGATTTTCTAGTAGACTTAAAATACGAATATCCAAGATCAATTAGCCGGAAAACCCCAGGTCTCGAGCATTCTGGATAACAGATCCCATACCTGTATACATGTGCGACATTGACAACCAAGCTCCCCCACCCACACAAGCTAAAAATAAAACATTGGTGGTCAGGACCCCCCAATAAAATTAGGGGAAAAAAAGGTGGTCAGGACCTACGATAAAAAGTAAAAATAAATATTGGGACAGCAGGCTGTGTAGAGAGGCCCGTGTTCAGGGCTGGTCTTACCAACTGCGGGCCCAATTTGAACCATTTTGGCGGGGCCCCCTAAATTGAGTTTTTTCATCTGGCACAGGGTTCCAGGGCTGGGGTGACGAAAAAGTGACTGCCTTTCCTTTTGTCCCATGATAATTACTCACTATATTTCACTTATTTATTTCTATAGAGTTCAACTGCATACATAACACAGGAATTAAATTTTCACAATATATGTGAACTACCCTCAAACCTTCCTGTTGTATGTTAAATAGTACATGGGGAATACCTATGTTGGCATGGTCTTCTTATATCTCTCTGTAGAGACTATTAGCTCAGGGGTATGTTCCTGCTGAATTGTGCTTAGTACAGGGGAATACCTATGCTGCCATAGTTTTATGGGATCTCTCTGTACAGACTATGAGCAAACTTAGGGGCTGTTCCTGCTGAATTGTGCTTAGTACAGGGAATACCTATGCTGCCATAGTTTTATGGGATCTCTCTGTACAGACGACTATGAGCAAACTTAGGGACTGTTCCTGCTGAATTGTGCTGTGACTATCTGACCATGCCCAGTATGGAAGAAATCTTGAATATAGATAACTAAACTTTTTTTTTTAAAAAAAAGACACTGAAGAAATGTAATTTATAAAACCCAAAAGACACGATTGCAATTCCATGTATAATACCTTAGAATTAAAAGCAGGATGAACACAGTGATAATTCTGTGAATAAATACCCCCCAGAAATGGCACAAATGCAATTTTTGCTAACAAGGAAAGGGTTAAAAATCACAAGGCAGTGTAATAAAAATGATTTGTATCCTTACTTGCCCAGCATTCTTTCTGCGTCTGGGGGGGTGGGGGGGAAGAGAATGAATCTGCAGCACCAGCGTCTGCCATCCATCCTGCCTGTCAGCTGAATACTGGACAACACAGACGTACACTGGCGCCTTTTCCCCTGCCTGCGATTGGCTGCCATCTGTCCTATAGCTGAGAGCACACATAGGGGATGTAAGGTACGCTCTTTCTTCCAGTCCCACCTCTCCGCCGCATACTTGTTGAAACCCCACCCCCCTCAGTCTGCTAAAGCTAAACACTGTCGGGACAGAAAAAAAAGAAAACATACACGGCCCTTGCGTGGCTTCAGACTGAAGATAGTGATCTGTTTGGATCACTGTTACTGCGCGCACACGGGATCGGATCGTTCAGTGTGGGAGGAAGTAAGCTCCTTGATTTACAATGGCGCGGCGCACACTGCCCATGCGGCCCATTACACTGCACAGGCAGCGGCCCTACGGGCATTTGCCCGAATTCGCAGATGGCCAGTCCGGGCCTGCCCTGGAATTGAACTTTCAGAACTGCACGGCAGCAGCGTTACCCACTGAGCCACTATACTTTCCTAATAAGAATCTCCCTCTGGACCTGGCCCTGGGGAAAGATAAAATACCTCTCATGTCTCAGAAATTTTGGATAACACAAATGATATCCCTGGTACTGTAGATGCCAATTGTTGTGAGTTTGTGTCTGTGCACTAACCTTTATGAAAGTACAATAGTTAGAAAAATACTCAAATCTAAAATGTGTTTTTTGGAAAAGGTGTTTAAAGGGAGATTATACCCCTTAAAGGACCAGTAACAAATATTTTTTTTTAAAAAAAAAAATTCGTTAGTATAGAACGAAAAAAAACCACAAGGACAAATTAAACTTTTAAATCGCTAAGTTTTTATTAAGAAATAACTTACGAAACTCCGCTTGTGCTCCTATTCAGAAAAGGCGATCCAGCAATCCAGCAATCCATTGAGCAGTGCTTGATTTCTCCTCCCTGGTTTTCTTATAAGAGATAGCCAGGGAGGAGAGATTGAGCGCCGCATGATGGATCGTCGCTGTGTCGCCTTTTCTGAGGAGGGGCGCAAGCAGAGTTTCGGTAAGTTATTTCTTAATAAAGACTTAGGGCAGATTTATCAAGGGTCGAAGTGAATTCGAGGGAATTTTCGAAGTTCAAAGAAATTTTTTGGATACTTCGACCATGGAATAGGATACTACGACTTCGAATTTACTTCGACTTTGATTCAAAGTAAAAATCTTTCAAATATTCGACCATTCGATAATCGAAGTACTGTCTCTTTAAAAAACTTCAACTTCAATACTTTGCCAAATTAAACCTGCCGAAGTGCTATGTTAGCCTATGGGGACCTTCTACAGACATTTTCTTTACACATTGATTAAAAATCCTTAGATCGATCGCTGAAATCCTTCGAATCGTTCGATTTTTATTCATTCGATTTTTATTCGTTCTCAGGATTGGCAAAATTGCTGAAAAAACTTTGAATTCAAAGTATTTAAATTCGATGATCGAATTTCAAAGTATATTCAACTTCGAAATTCGACCCTTGATAAATCTAAAAAGTTTAATATGGCTTTGTGGGTTTTTTCCGTTATATACTTTTAAAAAAAAATTTGATGTTACTGATCCTTTAACATTGCAGATCTTTATAACAATATATTGCATAAGCCAATATGTATTAATATCTAAATACATAATGTTATAAAAAAAATGCTTTTTAAGAAATATGTTATACTGAATAATGCTAAATAAAGTACTAAGGGCCACTTCCTGTCTAATTCCACTATATTACATCAGCAGCTGACATTCTTTACATTTGAAATTACAGCATAATAACTACATGGACAAGAATGTTGAAAGGGCAAAAAATTACAAGGCAAAATATATGTTAATAACATCTGTTTATTAACATAAGGCTGTGCAACACTAATCAGTAGTTCATAAAAAGGAGAAATAAAAATATAAGAAAGAAACCTAGAGTTGATAGGATCCCTTTAAATTTAAAAAATGAAAAAACTAAGGGACTGCAAATGCTTTTTGAAATGTGTCTCATGCTTACAAATTTAAGTTGTGATGTAACTAGCTCTATCCCTCTCAACACTAGATTTAAAGGGGGGATTCAACCGCACCTGCCTAGGGTTCTTCTCAGCAAGCACCACCTCCTTTAAAGGGGTTGTTAAACTTTAAATTAATGTGTAGTAAGACTTATAAGAATTATATTTTGAGACAATTTGCAACTGGTTTTCATTTTTTTATTATTTGTGGTTTGAGTTATTTAGCTTTCTAAATTGCAATTTCAGCAATCTGTTTGCTAGGGTCCAAATTAATTTGAGTAAGAAACTGGAATATGAATAAGAGTGGGTCTGTACAGAAAGATAAGTACCGGTAATAAAAAAGTACCAATAGCAATTAATGTGTTGCCTTACTGAGCATTTGCTTTTTAGATGGGAGTATTGGCTACCATTTGAAAACTGGAAAGAGTCAGAAGAAGGTAAATAATTCAAAAACTATAAAAAAGGAGCACATGAAGATCTATTGAAAAGTTTCTTAGAATTAGCCATTACAAGTTATCTTAAAGGTGAACCACCACTTTAAAAGGTACCTGAAAATTGTTCACCCACAAATTGTCTCCCCTATTGGAGGTGATGGCTAATAAGCCTGTGCTCTGATTGGAAAAGACAGAAGGTTTTTTTTGTCATTTATTTTTATTGCCCCCTACGAGTGAGGGAAAATTTTATGGTGCACTTTAAAATATTATAATTATTATTTTGGCATTACTGCCATCATCCATAGAAATAAATTACATTTCTGATAATTAAATACAGGTATGGGACCTGTTATCCAGAATGCTCGGGACCTGGGGTTTTCCGGATAACGGATCTTTCTGTAATTTGGATCTTCATGCCTTAAGTCTACTAGAAATTCATTTAAACATTAAATAAACCCAATAGGCTGGTTTTGCTTCCAATAAGGATATTCAAATATTCGACCATTCGATAATCGAAGTACTGTCTCTTTAAAAAACTTCAACTTCAATACTTTGCCAAATTAAACCTGCCGAAGTGCTATGTTAGCCTATGGGGACCTTCTACAGACATTTTCTTTACACATTGATTAAAAATCCTTAGATCGATCGCTGAAATCCTTCGAATCGTTCGATTTTTATTCATTCGATTTTTATTCGTTCTCAGGATTGGCAAAATTGCTGAAAAAACTTTGAATTCAAAGTATTTAAATTCGATGATCGAATTTCAAAGTATATTCAACTTCGAAATTCGACCCTTGATAAATCTAAAAAGTTTAATATGGCTTTGTGGTTTTTTTCCGTTATATACTTTTAAAAAAAAATTTGATGTTACTGATCCTTTAACATTGCAGATCTTTATAACAATATATTGCATAAGCCAATATGTATTAATATCTAAATACATAATGTTATAAAAAAAATGCTTTTTAAGAAATATGTTATACTGAATAATGCTAAATAAAGTACTAAGGGCCACTTCCTGTCTAATTCCACTATATTACATCAGCAGCTGACATTCTTTACATTTGAAATTACAGCATAATAACTACATGGACAAGAATGTTGAAAGGGCAAAAAATTACAAGGCAAAATATATGTTAATAACATCTGTTTATTAACATAAGGCTGTGCAACACTAATCAGTAGTTCATAAAAAGGAGAAATAAAAATATAAGAAAGAAACCTAGAGTTGATAGGATCCCTTTAAATTTAAAAAATGAAAAAACTAAGGGACTGCAAATGCTTTTTGAAATGTGTCTCATGCTTACAAATTTAAGTTGTGATGTAACTAGCTCTATCCCTCTCAACACTAGATTTAAAGGGGGGATTCAACCGCACCTGCCTAGGGTTCTTCTCAGCAAGCACCACCTCCTTTAAAGGGGTTGTTAAACTTTAAATTAATGTGTAGTAAGACTTATAAGAATTATATTTTGAGACAATTTGCAACTGGTTTTCATTTTTTTATTATTTGTGGTTTGAGTTATTTAGCTTTCTAAATTGCAATTTCAGCAATCTGTTTGCTAGGGTCCAAATTAATTTGAGTAAGAAACTGGAATATGAATAAGAGTGGGTCTGTACAGAAAGATAAGTACCGGTAATAAAAAAGTACCAATAGCAATTAATGTGTTGCCTTACTGAGCATTTGCTTTTTAGATGGGAGTATTGGCTACCATTTGAAAACTGGAAAGAGTCAGAAGAAGGTAAATAATTCAAAAACTATAAAAAAGGAGCACATGAAGATCTATTGAAAAGTTTCTTAGAATTAGCCATTACAAGTTATCTTAAAGGTGAACCACCACTTTAAAAGGTACCTGAAAATTGTTCACCCACAAATTGTCTCCCCTATTGGAGGTGATGGCTAATAAGCCTGTGCTCTGATTGGAAAAGACAGAAGGTTTTTTTTGTCATTTATTTTTATTGCCCCCTACGAGTGAGGGAAAATTTTATGGTGCACTTTAAAATATTATAATTATTATTTTGGCATTACTGCCATCATCCATAGAAATAAATTACATTTCTGATAATTAAATACAGGTATGGGACCTGTTATCCAGAATGCTCGGGACCTGGGGTTTTCCGGATAACGGATCTTTCTGTAATTTGGATCTTCATGCCTTAAGTCTACTAGAAATTCATTTAAACATTAAATAAACCCAATAGGCTGGTTTTGCTTCCAATAAGGATATTCAAATATTCGACCATTCGATAATCGAAGTACTGTCTCTTTAAAAAACTTCAACTTCAATACTTTGCCAAATTAAACCTGCCGAAGTGCTATGTTAGCCTATGGGGACCTTCTACAGACATTTTCTTTACACATTGATTAAAAATCCTTAGATCGATCGCTGAAATCCTTCGAATCGTTCGATTTTTATTCATTCGATTTTTATTCGTTCTCAGGATTGGCAAAATTGCTGAAAAAACTTTGAATTCAAAGTATTTAAATTCGATGATCGAATTTCAAAGTATATTCAACTTCGAAATTCGACCCTTGATAAATCTAAAAAGTTTAATATGGCTTTGTGGTTTTTTTCCGTTATATACTTTTAAAAAAAAATTTGATGTTACTGATCCTTTAACATTGCAGATCTTTATAACAATATATTGCATAAGCCAATATGTATTAATATCTAAATACATAATGTTATAAAAAAAATGCTTTTTAAGAAATATGTTATACTGAATAATGCTAAATAAAGTACTAAGGGCCACTTCCTGTCTAATTCCACTATATTACATCAGCAGCTGACATTCTTTACATTTGAAATTACAGCATAATAACTACATGGACAAGAATGTTGAAAGGGCAAAAAATTACAAGGCAAAATATATGTTAATAACATCTGTTTATTAACATAAGGCTGTGCAACACTAATCAGTAGTTCATAAAAAGGAGAAATAAAAATATAAGAAAGAAACCTAGAGTTGATAGGATCCCTTTAAATTTAAAAAATGAAAAAACTAAGGGACTGCAAATGCTTTTTGAAATGTGTCTCATGCTTACAAATTTAAGTTGTGATGTAACTAGCTCTATCCCTCTCAACACTAGATTTAAAGGGGGGATTCAACCGCACCTGCCTAGGGTTCTTCTCAGCAAGCACCACCTCCTTTAAAGGGGTTGTTAAACTTTAAATTAATGTGTAGTAAGACTTATAAGAATTATATTTTGAGACAATTTGCAACTGGTTTTCATTTTTTTATTATTTGTGGTTTGAGTTATTTAGCTTTCTAAATTGCAATTTCAGCAATCTGTTTGCTAGGGTCCAAATTAATTTGAGTAAGAAACTGGAATATGAATAAGAGTGGGTCTGTACAGAAAGATAAGTACCGGTAATAAAAAAGTACCAATAGCAATTAATGTGTTGCCTTACTGAGCATTTGCTTTTTAGATGGGAGTATTGGCTACCATTTGAAAACTGGAAAGAGTCAGAAGAAGGTAAATAATTCAAAAACTATAAAAAAGGAGCACATGAAGATCTATTGAAAAGTTTCTTAGAATTAGCCATTACAAGTTATCTTAAAGGTGAACCACCACTTTAAAAGGTACCTGAAAATTGTTCACCCACAAATTGTCTCCCCTATTGGAGGTGATGGCTAATAAGCCTGTGCTCTGATTGGAAAAGACAGAAGGTTTTTTTTGTCATTTATTTTTATTGCCCCCTACGAGTGAGGGAAAATTTTATGGTGCACTTTAAAATATTATAATTATTATTTTGGCATTACTGCCATCATCCATAGAAATAAATTACATTTCTGATAATTAAATACAGGTATGGGACCTGTTATCCAGAATGCTCGGGACCTGGGGTTTTCCGGATAACGGATCTTTCTGTAATTTGGATCTTCATGCCTTAAGTCTACTAGAAATTCATTTAAACATTAAATAAACCCAATAGGCTGGTTTTGCTTCCAATAAGGATTAATTATATCTTGGTTGGGATCAAATACAAGATACGGTTTTATTATTACAGAGAAAAAGGAAATCATTTTTAAACATTTGGATTATTTGAATAAAATGGAGTCTATGTGAGACAACCATTTCATAATTCAGAGCTTTCTGGATATCGGGTTTCTGGATAAGGGATCCTATACCTGTATATGAGTTATTAAAAATATAAGTACATTTCCACTGCAGTTTGTCATTTGTATACAGCCTCATATTCAATGCATTGATTTAACCTAATATAAGCATGAATTAAATGCAGCTGATCCCGTTGTGTAGTCAAATATGACTCAAAGACTATAAAACCATTCAGCCACATAGCAGGCTTGGAGATATTTTCTCATTCCTTGATTCTTGTCTTTGCTTAATTTTTAGTTCATTATGTAATTAAGCACAGTAACAGACTATTAATCCTACATGTATCCCACTTCTTCCTGCCTCTCTTAAATTTCTCATATTTTAGCTACTCTGCAGTAAATATGAGTGAAATCCAAATTTACATGTAATTATCGGCCTAATGTGAGTGTATTAGGCAAATTATTCAGAAAAGCATATATCTCACACCTTTGTATTCAATCAGTCAAAGGAAGGGTGCTGAAAGTGAGTCCATAAACTCCATTAAAAACCTTGCAAAAATGTATTTTGGACTACAAAAAGTCAACAAGCAAACGCTGGGTGATCAGCATGTTCCATGCACTATGACATTAAGCTAATTAATTGTACAAATATTTTTACTTTTATTCTGAGTATGAGTAAATTCTTTGTTACTAAAAGTTAATTTCAGTTTGTAAACTACCTAGAATAATATCTTGAAAAGGAAAATCCAATTTTTGACTACATTCTATATGCCTTATCTTTTCACATAAATGCTAAAATAAAGTAGGAGTAGAATTGCCACCTTTCAGGGACGTGAGGTCCGGGGGTGTGCCAGTGATGTCACCAGGAGGACCACCAATGTCAAAGGATAGACTGCTTACATCAATGAGTGGGGTTATGATGTGGCAATCGGCTGAATATCCTAATTTGGAAAACCAGGCAGGCAGTTTTGACCCGGATCTGGCCCTTCCAAAAACCTGGCTGTCCGGACAGGTGGCAACCCTAAGTAGGGGTCATTTACTACTTTCTCAGGTGCATTGAGGCTTATTATTTACCAGTATACGGATATGTGAGTTTCCCAGCACCATCTAATCATATAGAACACCATGTATGCAGAAGTGGATGTGCTGAACACCAAAGTATAAATTATACAATATAGAAGTTAATGATGACTTCACCATCTCCTTTTCTGTGTTGGTGTTACAGGCTTTCTTAATTGTGTACAATTTTTTTTTTTTTTTTTAACGGTCAGCACTGTCTCAGATAATAATATATCACTAATATGCTATCCATAGTCAGTGCTGAGTTGTACACAATTGAGTAAGCCTGTTAAACCAACACAGAAGGAAGATTGTGCAACTTTCTGTACCTTCTTGGGAGTACTGCTACTTTATTTTGTTGAATTACTATTAAGCACCGCTGATGTGTGCAGCAGACTTCACTTGTTATTAGGCAGTCAAGTGCTGCACATTTTAAGTAACTTCTACTTCTGTTTTAACTACATTCAAGATGCCAGATTATCCTTTCAGAACTTGGTGCTTATAAAACACACATATGTCTTCTTAATTCTGTTTGCTTTCAGTTTAAAGTGCTTGGTTGTCACATCATTTTTAAATTCCTTTAACCCAACAACCCCCCCCTGGCATTTGTTTAGCACATTTTGTATAAAGAAGGTCCTGATGCTTGTCAGTTTTTCTCCCACTTAAACATGTTGTGTCCCTTGTTTCTTAACGTATTCCACATTAAGGAATTGCATAGCTGCTGCTTAACACTGCTAATTCCCTTTACATATTTGAACGATTTTATTATATTAACTCTGTCCTTTTTCTCTTCTAGGATGTTCAGGTCTAGTTTTATTTCCTTTTATGTTTTTATATTTAAGCAATAACTCCTTTCAGTTCCTCCTCTCTGTATGTTTTATTTTTGTTTTTCTGAACCTGGGCCTCCAAAACAAAATTCTATCAAAATATAATTCACCAGTTTTTTATAAACAATATTTTTTTCTATTATTAATACCTCTTCCTGCACAGCCCAGTATATGAAATGCTTTCCTCTCTACTATTGCTATTTATTTTGTACATAAAAAAGTTTGTATTATGTCTATTCTTCACAAATCATTTTAGCTTATTCTTCCTGGTTTATTTTCTTTTTTACATCTTAGTGTCATTTGGTATTAATAACTTACCCCATGCCTTAGGGCAGAATGTAAGTACAAGGCTCTGTTTTGGCTGGCACCTGCGAGCATTCACTAATTTGCAAATCTGACAGACCCATAAGGGTAGGGGACAGTCACAGGAGTGCAGAGACCTGGGCATTTTTTTTACCTGTATGACAGGATACTAAGGGCAAAAAACATGGTGTATTGCACCCATGTTTTAAACTTTGCACCCTACTCTTCAGGTAGTAAATGACTCATTTTACCTTAGCTATCACTTTTAATAACACCGCTTAATATATAAATTTATATTAATTTTTTACAGTAATGTGTTATGCAATACTTGCATTCCACAAGGCCACCAATACCTGGGATTGTGAGACTGCTACATGCTATTCTACATAATGAGTTAGGGGCAGTGCAATAACCATTTAGGTTACAGACAATCTTTACATTAGATTACTACTTTAATAAAAAGACAGTCAGAGACAATAAAGATTAAGGAATTTGGAGGCGTATGAAGTGTAAGGGGTTAGATTTTTAAAAATGTGCACAGTTTCTGTCAATCAGCTTATGCATACTTTGTACAAACTTTGTAGCTAAAAGTATCTTTTTTACTAAATGTTCCCTTCAATTCGTGCAAAATTAAGTTTCCCTTAGGCTATATAATGTAGTGCTGGGGTTATGGTGCCATGCATAGGCAATAGCGGGCACAATAGATCACAGGTTGCTCTGAATGACAAGGGTATCACAAACTGAGCACAGGCTGCATGACAGGAGTCCCACAAACTGGGAACCATGCTACCAACAGCCACAGCACAGGGAGAAATTTAATGTCCATATTGACTGGCATACAAGTAGAGTACATATAATAAAAAAGCAACTGTTCCACAGTAAACAAGGGACAAGTTAGCCTATTATTGGAGGCCTATCATGGTCATATTAGCTGCCAAGTAAAGAGCAATAGTGAGCTGATAGCATGAAGGTAGTTGTAGTTGCACACAATCTGAAGTAGACAATCTGAGGCTAGGGTGATGTTTTAAGGCCAGGGTAACGAGTGGGGTTATACAGTGGGAGAATGAGTAGAGAAGAGAGAAAAGAAAATAGAATGAAAAAAGTAGAAAGAAAAAAAGGGGAGAAGTTAAATTGAAGAAAATAATGACAAGGCCATGCATATACAGTATACACATATAAGTGTGTGCTTTTTCAGTGTAAATTGCAGAGATGTCAGATATAATTCTGCACTGGTTTTCTACAAAGCTTTAGAAATAGTCCACTTTGTAATTAGTATTTTCAGTTTTTGGACTAGTTACAGCAATAGCAAAAAAAGTGAATGTTTGTAGCAATTTGTCCTCTTTAATATCGGTTCAAATATGCTTTATAATACAGCTTGCATTTTTCAGATATATGTTTCACACGCTAATTGTCTCAGTGCTGACAGTACTTTGTCGTATTTGCATCTCTGCAAGTACCTGGAAAGACAATGCACTTACACTAATTGATGTCTTGGGAAAATAATCTCCTTTAATACATTGTCATGCTGTGAGCTTTCACATTTTATAACAGTTTTGTAATTCCATGTAGCTAATATATTGTTTTAATTGTTGTCTATACAGCACATTGCTCTTTATAGAGCTGTGTTTTTCATTACTAAACATGTTTCATAAACAAGAATAAAGGGAAATTATGAAATATACTTACTGAGTTTACCTTTCATCCCTGAACTTTACTGTATATTTATTGTATTTTAGTGGATATATCTATATAATACACAAAAGCCATGAATATCTTGTAAATTATATCCTTATAAATGGTGAGTTCTGATGTCATCAGTTATAAACGGTGAGTTCTGATGTCATTTCTGTCACAAGACTTACTGAAATGTGTGTATTATAATAAATAAAGTACCCCCAGTTGCAAAATATAAGGATATTAGAAGTTACCTCGGAGTTCCATGACCTGTATAAAAACACTCGGACTTCGGCCTCGTGTTTTTATATGGTCATGAAACTCCTCGGTAACTTCGGTAACGATAATATCCTTATATTTTAGAAGAGGGGGTACTTTATTCACTATATAATAAACAAGAACCCTGAATATCCTGTAAATTGTATCCTTATAAACCGTACTTAGTGACGTCATCCATTATCAGTGTTTAGTGATGTAATTTCTATCAAAGGACTCACAGAAACATGTGTATAATATATTAATGATATTATAATTAATAATATAACATAATAATAATATAATACATAATGTGCCTGTCATCTGTATAAAAGCATTTGGCCTTTGGCATCTGCTTTTATGGCCATGGAACGCCTCTGTGTTTTACAATAGGGTGTACATTATTAACTATATAGATGTGACTTTTGCTTTTTAAAAAATAATAATTTAATAATATTATTATTTAATTTTGCAGATTTTCTGATTTTACAGCCAGCTTCAACCATAAAACCATAAACTACATATTGTCCATTGTTTGGAGTTGGATAGTAGTTCCAGTAGCAGTACACATCTTTTTACACTACTCCGCAGCTGTGTTTTTTTTGTAGCAAGGCTTATACCAAGAACTTCCATTTTAATTAACTAGTTAGATCTGGTTAGAGTTATTTATTGAATTAATTTTCTTTTTCTATGGTTACCTTCTTGTTATATTTCGTATGTTTTGTTTCTTAGTCCTTCTATTCTGACTTCCTTCTTTCTAATTATTTTTATCCTTCTCCAGTCCATAATTTCATTAATATTAAATACTGGCTCTGCTTTCTCCATCACTCTGCAATAAATTGTTCTATTTTCTCTAATTTTCTCTTTCCCATTGTGTTTGCAAACAAATGTCTCAAACATTCCCATCTAATCTGTTTGACCCTTTTTCCCCTACTGGCAGCAGAGCCATATCTCTCCTAAATCAGGTCCCACTTCCAGTTTACACACGTAACTACATCCTATCTCCAGGATGTATTCTGTTTCCAGGTCATAATCTATCCCTCAACCTCAACTGTACCATCCAATGAAATATGAAAAACTGAGCCCCCTCCAAAACATCATAAACACTGCAGCCAGACTGATACACTGCTGCTTGAAACATATAGATCCTTTCTGAAAGTGCATGCACTAATCTAACATCCATAACATTTTCTTCAAAATTTGTATTTTTGTTTGTTGCAATTATCCTCCATTCCCCCTGTAGATTGAGTTCTATCTCCAGCTTGCTCAATGGATGTCATCTCAACACAGTGCCACTTTTTTCCAGTTGTAGGCTGTGCAGAAAAGTTTCCGTTTTGTGTAATAATAATTGTCTATTAAAATATTCTAATTATTTGAGACAATATATTAGGATGATTTTTGTATAGATATTTACAAAAATAAGATACCATTCTCTTTTGTATGCCACGGAATGAGCTGGCTATAGGTTACCATTTAAACTTATAATGGAGTTAGGCTAGTAAAGGTGTAGGATAATAAAGGTTGAAAGTGTAGGGGCCCATAGGGTTAACTTCCCCTAAGTTCTGGTTTGGCCAGCTAAGAGCTGGGCCTTATTTAGAGATGAGAGGGAGAGTTTTTCATTGCTCAGGATATAGACTGTTCCCCCTGACAGTTCCAGATTTGGACAGGAGGTGTCAGTGTTACTTAAGTCTTTATATTGGTGGAGGCACCATGTGCTCTTCTTTGGCTGCCATATGCTGAAGAAGTTGGATGTTTGCAGAGTCTTGGACTCTGACCTCAGTAATGGAAAGGCTCCAAAGGGAGGTAAACCTTGGAGAAGTTGGTTCTTGGGCCTTGTGAATGAAGTATGCGGTAATAATAGGTGACCTCCTGTCATAGTATACTCTTGGAGTGTAATTCAGATTCAGGTTTAGCTAGAAAGAGCAGTTCTGAGCTCCAATGCAGGAGGATGGATTGGAGGTTCCACAACCAGGTGATATGATTTTCCTCGAGGTTCCACTGGAGGCGATTCAAGTCTGCTAAAGGGTGTCGCTGAAAATAAGGGGGATTCCTACCAGAGAGATGTCAGTGTGTGTGTGATACACTCAGAGAAGCCTGGACTGTGAAAACCCTGTGATGGTTAATACATTGTTATTTTGGTTAATAACTCCTGGCATTGAGAAACCATGTTTAGAGCTGCTGAGGGGTACAGTTCTGCAATACCTCTAACTTCCTTTACATATATAATGCTCTACACTATTTGAGTGAAAATTAGTCTTGGGTGGAAAATAAGGATTAAACTAAATTTGAGCCAGGTCTAGAAATCCACAGCGACTAGCAGGTACCATTTACTGGCCAATTGTTTGAAAGTAAATATCTAATTGGTTGGTCTAGGTTGCTTTGGGTTACTAATGCAGGTGCAAATGTTGCAGCTTATTTAACATTACCCTGGTGGTATATACTTATTTCTCATTCATTTATAGCATTATTCTTTTAAAGACACATTCTTAAAAAATAAATTATGTATTAGTAGTAGTATTTCTCCAATACCTTTCTTGATAGTCATGGCAAATATATACCCTGAACATGCACAAGCAATCCTCAACTCAATTTTGTAGGGATAACTTACCTTCCATGTAATCACAGAGGAGAAGCATGCAGGTTCTTGAGAAGAGGACAAGGACACTATAATCCATTGTGGAACAACAAACACAATTTCCTCCTTTTTAAGATTCTGTTCATATCCTAAAAATAAAATCTTTACTCAGTTTTGTTGAACCTACTGAAATCCTTAGTACTAGAAGACATAAAAGCGACATTTTCCAATTCCCTATGTACTTTTCAAATACTAACATAACAGTAGTCATCTTTTAAACTCAGGGGACACTTTTTTACTAGCAAAATATTCCATGGGAGGTGATTTCATCCTCTGCAAGAACATCTTTCACTGTTTTCTGATTTGTATTACTCCCCTGCTAAGGTTTTTGTCCTGCTGGGGTAATATATGACGTAGAAGCAATTATGGCACAGAGGAAAGTTTGAAACATTAACTTACTGTTACTCAAGAGTGTGATCCAAGGCTGACAGGGATTTATTTTGGTCAAAATATGTTTTGTTTACTATCCAATACATGCTTTTTCCCCATCTGAGATCAGCTTCATATAGCACAACTTTAGATTTATGTTTCCAAAAAAGTTTCCCAAAAAAGTTCCACTGGGCATCCCTGAGGAGTCAAAAGTAATACAATGAATGACTGTAAAACTGCTCTAATGAAGGGGGAACATTTAACAATAATTAAACAAAATCGTATTTCCAAAAATGTATCATTTTATCACTAAATTAAAATGTTTATTGTATAAATAAATCTTCATTTTTTTTCACTATAGAATATTTTAAGCAATCTAAGATCTATTCTGTATCCTCTTCTAAGTTTTAAATGTTACACTGGAAAGTTTACAACATCTGCTGCATTTATAGTAATTAGCAGTGGACAGGCTGTTCTGCTGTCAAATCTTATTGCGAGGTTCAGGAACACATACAAATTCTGATTAGCAATGATAAATCAAGTGACTAAGTAATGCATCTTAGTCATTTAAGCATTAACGACACAAGAGACGACAGCTTTAACTATTTCTCTACTTGCCCTGAGATGATATACAACATTTTTAATAATTTTTAACTGTATTAAAAGAGTAATACAGAGATGTTCCCAATGAAATACTTACATAGTTATAACAGATATTTGAAAATGATTAAGTGCAGTGATACTCTCTACAAGACATATATGCCTCAATTAGTTCTCACAGTAAGACATTTCTTATTGTCTATGTTCAAAATAAATTTACTGATATTGAATACAAATTCTTGAAAGGCTGCTTGTTACGCCTTGTACCTGCTGAGTTTGTCAGTGGTATAAACTAGTTTATAAACAAGTTTTTAAGACACCTGGCGTTCTGGGAGAAACATATTTAACATATTTAAAAAGTGAAAAGAACAGTAATGGAACAGCTATAGTGGTTAAGTTTGAGATTAAAAAGCATTTATATAAAGATTGAATTCCACTGGCTATGCAGAACGTTGATGCAGTCTGAAAAAATGGGCAATAGAAGAGAAAGCAAATAAGTTATTCTGGATTTAGAAAGCTCTGAATTACGAGAATGACAACTCCCATAAGCTACATTTTAATCAAATAATTCACATTGTTAAAAATGATTTCCATTTTTTTTCTGTAATAACAAAACAGTACCTTGTACTTGATCCTAAGATATAATTAATATGTATTGGAGGTAAAACAATACTATTGGGTTTATTTTATTTGTAAATTATATTTACGTAGTACCAAATTCCAGAAAGATCCCTTACTTTTAAACCCCCAAGTCCCAAGAATGTGTTATTACATTATTAAATAAGACAAGGCTAAAGTATTATGAGCTCCCTGTAAAGTGGTGTCAACTTTGAATGGCCTATTTATAAATCCTCAATTTTTTTCTGGTCGAAAAAAAAGATTTATTATACCCTAAAACTGCTAAAAATCTGAAAATACTCCAGTTAAACCTGTCGAGGTCAATAGCAGATGTCCCTTTTACAGTTTGAAGATATTTCTTGACATTGGATTCTGTGCTGTGTGAAGTTTGGGGGGATCACACCGGGATTTGCACCATAAATGCAGGCCACTCCATAGTGAAGGAAAACCGTTTATTTTTCCAACTCAAAAAGCTTCCAGCAGCAAGCAATTGTACAGAAAACAAAACAGCTTCACTTCAGCAATACAAATCCAGCACAAGAATAGCTTACTTCAGCCAACACAATGTCCCCTCTGCATGGAGTAAACATCCTCCCCTTTTCTTTTGAGAAAACTCTTTGCCAGTTAACAACAAATCACCACCACCAGAATTCCATCACTGTTCCTTTAAATATCCCTTAACCAGCCCACCTCTGACTGGTTAACCCCATAGTGTCTCTTAAAAGGGTCATCCACAATATATTCCCTCCGGCTTGTACAGCTGGTTTGCATATGATAATCTGAAGAAAAAAAATCAGGATTCCTGGTGACAACTTTGAAAAAAATAGTACAATCAGGTGTCAGATTAGAAAAAAATTGTTGCATGCTTTTGTCGAGACTTTTCCTGCACAGACTTTTTCAAGCTGATGTTTCGATAAATTAGTTGAATTCATGAATGGGAGTTAGGTTGACTGTTTTAATAAAAAATTGGGATAAATTTGCGTTGTAATAAATATCCCCCTTAAAGGTAACTTTTAGTATGTTGTAGAATAAGAAATTCTAAGCAACTTTTCAATTGGTCTTTATATAGTTTTCAATTGATTTGCCTTCTTCTTCTGACTCTTTCCAGCTTTCAATTGGGAGTCATAGGCCCCATCTAAACAATGCTCTGTAAGGCTACACATTTAGGGGCACATTTACTTAGCTCGAGGGAAGGAATAGAAGAAAAAATACTTCGAATTTCTAATGTTTCTTTTGGCTACTTCGACCGTTGACTACGACTTAGAATCGAACGTTTCGAACTAAAAATCATTTGACTATTAGATAGTCGAAGTACTGTCTCTTTAAAAAAAACTTCGACCCCCTTGTGGAGATGTGAATGATACTGCTTCAAATTGTATATAATATGTACTAAAATCTGTCTCACGGGTTTTAATGCAAGTGTTCACATAGACTGACAGACCTACGCTGGGTGAATGTTATTCCTTTCTGTTTCTTTTCCTTTTCTCTATTAGGCTGGCCACCTAATGCACTTTCCTTTCTTTACTCTAAATCTATCAGCACCTGTGAACCATGCATGTAATTAACTAGCTTGTGTTAAAAAACCTTACTGCTATTGTGTGTTACATTTAAATGTGTAAGGTAAATGCTACAGTGTATACACATGTATAGGAAATGTAATTTGTGTTAACTATATTGGGAAGGATTTTAAAATACAGCGTAATTGCAAAAGCAGCTTTGAAGTTAAGTTTTACCTGTGATACATCCTGGTGTGGTGGCTTGCAGCACTTCCTGGAATTTAAAGGGAATGCTGCAGTGCATGGTGGGAGTTCTGACTCCTATAAAAGGCTGGAGTGATTAGAACGCAGGGGAGTCATTTGTAAAGCACAAGTTGGAAGTGCTGGTTTAAACAAGTGGTGCTGTGTGATGTATAAATCATTTTGTATTTGAAACAGTCTGCTTTGTAAGTTTCTGAACTGTTAAATAAGAGTCTCTTATTGTTTTTTTTATGGAGGTCTTGAAAGTTAAATAAACCTCTGATTTTTTTTTCATCAAAAAGAGTACTTTTTTTTGAGAAAATTTCCCCATGCCTCACACCCCTACTTTGCCAACTAAAACCTACCTTAGTACAATGTTAGCCTATGGGGAAGGTCCCCATAGGCTTTCCAGCAATTTCCTGATCGAAGGAATTTCGTTTGATCGATGGATTAAAATCCGTAGAATCGTTCGATTTTTTTTGCGGTATTTGCGGTAAAACCTTCGATTTTACTTTGACGGTCGAATATCGAGGGTTAATTAACCCTCGATATTCGACCATTAGTAAATGGGCCCCTTATTGTTATTGCTACTTTTAAATACTCATGTTTTTATTCAGAAACTCTTCTATATTCATATCCCAGTCGTATTCAAATCAAAGCAATGTTGCTAGAGTAATTTGGGCCCTAGCAACCAGATTGCTGAAATTTAAAACTGGAGAGCTGCTGCATAAAAAGCCAAATACGGTAGAACCTCAATTTACATCCCCTGTTTTTAAGTTTTCTCTCATTTTACATAGTTGTTTTGTGGTCCCAACTATATATTATGCTAACACATTCCGCTGATTTTACATTTTCCTGGATTTTACACCTTTTACACATGTTCCCCTGGAAAACCTAAAATGAAGGTTCTACTGTAACTCAAAAACCACACATAATAAAAAAAAATTAAAACCAATTGCAGATTGTCTTAGAATATTACTCTCTACATCATACTAAAAGTTAATTCAGAGGTAAACAATCCCTTTAAATGCTCTGGACCCCACTTTTTGTTTGCATGCTGGTTTACTGATCTGATCAAAGTTTAAGTTGTAGTTCTACCTTACCATAATAGCCTTATTCTCTAAAAGAAAAGAATCCTCTTGCACTGCCTGGTCACTAACCATGAGCATCAGTTGATAAAAACTTGATCTCCATAAGTCATTAACTTTAAAGATATTTTAAAAAAAAATAAACAGCAAAAATGTTGTAACTACAATTGTACATTTAGGGGCAGATTCACTAAGGGTCGAATTTCGAAGTAAAAAATACTTCGAAATTCGACCCTCGAATTGAAATCCTTCGAATATCGAAGTCGAAGGATTTAGCGCTAAACGTTTTTTCGATCGATCGAAGGATATTTCGTTTGATCGAACGATTAAATCCTTCGAATCGAACGATTCGAAGGATTTTAATCCAACGATCGAAGGAAAATCCTTCGATCAAAAAAAGGTTAGCAAACCTATGGGGACCTTCCCCATAGGCTAACATTGACTTCGGTAGGTTTTATCTGCCGAAGTAGGGGGTCGAAGTTTTTTTTAAAGGGAAAGTACTTCGACTATCGAATGGTCGAATAGTCGAACCATTTTTCGTTCGAAACGTTCGAATCGAAGTCGAAGGTCGTAGTCGAAGGTCGAAGTAGCCCATTCGATGGTCGAAGTACCCAAAAAAATACTTCGAAATTCGAAGTATTTTTCATTCGAATCCTTCACTCGAGCTTAGTGAATCGGCCCCATATTGTTATTAGATCTCTTATCCAGAAACTTACAAAAAAAGCAAGTTGTTCTATTTTTTAATTGTTTCTGATTTATTTTGTAATAATAAAACTGTACCTTGTACAGGTATGGAATCTATTATCCAGAATTCTCAGGACCTGCAGTTTTCCAGACAAGGGATCATTTTGTACTTTTGATCTCCATACTAAAAGTCTGTTTAAAAAATCATTTAATTATTAAATAAACCCAGTAGAATTGCTTTATCTTCAATAAAGATAATTAAATCTTAGTTTAGATCAAGAACTGGTATTGATTTATTATTACAGAGAAAAAAGGAAATCATTTTTTAATACTTTGAATTATTATTATTTAAATGGATCCTATGGGAGATAGCCCTCCTGTAATTTGGAGTTTTCTGGATAACTGGGTTTCGGATAACTGATCCAATACCTGTACTTGACAACTACTAATCAAGCATATTCCCATATAGATAGAATAGTATTTCTATAATCTTTTTAGTAGCCTTAAAGTAAAACAATCCAAATTATGAAAAAAACTCCTTATCTGGAAAAAAAGAGTTTCCAAGAATTTTGGATAATAAATCCTATACATGTAGGCCAAATCAGATACCGAGACATGCAATATACATCACTGAATATGAATGTACCATGTAGACTATTTTGTTCAGCAGCTCTCCAGTTTGGAATTTCAGCAGCTGTCTGGTTGCTAGGGTGTTATTTTCCATAGCAGACAGACAGTGGGTTGTAAGAGAGACAGGAATATGAATCGATGAGGGCCTAAATAAAAAGATAAGTAATAAAAGTAACAATAACAATAAAATTGTTGCCTCAGGTCAGTGATCGCCATGTGAAAGCTGGAAAGAGAAGAATAAGGCACATCATTAAAAAACTATACAAAACAAAAATGAATACCAATTGAAACGGCCACTATATAACATACTAAAAGTTAACATTAAGGTGAACCACCCCTTTTATTACCTTTTTACTGCTTCCCAAATCAATCTATTGGAAAAAGCATATCTATGGCAGACATGGTGGCAACCAGTGAACCAAAGTGAGCATTACTCAACAGTGATCGCTAGTGATGGGCGAATTTGGGACTTTTCGCAGGAAAATTTGCGAAATTTGCAAAACGTCGAAAAATTCTTGAAACGGCTCAGACGTCTCATATTTGATGCCAGCGTCAGTTTTTTTTGGACGCCGGCGCACATTCACCAGCGAATTTTGGTGGCGGTTTCGCAAATTTATTCGACATCGGCGAATCGTGGGAGTTTGCGCCTGGCGAATAAATTCGACCATCACTAGTGATCGCCACAGACCTGCCATATTCAGTTTGTTTCCCATCTGCCATCAGCATCTTGTAACAGGTTACTATGATTCAGTTAAAAAAACTAAAATGTTGCAGTCTTGGATGTGGTCATCCATCATTCAAATGAATCATGCCACTCATGGAATTTAGAGAACCTTGGAAGTAGATATTTATATTGATGCAAACTTAATTGCATTAATTCCCCACATAAAGCATATATTAAACCGAGACAGACATCAAATTATCTACACTTTAAGCATAATTATCATTAGAACGCTTTGCGTTTGATATGGCTGTCAGGATTAATTCACTAACTGAACTTTGCTTTAAAAATGGAGTGAGAAAAAAACAGACTGATATTTACATTTCAAACTTTAGATTTGTGTTTAGCAAAAATGTTTTGCAATTAACATTTCTTTATATTGTCAAACACTTATTTTATATTGCTGGCAAAGCATGTCCTGAATAAAAAGTATACATTTTCATTCAAATGAACAGGGAAATGTTAGGAACAGTAAAATGAAGGACTGTATGTACTGTACTGAGTTGCAATTTTCAGATAGTTGTTTCTATGAAGAACTCCTCACATAATGTTTATACAGGTATGGGACCTTTCTCTTTTCTTAAGGGAAACAAACAAAAACGTGTTTCCCTTGAGAAAAGTCACATATAGTCACACATGTTGAGCTGTAACTAAAAAAAAAATGTCCTGCACTGGTAAAACTGCTGTGTTTGCTTCAGAAAAACTAATATTGTTTATATAAATATTCTGCTGTGAAGAAATGGGGGCAGCCGTTCAAAGGGGAAAAGGCTCAGGTTACACAGCAGATAGCAGATAAGCTCTGTCGAACATAATGGTATCTGTTATAATCTGTTATCCACTATTTAACCTGTGCCATATTGCCTTTTTTCAATTTCTGCCATTGCGACACAAACAGCTTGCTTTTCTGAACTATAGTAATGTTTCTGAAGCAAACAGATCAGTTTTACTAGTGCAGGACAACACATAATATTTTCATTACTTTAAGGGGCACATTTACTATGGGTCGAATATCGAGGGTTAATTTAACCTCAATATTCGACCATCGAAGTAAAATCCTTCCACTTTGAATATCAAAGTCGAAGGATTTACTGCATTTTGTTAGATCGAACTATTGAAGGAAAATCATTTGATCGAACGATTAAATCCTTCAAATCAAACGATTCAAAGGTTTTTAATCCACCGATTGAACGATTTTCCTTCGATCAGAAATTACTTAGAAAGCCTATGGGGAAGGTCCACAAAGGCTAACATTGGTGCTCGTAGGTCAGTACTTCGAACTGTAGTCGAACGATTTTTAGTTTGAATCGTTCGATTCAAAGTCGAAGGTCGAAGTAGACAATTCGATGGTCGAAGTAGCCAAAAAAAACCTTCGAAATTCGACGTTTTTTTCATTCTAATGCTTCACTCAAGCTAAGTGCCCCTAAAACACTTATTTTTTTGGTGTTGCTATTCCTTTAATTTGAAGGGTTTGTAACCCAACCATAACACCGTCCCACAGTTCCCCCTAGTTTTATATAGCAGAAAAAAAGTAATTATAGATGCAAGAAAATTCACCAATGAGTATTCTACCAATCAAAAACTTCATTATAGATGCAAAAGAACTGAACAATGAGAATGCTGATTCTCAGTACGATGTTATATCTTATATATAAAGATAATTATGTCATTTCTTTATTCATTTTATTACACTGGAATCAAACATGATTTTTGTTGTTCTTTTAATGAAAGAATTGCTCAGACTGTTCAGATTTAGAAGTAATACCTGTACATTGCATACTATAAAGTCTATTACAACATGTGTTTTTTTAAAGTATATTATTATCTTTGGCAGAGGCTCATTTGCCATTTGCAAATAGGGATGAATTTACTGATAATTTGGGAGAGATTTATCGACTGGTAACATTGCTCTGTAATGTTATTGTTAAAGTCATGTCAAGTCATTTGAAATTCAGTATCTGTTAAACCTCAGCTTGTTTAATCTACTACATTATGTGTTGTGGAAAATAAATATTGTTCTCCATCCACACCATTGCATAAATGTCTTTGATATTGCTTAACAAAAGGAGAGTGAAATTGGCCCCTTTTAACCTTACCTTGCAGAAACACTAACACTTTGTTTTGCTTTACAGTGAAGGTAATCAAAAAAGTCAGCTGTGCTGACAATGAGAAAATCCAACAATTAAGTTCACCCTCTGAATAAAAGTAAACTTGCCATGGAGTGTTTTTTTTCTAGACTGTTAGTTTCCTATAAAATAGAAACTAACTAAACTGTAAACAGATTATTGGTAGATTACCCCATTTACTAAAATGATGCTAGCACATTTTAAAAATCATCTTTCCTCATCCAATTTTATAAAGATTATATAAGTAGCACTTTCGTCTGGGTTAATTCCCTCTTTTTCTATGTAAAATGTGTTGTATGAGGAATTTAGGGGGTTATTTACCAATACTCAAATTTGTCTCATCTTTTTATTCAAACAAGCTCGACCAAACTCCCATCCATGATTTTATCTTATTTATCAAAAAAGTAACTCAAAAAAGTCGGGTTGGGAAAAGACTCAATAAAATTGAGCGAAACAAGTAGGTTTTTTTGGATTATCGACAGAAAACCCAGAATTCTTAGGACTATCAGACAAAACCCAGCGCAGATCACATTATCTTCAAATTGTAAAAGGGACACCTGCCAGTGACTTCTACATGACCTTGGCCGGTTTGAGATGATGGATTTTGGATTTGGACTTTTTAGCAGCTTTGGCGTATAATAAATCTTGAAAAATTGAGTTTTTGTCCAAAAAACCTTGACCAGAAAATATTGAGGTTTAGTAAACAACATCCTTAATGTATCTGTACAGCTAAAAACTTTGCAAAAGGGAAAGTTTTCCTTACAACTAAGCAATTTTAGATTACTGGGTGGGGTGCAATTAGGGTATGACCACAAAATGCATACTGACAAAAGCACAAGATCCCCTTTAAAAACGTACATCAATATATTGAGGATAGTGATGGGTGAATCTGTCCCATTTCACTTCACCACTAATATCGCAAATTTCACACTAATTTAACGAATTTCCCGTGAAATTCTTTAAACTTTGTAAAAAAATTGTGAAACCCTGATTTTGATGCAGGTGAGAATTCACCGGCCTTAAAATGGGTGCCAGTCAATGGGCTTCTGTTAATCATCGCTGGCAAAAATGCAAAGATTTGCCGCAAATTTGCTCCTGACAAATAAATTTGCCCATCACTAGTTAAAGACAATTAGGGGGTATTTACTAAAATTCTAATTTATCTAATTTTTTTATTAAAACAAAGTCGACCTACTGTAACTCACATCCATGTATTTAACTAATTTATCAAGAAATTAGCTTGAAAAAGTAAATGCAGGAAAAGTCTCGACAATATTGTGGAACAATTTGAGTCATAGAATTTTTTCAAGTTATTGATCGAAAACCCCGACTTTTTTGGATTATCGTTTTAGCTGGAGTATTTTCATATTCTGATTTTTCACAGCTCTGGGGTATAATGCATCTCTAAAAATGTGAGTATTCCCCTTTAAAAACTTGACTTAATATATAGACCCCTATTTATTTATTATCTATTTTAGCATAAAACTACTTAATTGTAGGTAATGGCATTTTATGGAGAATTACAGTATGTACAAAATATTTTAAGGGGTTATTTATAAAAAGGTTGAATTTCAAATGTGTGTGAATTTGAATGTACTTACAACTCGAACGAGGTTATTTATGAACTTGAATGTCTAATATTCAATCAAATAGTCCAGAGAATTCGAATTGAGTTATCCACAGAAAAAAAAACCTTGAATGTCAAGAAGATAATTAACATATCTAAATAGTTCAAGGGACCTCTGTCATTGACTTGTAAATAAATCCTGCAGATTTTAGGTGGCGAATATTCAAATTAAAACTGGTTCCATGGTCGAGGTGTAATAAATCTAACATTCAAATTTACATTTGAGTTGGTGCTTTTAAATTATAATTTGCGAGTTTTGACAACTTTTTTTTTCTTATATTAGAATTTGAATTTACCAATAAAAATTTAATAAAAATTTAATAAATCTACCCCTTAAAGGGATCCTGTCGTCAGAAAACATGTTTTTTTCAAAACGCATCAGTTAATAGTGCTACTCCAGAAGAATTCTGCATTGCAATCCATTTCTCAAAAGAGCAAACAGATTTTTTTATATTCAATTTTAAATCTGACATGGGGCTAGAAATTTTGTCAATTTCCCAGCTGCCCCTGGTCATGTGACTTGTGCCTGCACTTTAGGAGAGAAATGTTTTTCTGGCAGGCTGCTGTTTTTCCTTCTCAATGTAACCGAATGTGTCTCAGTGAGACATGGGTTTTTACTATTGAGTGTTGTTCTTAGATCTACCAGGCAGCTGTTATCTTGTGTGAGGGAGCTGTTATCTTGTGTTAGGGAGCTGTTATCTGGTTACCTTCCCATTGTTCTTTTGTTTGGCTACTGGGGGGGGAGGGGGTGATATCACTCCAACTTGCAGTACAGCAGTAAAGAGTGATTGAAGTGTATCAGAGCACAAGTCACATGACTTGGGGCAGCTGAGAAATTGACAATATGTCTAGCCCCATGTCAGATTTCAAAATTGAGTATAAAAAAATCTGTTTGCTCTTTTGAGAAATGGATTTCATTGCAGAATTCTGCTGGAGCAGCACTATTAACTGATTCATTTTGAAAAAAACGTTTTTTTTCCCATGACAGTATCCCTTTAATGTCCTTAGTTACTGATATTTGTGAGGGCAAGGGATCTCCTAATTCTGTCTGTGCAGCTGAAAATACTGTACAGGTATGTTATCCAAAATGCTTGGAACCTGGGGTTATCCAGATAAGGCATTTTCTGTAATTTAGATATTCATGCCTTGTCTACAAAATTTTTTTTTTACATATTAATAAAAACCCAATAAGATTGTTTTGCCTACAATAAGAATTAATTATATCTGAAGGATAAAGTACAAGGTACTATTTTATTATTAGAGAGAAAAGGGAAAACAGTTTTAAAAATTTAAGTTATTTGGTTAAAATGGAGACCATACAGTACCTATATATTGTTTTGGACAGGAAAAAACATCCCCAGAAAATTAGATCCTGTGATCATATTCAGGTTCATAATAGGTGACAGTACAAATTTAGGATATCTCAGAAGTTTAATTTTAATTTTGTAAGCATATTATGTGCCAGTGTGTGAGGTTGCACATACATATACTATCCCAATGACTAATATCCAGAATGTCTCTCAATGCAAAAAGGCAAAGGTGACCATTGTGTATGTGGGGGATGAGAATTTCATAATGTAATACCCAACCAGGGATGCTGAAATTGTAGTTTAAACAGTAGCTGAAGGTTGGATGTCCTTAATGAACATAATAAACATATATAATAATTGTATTTATTTATTTTTTTAATTTATGGTGCAATGCAAAGCCCCAACTTATCTTCCTAATTACATCCATGTAAATGTTATTCACAAAGGTCCAGGCATATTAAAATTATAATTAATTATACTATATTGCTGGTCTCTCTTTGATTGTTGAACCTATAGTATATGTTTACAATGCTTCTGGTTCACAAGTATTACAGAGCCAGCAATTATGTTATTTGCCCCTCCATTGAGACTAGCTCTTACTCCTGCTCTCCCCGTCTGTGACCTTCTTTCTGTGCCAGCTTTTTCTTTCGGCACCATCTATTTATAAGTGTGCACCTGTCCCCTTTCGTGACATCAGAGATAGGCAGGTCTGCGGGCGGGCTTAAAAATAGAAGTGTTGGATGGGTTCATGTTGTGAGTGGGCAAGTGCCATATTTTCCCTAATGTACAACCAGACCAGGTGGCGGGGAGATATATTAAATAATATAATGTTTCATCTGATAAATGCTGGGATTAATAATATTCTAAGGGGCCCATTTACTTTGCTCGAGTGAAGGAATAGAATAAAAAAAACTTCAAATTTCGAATGTTTTTTTTGGCTACTTTGACCATCGAATTGGCTACTCCACGACTTCGAATCGAAAGATTCGAACTAAAAATCGTTTGAATATACTATACTATGTTTGAGTACTGTCTCTTTAAAAAAAACTTCGACCCCCTACTTCGCCACCTAAAACCTACCGAGGTGCAATGTTAGCCCATGGGGAAGGTCCCCATAGGCTTTCTAACTATTTTTTGGTCGAAGAAAAATCGTTCGATCGATGGATTAAAATCCTTTGAATCGAATGATTCGAAGGATTTAATCGTTTGATCGAACTATTTGCGTTAAATCCTTCGACTTCGATATTCGAAGACGAAGGATTTATATTCGGCAGTCGAATATCGAGGGTTAATTAACCCTCGATATTCGACCATATGTAAATCTGCCCCTATGTGTTCTTTGGAATACTTTCAACCTGTGATTTATATTGTGTTTCTTTGAAATGTATACATTTGCCTTGTTTTAACATAGCTAAAATTATCCTGATTCTGCATTTATTGAGGATTAAAAGAAACTCACTGAAAGCTTTTGCAACGCAGTCTACCAGTAGAAAATGGGTCCTCGATATTAAGATGCCAAGGGCAGGGAATAATTGTTCTTCTACATAGTAACGCATTACAGGTGTCATAACAAGATCCAAAATACCCTCATAGGAGAGAATCTTCCATCATTGTAAGGGAAATAAAATTGCGCTGAAGGCACCTCAAACTTGCTGTCACTGTAATAGAACACATTGCCAATTCAATTTCCTCTCTGGTAAAAACCTAATTAGGCACACATCATGTTCCTGTGATCTTGAAATTGAGAAAAAATGAAACGCAGCTACTTAAAATTGAGGTTTTCAAAATGCAGGAGAATGTAATTGTTTTATGATCAGCCTGTGACATTTTGTTATACTAATTGAAGAAACACTGAAGCATGCACATCATAATGTCCAAAAGAGTTTAGTAGTTAAGTTAAAATAAAGAAAAAAAAATCTATGCTCTGTTAGCTAAACTTTGCCAGTCAAACAATCTTTTTATAATATCCCTTACGTCCTTATTGGTTCCCATTTAGTAAATAAATGTGAGTTTTTGAAATATTTTTGTTTGGGTAAAATTCCCTTATAATTTAGTATCTGGAATTCAAGGGTGTAATGGGTGGTCGCCTTTATCCAATTACTCCTCTTTAAGTATTTTAATGTGCCTTCTAACATACATGCAATATACTTCTTTTAGCAGAAACTGAATCTTAGCCAAATTAGTTTCCTCTGAGAAATCCTGACTGCTATCATTTGAGGGGTGCAAGGGTCTCACAGAAGGGCTCCCTGACCTCCTTACCCTTTAGTTGCACAACATCTATGTCAGTGATGTAACAACTGCAGGTGGGGCCCCCCCAGCAAAAAAAGTCTTAGAAGGGCCAGATGTTCTCAGCTTCCTATCCCCCACCCCTCTGGCTCACCACTGCTAATAAGTGTGCAAGGGTGTGCAAGTATTCCCCTCCATGTTCCCCAGGCCCCCCTCAACCACAGGGTCTGCTTCCTCTATAGTTACACCACTGAGCTATGTCAGTGACTACTAGTTGCAGGCAGCCTCAAGAAACATCTGCTAGTTCCAATGATGCCATCACACTGTTGCTATTTATTTCCCATTCTTGCCTTGCATTGTTTTTTTAATACTGTTTCTAATGTGTTTATTATCTGTGCTTAAAAGGATTCACAATACACATCATTGCGCAAGCTGCTTCAATAAATAAAAGAATGATCCAGCCAATCACGGACTTCAGAACAAATAAGTAGACTATGACCATGCAATAATGTAACATGCTTAGACATAATGTACAGTATATTCATTCTCTGACATCCCCCTCTTAGGATCTAGTATCTCCAAGCATTTACCTGTATGAACACCTTAAATATGTTCTTTTGGCATCAGCATGTGATAGTGTCCTGCCAGCAAGCAAGAGTTGTACCCAATGATTTGTGTGTGAATATGTGCTATTGATTGAGGCTTTCAAGTCTTTTTGCCAAAGCAATAGCTATTCTTTGTATTCAACACCCAGGTTCAACCATTTCAAACATCAGTATCAAAATTGCAGTGAAACTTTCAAAGGCCTTTTTTAACAACTATTAAATACGTTTTGCATTGCCTCTACAAAAAATGTATAGCAAGAACTATTTTGTAGTCTCAATTATTATACAGTTGTAGTTCACAACTAATTTAAGTGCAATCAAGAGGGGTTCGGTACTTAAGATGAAGAGCAATGAGTCCACAAGGGGCCCACCATAGGGCAGGTGTTAAAAATAGAGCCCTGTTGCAGGCTGTGTCTCCTGTCAGTCCCTGTCAGCCTGACTGACAATGCCTATTTTGAATTTTAACGGACAGGCTTTCTGCTTATGAGATTTTACTGTCAATATGCACTATAATACCCACTATCCTTCTACTAATGGAGGAGCTTGCATCCTTGCCCATGCCTAGAATGTCACTTCCTGACCCATCATGATTTCATAATTGCCAGTCTGCAATTTTGTATAAATATATATATATATATATATATATATATATATATATATATATATATATATATATATATATATATATATATATATATATATATAAATATATTGTGAGCAGGATCAGATGAACAGACAGGTCTTTAACAAGTCCATTTGTTGTTCACATATACAGACTCTGTGAGCAAAGCAGAATAACATGAAATAAAACAAAACAAAATCCTTGCCACAATTAGGCTCTAACTAATACACAGGGTGGTTTCCTTCTCTACTACCGGTCCCCTACTGGGATTCCCGGCCAAACACACAAGTACAACTCCACAGAGTCACAGTATTTTAGGGCTCTTACACATGAGCGTTTTTACCTGCGCTCCCCTGCGTTCCGCTTCTCGGCGTTCAGCCGCAGGGGAGCGCAGGAATAGATGCATTTCATTATTTCAAATGGGGCTGTACTCACAAGGGCGCGTGTAGGTGCCGAACGCAGGAAAAATTCAGCATGTTGCGTCTCAACCTGCGTTCGGCGCCTACATGCGCCTGTGTGAGTACAGCCCCATTTGAAATAATGAAATGCGTCTATTCCTGCTCTCCCCTGCGGCTGAAGGCCAAAAAACGGAATGCAGGGGAGCGCAGGTAAAAACGCTCATGTGTAAGAGCCCTTACAGCGTCCTTTTCCTATGGAAAACCAATAGCTGCTTCCAATGGCTACCCTCAGATTCCAGGTCTCAGCCCTCTCAGTCTGTAGCTCAATCAAAAAACTGACCTCCCCCCTCTAGCAGCTAGCAGACCTAGCCTGCTAATTATTCCCCAGGTGAGACTTTCTAGGGGAATTAACCCACTCAGAACTGCTGTACATATGGGAGTAAGACATGAACCTAGGGGAAATTTATCTCCCTTCACACTGTGCAGTTACCACAGTTACCGGTTCACAATATATATATATATATATATATATATATATATATATATATATATATATATATATATATATATATATATATATATATATATATATATATATATATATATATATATATATATATATATATATATATATATATAGAGAAATACTTGCCGTCACTGCACTCACCACTCATTTGCGTCAAGGCTGGGTGCTAACCAAAAAATTATAAAGTCCAGTAGATGAAAGCACTCACAGCTCCATTGTAAAGTTAAAGTTTAAAAGGTTTCTTTATTGAACCCACATCAGATCAACGCGTTTCAACCCCCACAGGGCCGTCATCAGGCTGATGACGGCCCTGTGGGGGTTGAAACGCGTTGATCTGATGTGGGTTCAATAAAGAAACCTTTTAAACTTTAACTTTACAATGGAGCTGTGAGTGCTTTCATCTACTGGACTATATATATATATATATATATATATATATATATATATATATATATATATATATATATATATATATATATATATATATATATAGATATATATATATATATATAGATATATATATATATAGATATATATATATAGATATATATATAGATAAGGAGATTGAATTTGGATAAATAGGAGAATGTTCAGTTCAAGACAAAGAAATGGAAATGAGAAATATGGGTGCCCCTGATCAGCATGCATAAGAATGGGGAGGGAGGTTGTAGGTAGTATCTGCTTGGGGCATATGTGGATTCAAACTGTTGCTTTATAAAGATGTATGGGATGTAGTAAAAGGTTTAAAGTTTGCTCTAGTTTTATTAATAAATCAGATGGTAGAATGTACTATTACATTACTGGTTACTTTACCAATGCAAATGTCGTGTCATTTTTACACATGGGGGTTAGTTTCTAAATAGACAAACAACATTACTAAACATGATTCATTAGTGATTACAGATGTGGAATTATTTGAAATCATTAAGATGGGGAAAATGGTCAATATTTTGTTCTTATCGTATTTGTGTGGATTATCGTATCCAACATGTCAGTTGCATAATTATTCCAGGATTCTCTTGCGTCTATTGCATGATATACTTTGCAGTTGCACATTGATTGTATGTGCAAGTTGTAAGAGCCTGTAATGGAATAAAGTCCAAGCAAGCACAGTGTTGCCTCTGTTTTAGCATTGCAATATATAATATTATAATATATATAAATATATAAATAAGCTATTATATGTAGATTTACTTTTTTATGATGGCAGTCATGTGTCAGTTAAGCATATATACAGTATATATTTTCCTATATAATAATTATTTTATTGACATCTAGTCAAGGTATTGATTATTTTAATTGCAAAATAATAAAGTGGGAAGTAATAAACAACAGGGAATTAGATTAAAACAAGGGAATCCGGCACATGCATATAAAGAAAACAGAATAAATTCAATTAAGTATTAAAAAATTCAATTAAAAATAAGTATTTTGATTTGCAGGATATTCAAAGTAAAAATGTTTTTAATAGATCCTTCATTATAAATGGTGCAAACATATTCATTTGAAAAACGTTTAATGATATTGATTGCAAAGGCTTTATTTGAGCTGACATTAATGAATTCATTTTAATCGATTTAATGCTCCTCAAAACATTTTCCGTCCTTCTATTCAAATATTTTGTTTAAAGCTAATAATCTCTGACATACTATATTATATATCCATACAGTGTGTTAATATTATTGAGTGGGTGTTTTTGAACAATTTATTTAAAAACCAAGATAAAATTTGCTAAATAATGTGCTTACACAATGCAGTGATCTTTAGTAACCATCAAGGTTGTTGCTTTCATTTTCTAACATGTAGCACTGTACCTATCTATCTATCATTTATTAACACAAATTGTCGATTAAATTATATGGGTAACATATGTGGGCTAGTAAATATATCTAAATTGTATACAAAATAATCATTTTAATAGAGATCTTGCAGTGGGTCATTAAACCATTAGTGAGCTATGTCTTTTCTTCATTTGGCAGAATATATTTGACTATATCAAGTAGTAGAATACTATATTGGTTTATGGGATGGTCGAGCTCAGAAACAGCTCTAAATTGTTAATACTTGATTCAAGTGGCAAGGGAATAACATCATTCCAGTGAAGAAAAGGTTGGTTACTTTGTATCAAGAAGTAAAAATGGAAAAAAATATATAAATCATTTATAATCTGTCTGTTATAACATTCACTTTTCTCTTCATCATCTATATCCAGTCCAAAAGAACATTTTGCAACAGTTCATAGAAAGAAAATATTATGAAAGTGACATACTATGGAGGCAAATATATTTCAACATACCTACAATTTATATATATATATATATATATATATATATATATATATATATATATTTTCCCCAAAATCCCAGCACTCACGATAAGTAGTCGTCACTTTGCCTGGGTGCACGTCTCATAAAAAGCTGCAAACAATCTCCACCGAAGAGGCCGCACTGCTCAGGACTTATTACAAATAAAGTACTTTTATTGGAAAAATCTAACGTTTCGGCTGTACCACCAGCCTTTGTCAAAGGCTGGTGGTACAGCCGAAACGTTAGATTTTTCCAATAAAAGTACTTTATTTGTAATAAGTCCTGAGCAGTGCGGCCTCTTCGGTGGAGATTATATATATATATATATATATATATATATATTCGTGTAGAAAGCTGACGCACACTGGGATTTATCAAAAATAAAACTAATTTTATTGGATCGACGTTTCGGTCCACACACGGACCTTTATCACGGACCTTTATCCGTGTGTGGACCGAAACGTCGATCCAATAAAATAAGTTTTATTTTTGATAAATCCCAGTGTGCGTCAGCTTTCTACACGAATATATGGTTTTTTCTGACTAGCACCTGGGTTTTTGCTTCAGTAAGTGTGTGCCACAGCCCTTCTACATGTATATATATATATATATATATATATATATATATATATATATATATATATATATATATATATATATATATATATATATATATATATATATATATATATACGTACATATATATATATATAGAGAGAGAGAGAGAGAGAGAGAGAGAGAGAGAGAGAGAGAGAGAGAGAGAGAGAGAGAGAGAAATTCACATGTATGTACTGTATAGAATTAAAAAAAAAGTGTTTCAATGCAGCTGTACATTCATAAGTATCCAATTACAACTCTGACAAATTAGTATCCAATAAGTGAAAACCCTTTATTTTTTAGGTTTCTGCAGAACCTGATAATCCTTATAGCAATTATTTTCAGACATGTGTGTGCCCACTTTTAGGGGCATATTTATCAAGGGTCGAATGTCGAATTGAAAAAACTTCAAAATTTGAATTCAAAAAGACCAACTGAAATTAAGTCAAAGTTTTTGGATTATTCCCTAGTTGAAGTACACAAAAAATAGCTTGAAAATTCACCTTGACCTTTGATAAATCTGCCCCTAAGTGCCATTTTTTGGTCATTTCATAAAGGTTTCTTTCACCTCTTAACTAGTGATTGGCGAATCTGTGCCATGAAAATTTGTGAAATGCGCCAATTTTGATGCAAGTGTCAATTTGATTGGGCTGTCAGCATTTAAATTTTAATTAATTTTACCAGTAAAACTGTGTGTTTGCATCAGGAACACTACTATTGTTTTATATAAATAAGCTGCTGTGTAGCAATGGGGGCAGCCATTCAAAGGGAAAAGGCTCAGGTTACACAGGACATAGCAGATAAGCTATGTAGAACAGAATGGTGTTATTTGATATCCACTATTTAACCTGTGCCACATAGCCTTTTCTCAATTTCCACCATTGCTACATGGCAGTTTGTTATATATATAAACTATAGTAGTGTTTCCGAAGCAAACAGATCCGTTTTACCAGTGCAGGGCAACAGTACGTGATATGTTCTTTACTTTTGAACACTTTCTTTTTTGGTGTTACTGTTCCTTTAAATTGTAGTATGACTAACCACTCATCATATGAATTTTCAAGGGATGATTTATCAACCTTACCGATATACATATCACACTGCATGATCATTACATATCACCTATGCATTGTGTTGGTATACTTTGAAATATAAACACCCCCAAATTGACTAAGAATGTTTTCATTCATCCAGGTCATAATATATTAATCCAGTGGAGATAAGTCTAGAGCAACTGGACTCTGAGTAGTCTTAAAAAGGGTTTACCACTCATCTGTGCAGCTTTTTCACTTCAAGTGGTGACTGGACTTTCACATCACTATGAATTTCAGTAAACACCTACCTGAATAAGTTTGATGGAACCATTGTGATTGGTTTTTGGTGACTGTACCACCCTTAAGGGTTAAAAGTAGCAGGGAATTCTTTACAGCTCAGTTAAACTGAATAAACTGATCCCATAAGTGGTGAAACTTTTTTAAGATCACTCAGAAAGTCCAATTGGTTTTCTTATCTCCACTACATACTGTACAAACCTTTAATACATAACTTTATGCTTCCCTCTTTCACTGATCTTGTATCTATGCCTTCATCGTTTGTTATAGCCAAAATGTAAGAGGGGATGCAAACATTTCAAATAGACAACTATATTATTGCTCACTGTATTAACAAACAAAGTCCCATTTCTTAAGTAACAAATGAGCACTACAGCCCACACTGCAATAATTGATTACACCGACAACACTATATTTTGCTGATTTGTCTTCCTCAGAAGGCCAATGAAAAAAAGTCTGTGAAAAAACTAACAAAATAAAACTAATTATTCTTCAGAGAAGCCATAAACAAACAAAAGGTGTACAGCATATAACAAAATAAATCAGGGACTCTTTAACTTTTATCTATAGGCTGTAAATACCATTCTTGAATAGAATATAATCAAGGCCATTATCTCAAATTCAAAGAAACAGCCAACTTACATATATCCAAAACCGCTATATTCTGTGTTATATATTATTCAAATAAAATATTCTAGCTTGGAATGCTGTCATTTATGTATTTATTTTTGTAGTGTTTGTCATATTATTTCCTTAAGAACATTTGATATTCACAATAACAACTGCAATAAGGGTTTTTCCTACTAGTAGTGCTAGTATAAAAAGCATTTTATTATAAGAACAGTTTATGGAAAGATAAATTACTTTTTCTCCCCTGAATTCTCTTATTAAAAAAAAAACATGGCTGCATTTATGTAGGTGCGGTGCTTTGAATGCTTTCATTTTGATGTAGATTTAGATTGATTATACCTTTTTCTAATATATATTAAAAAGGCATTCATTTAATTTTATAGATCCTGTCTTCTAGAATCCTATATTGTCTGTGTGCTCAACTAACACAGCAGTTAAAAATGGATTCCTTTAATATGTGTTTCTAAAAATTGACTACGTCCATTTCACAGTTTTAATACAAAAAGATGTATCAGGCCAATAAAGCAATTTACAGCTGCTGCACAAGGTCACACTGAATGTTACATAAAAAAAAGTTAAGAAACACACACAAATCAGAAATGAAAACTTGAACACAAAACTAAAACAAATCTAGCTAAAGTAAATATTATATATATATATATATATATATATATATATATATATATATATATATATATATATATATATATATATATATATTTGTTAATAAAGATACTAAATCAATATACAATGTGCCCAAACCAGCATCAAATAAACTTATACCCAACCCAGGATAAATATAAAAATGTAATTTAACAGAGGCCTATTAGGTTCTATATTAGGTTCTTTCACATTTTAAAAAAGCACAAATGTTTACTTATTTAGTAAAATATCCAAATAGAAAAATAGAAACAATACATCTAGGGGCACATTTATCAAGAGTCGAATATAGAGGGTTAATAAACTCTCAAATTCGACCCTCGAATTTAAATCCTTCGAATATCGAATTCGAAGGATTTAGCGAAAATCGTTCGATCGAACAATAAAATCCTTCGAATCGAACGATTCGAAAGATTTCAAGCAATCGATCAAAGGATTTTTCTTCGATCAAAAAACAGGTTAGAAAAGTGCTGGGGAAGGTCCCCATAGGCTAACATTGTACCTCGGTAGGTTTTAACTGCCGAAGTATGTAGTCAAAGTATTTTTTAAAGGGGTCATAGTAGCCTATTCGATGGTCGAAATACCCAAAAAAATACTTCGAAAGTTTACGTTTTTTTCATTTGAATCCTTCACTCGAGCTTAGTAAATGTGCCCCTTGAATCTACATCTAAATATTTTTTAATTTGCTAAGGACAGCTCCCATTGACTTCTACAGAACCTCAGCAGCTTTTAGAGGGCGTACTTCAACATTAGATTTTTTTCATGGTTTTCACACTTTACAAATTGTGAAAATCTCATGTTTAAAAAATAATCTTCATATGCATGTTTTTTTAGCCCTAAAATGTTACAATTGTGAGAAAAAAATACATAAGTTAATAAATTGGCCCCAACTAGTGAAAAGGAAAGTGTCTCATTTACAAAATACATCAGTCAAATGCATATTCTACCCCATAAAAACATATTGAGACAGTTGATAAACATCCCGGGGGACTAATGAATATATATTAATAACAGTTTATATAGTCAGCACTGTTTGGCAAAAAATCATCATCAGACTAATTTGGTGTCCATATGTAACTTTATAATATAATTCCTTCGAACGTGTCAAAGTTGAAGTGCAAAATAGTGCAACTTATTTATATAATAAATAACTATGTTAACCTATAAACCTGGTCAGTCACAGTACCACTTCTTGAGATGGTTAAAAACATCCATCTTCTTTATTTTGTAAATATGTGCTGTGCTTTTAAAGGCAACATTAAAGATTATACAGTAAAATGTTAAAATCGTCACGATAATAGTCCTTATGATGGTTCAAAAAGGCATCTTACATACTGTACATAGTTAATGCATGTAAGACATTCTGGCTAGCCCAGGCTGTAGTTTAAGAAGAAATCACCATGTACTTTGCTCATAATTGGATTGTGGGGAAATTTGTAACACACGCCAGGAGATTTCTCCGTTCTCTTACTTCCTGACCCGTCTTTCCTCGGCTGCTGGGGCGTAGGTGCATGCTTCTGTCAATGTCACTTGTTCCGGTCATGCACAAGTGTTGCTGGCGTCGGTTAGTTCACGTTCGTACGAGCATTGTGACGCTCACATTTTGACGCTGAACGCCATTATGACATTTTTCAGAGCAAGATACAAATTTTTTGGCACAAATTCTACTTTAAAAAGGCCTTCCTCCATTTTAACAGTGCCAAAGCTGGCTTCTGTTTACAGACCCTACTGAAGCATTATTTTGCTATTGGACTTTCCTGGTTTTTGACTTCTGCCTGTTGTTGACTTCGATTTCTGCCACCTGCCTCGACCCTTTGTCTGTTTTGTGACTTCGATTTGCTTGATCTTTGCCGGTACCTGTTTCATGGAATTTCTATTTCCAATTCACAAAGTCCATGTTGGTTCTGCAGTAGAAAGCCCGGGCCCCAAAAGAGCATCGATGAACACTGGAATCCGCAGGGTCAGTAGCTATATGTAGAGTCCACTGATGCTTTTTGTTTTCTAAACACTAAAAACATATATGTGGCTCCAATGAATAAATGACGTTTAGCAAAGGTGAAATGTGATTCTGTGATCAATGACGAAACTGGAGATATTCATGCAATGAAAAGACTTGATCGAGAGGAAAGGCTGAATACACACTAACAGCTCAAGCTGTCGATAGAGATACAAACAAACCATCTGTGCTGGATATTTAATAAAAGTACCTAGCATGTCATATACTGTAGTTTAACAGGCATCTACTGAAAGATGAGATAACTGGTGTAAATGGAGTGGTAGCTGGTACTGGAATATAGTAAATTATAGAATTTATACGGGCAGATTTGTCAAAATGTGAGTTTAGAGCTTAATAAATAAAAACTCACCCACCTTCTATTCATTTCTATGGGATTTTTAGAATTGTATTTATCAATGGGTGAAAGTTAGAACTCGCAATTTGATAAATATGGTTCTAAAAGTCCCTTGGCATGAATAACATGGGTGAGTTTTTATGTATTAAGCTTCAAACTCACATTTTGATAAATTTGTTCCATAGTGCCAAAGATATACTTTATGCTTCTGCAAATAATTTTACCATCCGATAAAATTTCCAGTGCTTACTGTTAAAATTTTAGCCAAATAAGGTACATCTACTGTGTCAGCACAGTGTCCAGAATGGTATTGGTGCTGCAGTTTCTAAAACTATATGTGATATGTAACAGATGTATTTCTTGTTATGTGTAAACATTCTACAACCCTAATAACAGAATGACATTTAACCTTGAGCTTCTTCTACAAAAAACAGTTCTGTATTAGTGGCATGTTTTATAATATTTGTTCTTTGATAATAACCACTTACATGGCGTAAACCTAAAACCCTGATATCTACAAAAATGATGTCTGCTTGTAACATTTTGGTAAAGTTGAATATGTTTATTGATGCAGCCAGCAGTGAGAACAATGGAATTACTGCCACATTCAGAGTGAAAGTAGCTCCTGGGTTCCCTATGTCAATAGGTGCACTAATAAGCAAATCAACACAACTTTCTTGATTGATGCAAGGTACTAATCATAACTATACGAAAGTGCTAGGAACGCGTTTAAGCACAAAGCAATGAATAGCATCAATGCATGCTGCATCCATTTTTGCTTGACCACGTCTGCAGTCATAACATGCACCCTTATATTTTATGGTGTGAAAATTTTATATTTTTATAAATATCTTAAAATAGAAATACCTTAAAATGTTTTTTTTCTGTGTTGTAAATAATATTTATAGAAATTGCAGAAATATATTGTCGTCAATGCTTGCTGGCTTTATTAACATGATGAGAGATGTAGTTTTCCAATGTCACAGGTTGACTCTCTTTGTTTTCAAAGATCATGCCACAGGATTGTTTTATTACATGTAGTGCATAATACCCTTCCAATAAATCATGTTGTGGGGAAATATATGCAGGCAAAATTGGTTTGCTCTTCTTTGAGTCCTGCAATCTAATATGGGTGCCCGAGGCCTTAGAAGCTAAAATAAATTACCAAGGGTTACCATGAGATGACACTTTGATTAATAGTCAGCTCATGCACCTTAGATACATTGCGCTTACCAGTGACATACATTTTTGAGAATGATTTAAGTCACGAGCCTTGATTTTATTTTCCATTTTTATTTTGTTTATTCTGCATAAACTGTGTAAAAGTTATATTTCCCTTGCCATTGTATTCTACCATGTATTTACATTCTATCACAGCACATATGCTGCATTTATGTACCCGTTATTATTTTCAAGGTACCTTCTTAGTTATGATTTTCTGTATTGTGTACATAGAAAACCAAAATCAATGCACATTGGCACATTAAACAAGTTTGCATTCTTCATCAATAGATATTTTCCTTTTTACCTCTGAACTGTCTCCCCCCTAACAAATTGCTTTTATATTATTTTTAGTTTTAGAACACCCCCATACTCCCCTCCCCGAGTTATATTCCTAAAGATTATTTTTGAACCTTACAGTTTCTGCTGCAAATCATGCAGAAAAATCAAGAAACTTGGTTAAGACAGGTATCAGGAAAAGATTACCCAAGGGAAATCAGCACCTGCCTAGCTCCGAGGAGCAAATTAGACACATTTGTCCAATTGCTAATCAGGTTGTAGTAAAAAGACAAAAAAAATAAAAGTTCACCTTGAGTGTGTGTAGGGCACATTTTGATTTGAAGTGACAAATTGCTTCAAGAAGTTGAATCAACAGCTGATTACCATATCAGTAGCACTAATGACTTACATATATTTTAATTAAAAGAACTGTGTATAACCACAGTTGGAGCATTTTATTACCTCTGCCTTTCTGTTACAGTATTCATGGCTTCCAAACAGCCGCGTGATACTGGAAGCAGAAAAAAAAAAAAGAGATTAAACAAAAAATGTACAAAGTAGCTTTATTTCTGTTTAAAATGTATATTGAATATGGCTGGGATGGAAATATGACAAAAGGTAAAAGATAATTTTTGAGATGTGCCAATCATGTCAGCAAAATTGTAGCATGAAGCAGGCTAAAGGTGGAATGACATAAATGCATGGGAAGTGTGCATTACAATCTATTCTGCAGCAGAAAAGCAAAAGGTCTTACAGAAAATAGGTACCAAGAGGGAAAAAAGAAAATTACCATTTTGATAGTATGAATAGAAAAAAAAAGAGGGTGGCGGAATCAATTTTATTGTGATATACAGTTGTGAATAACAAAAAGTGAAAGTTTGGGGAGGGGAAAGGCATATTTGCCTGAAACGGAGCTAGTTTACATAAAACATCCCTCACACATACACACACAATTAGAGATCTTTGGTGATATTGGTAGGAACATACAGTAGTTGCAATGCTATAATAAAGGAGTTGCCCATAGGTATTTAATAAGCATTTTAATTAAACTATTCTCTTCTGCACATAGAAATTATTTCTCTATACCTTATAAATGCCCCTGCAGATTAAGCAAGTTTGGCCTTTTCCTTTACACTGCACCTTTCTAACTTTTTAAAATATCTACACAGGTAAAATTACACAGAGCAATTAATGCTTAAATTTTTGACCTTGCATTCCCTTAGTAAAGTAGATTTTTATGTTAATGATTTAATTTTGATTGGAAAAGCACTACTTCCTCTGTATGTTTTATAATGATCTTTTTGTTTAAGTGCCCCCTTCTGAACTTGGAATAGGGCATTTTTTGCATATTGCATAAGATAAATTTTCCTCTTTACTTGTGCTCTCTGCTCTGTTTTCCAGGCAAACCCAGCATAAGTATGATTTACAACCTCCTGACCAGGTGGCAGCTTTAGGGTTCCCTATTACCCAATATTAATAGGCACAGCACACAGTTGTAGTGATGGGCGAATTTATTCGACAGGGCGCAAATTCACAGCGAATTACCATGAAAATTTGTGAATTTGGCGCGAAAAGGTTTTTTGACGCCAGTGACAGTATTGACGACGGTGACAATTTAGATGCCGGCGACAGTTAATGGACGCCCATTGACTTTAATGGGCACCGGTGTCAACTTTGATGCAGGCGCCAAATCTGTGTTCCGCGAATTGTTCACCCGTTTCACAAATTTCGCGGGAATTTTGCAAATTTTGTGGCAAATCGAAACGGGACAAATTCGCCCATCACTACACAGTTGTGGTCATTTTAGAGAATCAAGCAACATTGCACTAGGCCCAGTGCAATTATGAGCAATGATGCCTACCATCTTTTAAGACTTCCTTGCAATTTGTTTAAACATTTTACTGGCATACACTGATCTACACACAAATGAACACACAAGTGTATTTTTTTTAACTTCTTCATGCCGTTCAAATTTATGTTTCTAACTGCTTATAGCGCCAACATTCCCTTATACCTAAAAGGTTCTGAACGAGCAAAGGGGCACGTGTGTCTACAAGGTTCTGGACGGAAGGCAATAGTTCAGGGAAAAGATGAAAAGCATAGTCAGGCTGGCCGGGGTCGGTATAGGCAGGGTTCAAGCAGGGTCAGACAGGCAGTGGTCAAGCAAGTTCAATCAGGCTGGGGTTGGTACAGGCAGCATTCAAGGAGTAGTCAGGCAGACAGAGGTCAAAACTGGAATCAGACAAGGCAGAAATCGCACCCAGGACTTTACAACAGGCACCAAAGCGCAATGACATCATCACACCGGAAGTGTCCGCCGCATGTGCCTTAGGAACCCAGGCACCAGGAGAGAAGGCAGCACCACACGGCATGTGTCCCAGCTGCCCACTAGACCACCAGGGTGAGTCATTACACCTGACTGGTCATACCAACAATTGATCAATAGCTTATCCAAACAGGAAAGAGCATTATGGCTGCTGCATAAAATTCTTTCTGCTAACACTAGCCTTCATCTAAATAAGTAACCAAAACAAGAAACAGATTGCCTTCATACACTTCCTAAAGTTTTAGTATGACCTGAAATAAGTTCATAATCAAATAAAAGTACTATTATATATAATTGAGACCTAAGTGGACTACAGTTGAGGCAATCATACATTATTTATAGCACTATAATACAGCTTTACAGTTTCAGATTTATGTTTATTAAATTTAGTCAAAATAGGCTAAACATGCTGTAGTATGCATTTGACTGCTAATTTTACAGCTAATTTCTAATGCGTGCCCAACAGATATTTTCTGAAAATGAGAGCATTTTATCAGCAATTGATTAGGGGATCAAACTGATACCTTAATGCAATTTAAGGCTCGGTAAAGTATGCAAGATGAGCATATGAGCATTACAGATGTCTTTGAAGGGAATTAATATAACACTGCACCTGTTTCCATACTTGGGAAATATGCATATTTTATCTCTGAATCAAAAATGTACACCATGTAACAAACATCAATCTTTTGAGAGGTTTAGTTGCATAATGTTTTATTCAGACAGGTTTCATGCCTTATTTGAACTAGCAGTGAGTAAAGTTGAACCCTTAATAGGACAATAAAGGCAAACTCAAATTCACTCAAATTCATTGTTGGTGATAGTTTATCTATCTTTCTATAAATGATCTACCTATGACTTATCTATTCTTTTCAGATACAACAGTTTCATTCAGTCGACATAACAGTTAATAAATATTATAATGGTGATAACACAAAAAATGGATTTCCAGAAAGAACTGTTCTTATAAAGGAACTCAAAAATTATATGGAGTACAAATGTAAATTTGAAAAAAACAAACAAAAAAAAAAAACAGATGGACCATGCTTTGTCAAAGTATGTAAAATATATTTCTTTCTCTGGAGTTCCAAATAGATTAAGGCTAGCCTTAGGAACATCTCTGTTTCAATTTGGCTCTCTCACTATATAGAGTACATTACTAGATGTACCACAGAGAATACCCATGCACACATATTTAAACTCTGAAAAAAGCAACTAGTTGGTATTAATTTGGGCTTAATTTGGGAATGAACCCAGAGAATGAATTATGCTTAGGGGTTCCAGTCACAAAAGTAATAGGGCATGTTTGGTAAAGAATAAGCAAATGAAAGAAAAAAAGAGCCAGGACTTCACAATGGATCTGCTTTCAGATAAGCTAATGTTTCACTAACACATTTGTAACTGAAGGAGTCACAGTGGAACTTGGATTTTTACTATTGATTGTTTTCTTTTATCTACCAGGGAGTTGTTATCTTGTGTCAGGGAGCTGTTTTTTATATTTCCATTGTTCTACTCCTGGGGGAGGAAAGGGTAACATCACTCCAACTAATAGTGCAGCAGTAAAGAGTGACTGAAGTTTATCAGAGCACAAGTGACATGACTGAGGGCACCTGGTTAACTAACAACTTGTCTAGATATCAGATTTCAAAATTAAATATTACAAAATCAGTTCTGTTCTTTTGAAAAATGGATTTCAGTACAGAATTTCGCTGGAGCAGCACTATTAACTAAAAAAATATGTAAAAACATTAATAAAATATGTTTTCCTGTGACAAAATCCCTTTAGATTTTATGGAAATGCCCTGGATAGCTACAAACATATTTGTGAGGAACTAATGCAGTATTCCTTTTGGTTTGGAGAAGGTTTTTGAATTTCGCTTTTAGCTGACACAATATTATTCCAGTTATTAATTATGGCAGGTCAATATTATTACATTGTCACTTCTGACTTAGTCAAAGGCCAAAGATATGGCACTGTGTAAACTATTTTGAAGGCAAAAATATCAGTCTTAAAAGACAGTTTTGATACAATTTGAAAATTACGTTGATCTATTTGGAAAATAACATTAACATTCAAACTGCATGAATAATTAAATATTCTGCGGCTGAGTTATTATACTTCGCATCCCATTAAAATGAGCAAGACTCTCTGAGAATTACACCACAAAGCAGCAAAGAAAATTATTTTGCATAGCCTCACTGGGTAATTAATCTGAAACCTGCATTTACCACAATGAAGCAAAATATACAGATTTATAAAAACAATGCTTATAAAAATAACATTTCTGAGATCCAATTTTATTGCCTTTCAAAAAGCTACAATAGCCGCGACCAGTTTTAGTGCAGCAATTATGGCCAACATATGTCCTTGCACAATTACTGCTCAGTGAGTAATGGTACTGCAAAGCATTATCAATGCATTACCTAGCTGTAACTTATGAGCTACTTTATTAACGTGCTTTAATTACAATATATGGCAACCTTTTCAAAGCGGTAGGGTCCTTTCACAGTATTACGAGTGCTTCTTCTGAATATAGTATTTTATTTACTTATGCTTACTAAAATATTCATGCACTTTTTTAATATTATTCTCCCTTTTTGCATGTTAGATTTTTTTCATTGCAGATATACAAATGTGAGTATTTTATGTACAGTAACAGTTCACAGTTTCTCAAAATCATTGGTATAAAACCACATAATGAATACCTCAAGAGGCCCTTCATGTAATAGTAGATATACTTTACCACCTGGCATACACATTTAGAAGGTCAGTATTTCCCATCAACTTATCCTCTGGGAAGCTTTCACTTACATTTCAAGATTATTTAAAATATTTTGAAAAATATCTGATAGGAAACCTTATTGCTATGTTTCTATATTTGAAGGAAAACAAGTATTCAGAAAATGAAAAGTTACAAATCATTACAAAAATAATGAAGGCATGTAAAGAAAATGCATGGACATCATGATAATGTTTTTACTCCACTATTGCCCATACGTAAACCATCTATAGGAGAATGTAATTGACACGTTTGCAACCCTCTACTACTTGGATGCCACCAGGTCTTAAAAGTGAGAGAACCAAGGTGAACGCTCTGGGTGAACTAGGGAACCGTAACATGTAACTGGGATGGGGTTAGAGCAAAGCAAAGTCATAGAACAGGCTGAGGACAAAACCAGTCAGTAAGTGCAGTACAGAGTCAGGATCCAGAAGAATAGTCAGTAACAGGCAAAGGTCTTTACAGGCAGCAATTCAGCAGAGGTCAGGGACAAGAACAAGAAAAACAGACAATAAGAGGAGGAGAGGAGGCAGCAGGTATCCCCGCAGGCAAAGTAGCCTCCCACGTACTGTTACAGATCATTTGCAAAGACCATTGCAAACGTTATCAACCAAAATGTTCATTACTTGCGTCCTTTTTGACTGATTTCAGACCTCAACAACTACCTCGCAAAGCTTGCAACAAAAGCTGTTTTTTTTTCAAACATAATAATATGTATGTCTGTAATAATAATTATCAATTGCAAAGTGACAAGAGCAGGTGTTAAAGATACCCTTTGCTTAGCAATAGTGACTGATGTAATATTTGCCAGCGAATGAGTTTGCATTGCGAGCATCGTTAAACATTTGCAAAAAATAAGATTTTAAACATCGCTTTCGATTTTACATTACCCCTCTAGAATTTCACCACAATGGTAACATAAGGAAATTGAACCTCACTGTAGATCCTGCCTAATGTGCTCTAACCATTTTCCAATAGACATGGTTGCTATAATATGGCACAGCTGTGCATGATCAAAATTCCTGGATTTGATCTATGTGTATTGCTTTATTAACATTAATCATTACCACAATGCATTCAATTCCCAGAGTTCATTAAGTGAAATTATCAGTTGAATTACCCTTGAAAAATATTAAACCCTAAAAAGAACACATCACCCCTACACTGCTATCCTCTAGAACCAGTAGTAGTTCAACTTTTGGCTCCCGCACACCCTCCGATAATTATCAAAACAATACCTGTTGCACAAAGGTAGAGGATCGGCCACCTCACAAACAGTGTAGCAGAAAGAATCCCAAGTCACACAGGGTCAATGCAAGCAAGCTGCCTTGCGTGTTTATTGCGAGGGTCACGCACCTTTCTCAAGCATGCTCATGGCGTGACCCCGAAACGTTGGATTTCGCAATAAACACTCAAGGCAGCTTGTTTGCATTGACCCTGTGTGCCTTGGGATTCTTTCTGCTATCCTCTAGAACCAGGACAGACTTTATACTGGTGCACCTCTGGGCATGCAAGCCCGTTCACCACCCAGCAGGGTCACTGTGTAGTGATGGGCAAATAAATTTGGCAGGTGCAAATTCATGATGAATTCATATGTTTCGCTGCCGGTGAATAAATTAGCTTAACTGCAGCAAAAATTCAACAGCGAAAAATCTGCCGCATCAAAACAAGTGGGCGCGCATCAGAATAGTTGTGCACATAAAAATTGACGCACATTAAAACTATTCAGACGCCCATTGACTTTAATGCAAAATAGGCGCACGTATAAAAATTGTTGTGGGCGTCTAAATTGACTGCATCAAAATAATTTTGAGTTTTGAGAATTTCTCAGTAAATTTGCAAATTTTTCAGCAAATCGAAACGGGACCAATTCGCCCATTACTATCACTGTGGTACAGTACAAGTGTCAAAGCAGCCAGAGGGTGAGATACACCCCAAATGATCCTTGTGCCCTGAGCACAGGCCTTTGTGACATTCCAACTAATCCAGGCATGCCTAGAAATATAATGAGTTTGCTTTTGTAAGCATCTTAATGGCACTCTTCTGACTCACTGAACAAGTGAGTTCTGCACTGACTATTACAAATTATATGGACAACATCCTTATTTTCTGCTATTATAGACCATACAAATTCATAAGGCTAAATACAATAATATCGAAATACAATAACGAAATGCACTAGAGAAAACAAAAGGGTTAAAGTATTATCATACTGGAAATGCATGGAGTTCTGAGCATATCCATCTTCCTTCTTCCCCTCTTTTAGCCCTGACCTTAGATGGTTTCTGTTCTCAAGATAGCTTTAGTCACTAGTACCCTGCCTCGGCTGTAAGAGCAGTTCTTTGTTTGTTTGTGATATCTCTATGCTCTCTCACCGGTAACTCCCTTCTTACAAGTCTAAAAAAACTTTTTGATTCCTTTGTTTAGGATTCTGACTCTTTGTGAGTTCTGAATCCACAGAGCTTGTGTCAAATAAAATTTGTCTTTCACCTCAGTATCCGGTTCATGAAATTCCACGACAGTTCATAAAACCAAATGGTGTCCTCATCATGTAGTAAGCCACAATTAGCTTCAGCAGTACTTTCTCTTTAAATAACTCATACATTTCCAGGACTTTTAAGATTTCATGTTGAGTTGGAGACTAGTTATTTATAAATACAAATGTGTTGCTCATACATGCATGAAGTATGTGACAAATATACTGTTAAAAACCATTAAGCTGCTGTCTATCCTCCCTAAGAATTATTTTTAGACTTTAACGATTTTCAGCATATCCCTCAAGGCCCTACATGATTTTGGAGCAATGCCAAATAATACTGGATTCCTGAGCAGCAATGTGTTCTAGTGACACCCTCTATGGTTTACTAAGCATACCCAGTGACAATAAGCCAAGTACATCTGTATCATTCTCTGTTCTCATAGTTACCATTGTACTCACTAAGCTTCAGTAAATTTACAAAAAAAACATAAAAGTGAAAAGTAAAGCCTGCCAAGAAATACTTTTGGCATATGCTTAGCATTCTACTATATTTCTAATTACTGTGGGGTTACTTCCAGCTCTATGATTTAAAGCAGGCAGAAATATATTAATGAAACGGCTCACTTTAGAAAATATGTCTATAACCCAAAACTGGCAGAGGAAATTTTTTGCCAATATGATTATTTTGTTGACTTTCCTATTTATATAATGATATTCCCAGATTACATGCAATTTTATTCATTCAATTACCAATCCACGTTTTAAGCGGAATCCTAAATTGGGTTGGGGTGAGTGACAGGTGCAACGTGTCCTTGTTTCAGTAAGCAAAACAAAACAAAGCAACATCTACACAGTAACCCATATAAATATATGAAAGAGCATTAAAAATTATATTTAAAATGCAGCCAGGGATGTTTATTGCATAGTCCAGTGTTGTCTGGTTTTGATTATAAGCATCCATAACAGTGTCCCATGAACTGCAATTAAATAATGCTTGATTAGCATCAATTATGACCCATCATCTGTCAAAATTTGAAAACAATCAGTATTGATTAGTTAATAAGAGATCCATTCCATGGTATATGAAAGAATGCAATCTGACAATCAATTCTGTTATTTCTATACACCTCCATAGTGTATTTCCATCATGGATTATTTTAGTTTGTGATTATTATCAGCAATAAAAAGAAAAATGCTTGTTTGAAAGCACATGTGCCACCCAGTAAACAACAGAATTTTTAGATCTAGATTGGTCATAGATTGTAAGCTCAACAGAGGCAGATACTGATGTCAATTCTGTATTATTGCTAATAAAACACTGTGGAATATGTTGCCAATATATAAATAAAGGATAATAATAACTATATTCCATGTTTGTGGTCTTATATGGGCTTCTACAGGAGAACACGTACACTAGCACTTTTTTATGATTCATCTATTCACAAAACATAATATGCTACAATATTTTTATAATAATTTGTCCTACTGTATATAGAAATCACACCACATCCAAGCCTCCCTTTAATATCTTGTTATAGAATAAGAACACACAAAATCTTATTGAGAGATGATAAAAGCTCGTTTTGCTTTTTCAATTGACCATGCTGTAGCTACTAAAGCAAGGTAAAAAACTGCAAACCAAGCAAGTAATAGCTTTGTAGAAACTAAAAATAAAAATTAAGTGGATAATATTGATGACATCAGTTGGTAACATTAAAAATAAAGTCATAGTGACTATTTAATCAGACTATATACATTGTTACACAAAAGCCCACAATTAATTTTCTAAGATATATCTGAGGTTCCGTAAGGTATGTCTGAGGTTCTGGAAGGTATAAAAGAAGACAGCAAACATATATACTGTAGATTACCTGATTTACAATGTAAATTAACCTCAATCCATGGGGTTCATATCACTATTCTGAAAAGACTGTTAATTACTTAAAGAATACGATTATAGAATTACTGTATAGAAAAGGGTAAATAATATTTTAATTACCAGGATTTTTTCCTAGTAGTGCTCCACATCAATACTAAGGGGCACATTTACTTAGCTCGAGTGAAGGAATAGAATAAAAAATACTTTGAATTTCGAAGTATTTTTTTGGCTACTTCGACTACGACTTTGAATAGAACGGTTCGAACTAAAAATCATTCGACAATTCGACCATTCGATAGTACTGTCTCTTTAAAAAAAACTTCGACCACCTACTTCACCACCTAAAACCTACCGAACCTCAATGTTAGCCTATGGGGAAGGTCCCCATAGGCTTTCTAGCCAATTTGTGATCGAAGGAAAATCATTCAATCGATGGATTAAAATCCTTCGAATCGTTCAATCAAACAAATTATTACTTCGGTCGTTCGATTGAACGAATAGCGCTAAATCCTTCGACTTCGATATTCGAAGTCAATGGATTGAACTTCGACAGTCAATATCAATGGTTAATTAACCCTCGATATTCGACCCTAAGTAAATGTGCCCCTATCCATTGATATCCTTCAGATATCAGAAGGAACCTCCCCAAAGCTTTAAAACCACCCACATTCCCTCTATTTCATCATTGTTACAAGCTGAAAAGCCAATAATTTTAGAATGCAACAATAGATGTATTCCATATCATAACTTACCAGGATATAACAAGCACAGTCCCCAAATGGGAAGGAAACTAGGCTCTAAAAGACCCCTAGATACTGCAATAACATTGCACCATCATCATAATAAACAGTGGCATAACTACTGGGGGTGGGTGGGGGTGCAATCACCCTGGCCGCAATCCCCTTGGGGCTTGCCAGGGACACAATTATCATCATGGCAGGGGGAGATTTTTCAATGCACATAACGACTTTTCGCAGGAGGAAGGGCCTGGTGGGGGGCTCAGGTGCACATCCTGCACCTGGGCCCACCTGTGACTAATTACATCACTGATATCATATAACTCCAGGAACCAAACCTAGTAACTACAAGACGTCTCAAAGAATTATCAGATCTTAAATCCAACATAAAGAAAATAAGAGCTCAATATACAAATAGCACTAAGTTTATGTTTTTTTCACTGGCTTATTTACAACAACAAAGGCCGATTTGCTGCCTTCCGCACTTCCTACCAGTGATGGGCGAATCTGACCCATTTTGCTCAGCTGAAAATTTGCAAAATGTCAAAAAATTTGCCAAACTCAATGGGCATTTTTTTGGTGCAACTTTTTTTTGCTATACCTACAGAATCTATAGGTTTTTTTTCCCTGTGAAAAGTTTCTCTCATCCCTTCTTCTTACTTGTCAACCAATAGGCCTGGAAGGCAGTGGAATGGCTTTTGTCTCCTGGTGTAAATATGCTGGTGTCAATATACCAGAGGAGAATACAACCCTGTCTGCCATTGGCCTAAGAGAAGAAAATCTTTCTAGGCTACAGACCTAGCAAAATAATTCACAGCGACTGGACATTCGTGAGAGGTGGACAGTTCCTGACAAATAATGGGAACCATCTCTCAGCATACCACTTTAATTTTAAAAAGGCATACCAAAACAATTAGCAGATGCAAAATTCACATGTGACAACACTGCCTTTAAGTGAAATGCACTTCAAATGGAAAATGCCAAATAGACCATTGCAGAAAGCCAGGTCCCACACATACCTATAGATACAACATATAATTAAATGTGCCCTTATAATGATGTTATAAGGCAACTCAGTGTTCTACTTAGCAAGAGAAAGTTGCCAGGAACTCCTTTTTCCTGACTCATAGGCAAGTAAACAGTGAAACATGAATAAGGGATTATTAAGCTTTATTAAGTAAAAACTGTAAAACACACCACCTTAGGATAATTCCTTTGCCAATATTTGAAATACAGTTATGGGATCAGTTATTCCCATTACCCATAAAGCTACAAATTATGTAAATGCCATCTCCCATGGACATTTTATCCAAATATCAATTTTTTAAAAAAAAAAACTTGCTTTTATCTGTAATAATAAAACAGTACCTTGAACTAGATCCAAACAAAGATATAATTAATCCTTACTGGATGCAAAGTCAGTCTATTGGGTTTGCTTAATGTTTATATGTTTTTCTGGTAGACTTAAAGTATGAAGATCCAAATTACAGAAAGATCCATTATTTGCAAAAATCCCAAGTCCCAAGCATCCTGGATAAGAGGTTCTGGACAATTGTCATAGTAATTTCTGCATGAAATTTGCTGTTTTCTGAACACAGACAGTAATTAAAAGGAGCCATGTATGTGATAAAATGAACATTGCCTATTTTCCTAAACATATTGCACCGTTTCTCCAGTGTACGAACGGTGCAAAAATACAAATGAATGTGCCATTAGTTATTGCCGACTCAATTAATTTTTGGAATTGGATGCATTTTTATTATTCTTCCAATTACACCAAGAAGGAATCAGTGACTTTGAAATGACTTTAAAACTTTTTTCAATGCTATTTAATCAGGCACATTAGCATACCTGGGTACTAAGGGCTTACTTTATTTGATGTTCATGAAACTGCATATCATTTCTGAATTATTTCCAAAAAAAAAAATGCTTTTGAGTTAAAGTTATAAGTCTAACCTTGAACATTTTATGTCAAACATTCTTTCATTCAATAAAAGCTTTGACAACTATGTTGGTGTTTATTTTCTACTACAAATACAATTTCGCCACTTTTGCTTCCCATCCGATTATTTACTTATATGCATTTTTATTTCAATGACAATAAACAATTAGATGGTATATACAGTAGTGGGCTTTTCCAAGTAATGATAAAGACATTCTTTTGCTTTTAAAGATATACTAAATATATTCTCCGTTATATTAAAAAAAACTTACTTTATTCAAAAAAACAGACATAACTGAATTTAAAAGTTGTTTGCCTGCAGTAAAATTAAATGTGATATAATTTTTAGTAATGGTTTTAGAATTGTGTAGGCAATTGCAATATAAGAGAAGGTAAAAAGCACATGGGAATTTCTCAGATCAAAAAGTCAAGTTAGTGCTTAAACAATATAAGCACAGTCAATATTTTATCAACTATTATGTTGATGATATTATAGAGTATGGAGAAAGGTATTTGAATAATTATGTATTGTAAATGTCTTTATTGTTGTTTTTCATCAAATGCATTTTTCTTTATAACATTTACATCTTACTGAATACATTTATTATAAAAGACATTTTCAATTTAGCATCTGCTTATTTCTACAAATGGAAGTACCAAAAGAAGTAAGAAGCCAGTAAGAATGTATGAGTTTGCTCTACCAGACAGCTTCTTTTCTTTAGCAGGACAATTGACTTACACTGCAAAGAGTAAGTGGCATTCCTTTATCTGTTGCCCTGCAGACATACTGGCACTTAAAAAGTTATAGGTATAATAGTTGTTGTCAAAGTCAACTCAAACAGCTTTCATGGCTTTGGAACTTTTTAGATGCCTCCAGAGGCTTGGGTAGTGTTGCACACGATGCACAGATTGTAAAATATCTGTCATGAAGGCCCCCAAATAATATAGATAGCTATGATTCTAGCCTGTGATTAAGTGCTCATAAGTGGCACAAAATATGTAAGGCTACTAGATGTGTTTTAGATATGTAACAATAAAACTAAATTATTTATTTTAATTTTAAACTACAATGACTGCTCATTGGGACAGATTTACTAAAGGGCAAAGTGACTAACGTTACTGAAAATTCGCTATTGAAGGAAATAGACTCTAGCGGTAATTCGCTCCCTTACGCCTGGCGAAGTTGCGCTCTGGCTAATGGACATAACTATGCAAATTCACTAAGGTGTGGATTTTACTGAATGTTACCTCTTGCGCCAGACTTGCCTTCTCCACCTCAGACCAGACAAAGTGCAATAGAGTTCCTCACAAAAAAGTTGAAATTTTTTCAAGTCACAAAAAACACTGGAGACTTTTCAGTTTTTCAGGGTGATAGGTTGCAAAAGAGTGTAAGTTTATTTTAGGGTACCCGGCTTCCCCCCTACATTTTCTTACATATGGCACATAAACTATACACTGGGCACATGTGTAGGGCAATATAACAACTCTATTTTATTTTATTAAGGTTCCCTGGGCTTGTGTAGTGTAATGTATTTGCTGCAACATATACGTCTATTGAAATTTACCTTTCCGCCGTATGCAAATTAGCCAACGCTAGCGCAACTTCACTTTGCTTGACGAATTAACGATAGCATAACTTTGTAATCATCTGGCGCCCTGGACGCAACTTCCCATTTTAATGAATTAGCGTTGTCCTGGAGAATTTTTGCCTGGCGAAGTGTTGCGATGTGAGCGAAGCCATTATTGCCGAATTTTCGCCGGTTAGTGAATTTGCCCCAAAGTCTTTCTACAACTGTTGGAATCTGGACCAGTGCCAGCCTAAACTTTTTCTGGTTTTCGATTGTCTTCTCCCCCTTGTTATGATTAGGGGGCACATTTACTAAGCCGAGTGAAGGGTTCAAATTAAAAAAACTTCGAATTTCGAAGGTTTTTTTGGGTACTTCGACCATCGAATAGGCTACTACGACATTCGACTACAATTCAAACGATTTGAACTAAAAATCGTTTGACTATTCGACCATTCGATAGTCAAAGTACTGTCTCTTTAAAAAAAAAACTTGACTACCTACTTTGCAACTTTAAACCTACCGAGCGTCAATGTTAGCCTATGGGGAGCTTCCCCATAAGGTTTCTAAGCTTTTTTTTGATGGAAGGAAAATCCTTTGATCAATGGATCAAAGTCCTTCGAAACAATTTTTCCTTCGATCAAAGTATTTGCGGTAAATCCTTCGACTTCGATATAATTAACCCTCGATATTCGACCCTTAGTAAATGTGCACCCCAGTGTCAGACAAGTACAAAATGCATAAGGCTTGAGATAATTGTTTAATAAAGATTTTTTGGTCTGATCTGCATGTGGTTTCCAGAGTGCCCTTAACCTTCCATTTCTTTCTAGAAGGTTTGGTTCATCAACCATTTATGACAAAGGCACAATTTGAATGCACAATTTATAGTTACATAAAACGTGAAATATTTTAAACTTTAAATGTCTTTAAAACAAACTGCATTGGTGAAATACTTGTATTGGGCACATCAGTGCACTTTAAGGAGGCCGCTATACAATTATTCCTTCTATTGATTTCTACTCACTCTCATACGAAGCCTTGATATACTGTAAATGTAAGGAGAAGTGCACCATACCATGATGATGAGACCTGATCCGGTGCAGATTACTTGCTTGTAAAGCAGTGAGAAATGCAACTTCAATTATTTAGACTGGCAAGTAACACTTGTACAGATTTCTTTGTTAGCAGTAGAACATAGCTTTACATGACAGTATAGGTTTTGCGCTGCCTCTGGCTGAGACAAAAATGTTCAGACACACAATCACTCTTTTGGGCTTGCTGTCACTGCCTGAGCATGTTTTAAGCAATACAATTGGGTGGCTGAGAATCCCCTAGCATGTGATACATTTTCTAGTCTGGTCTTTTCACTTTAGCACTGTTATATCAAATAGTCTTTTTACCCTGATTTTACATCATCTGAATTTACATATTAATTATTTGCAGATTTTAAATGGTCCTGCACTTGTACAATCTGTTACTTTTTTATTTTTTCTTGGATGTTACACTTTCCCAAATTTTGGGAAAAGTAAAAGCTGGGTTTTACTGTTGCCTCTTTCTATACAACTATGGGGCCTATTAACAAGAATGCTCGGGTCCTCGGATTTTCCAGATAAGGGATCTTTCTGTAATTTGGATTTCCATGCCTTACAAAAACCTAAAAAATCATGTAAACAATAAATAACCCCAATAGGATTGTTTAGCCTCCAATAAGGATTAATTATATCTTAGTTGGTGTGATATATAGAAGGTACTGTCTTATTTTTACAGAGAATATGAAGTCATTTTCAAAAATGTGAATTGTTTAATTAAACTGGAGTCTATGGGAGATGCCTTCCTATAATTTTGAGCTTTCTCAATAACGGATTCCATACCTGTACTCTATAAATACTGCAATATAATAGATGGTATTGGCACAAAATAGAGGGACAATGTGCAAGTCATCTCCTATAATGTTTTATTTATGCCCTCCCTTGTTTAATATTTATATGCCTGTATAACAACATTACAAGGTGGGATATATGGGATCCATTATCCAGAAACCCATTATCCATAAAGTTCTGAATTACAGGATGGTTATCTTCCAGAGTCCAGTTTAATAATTACATTTTTTTTAAATTGATTTCCTTTTTCTCTGTAGTAGTCAAGTCCCTTGTACTTGATCCCAACTAAGATATAATTAATCCTTATTGGAAGCAAAACCAGCTTTTGGTTTATTTAATGTTTACAACATTTTTTAGTAGACATGGTTTCATGAATCAAATTATGGAAAACCCCAGGTACCGAGCATCCTGGATAACAGGTCCCATACCTGTATCTGCAGTGCAATGTGAATAAGACGGCACAGAAAAAAGTTATTGAAACCAACGGGCAATTATTGCATTCAGAGATAACTTGCAATACCCCCCTGCATCTGTACTTTAGTTTGTTCTAGTTAGAGTCAAATGAAGCTGTTTCATTCACCAAAGCAGATGCATATGTTTTCAAGTATTACAGTGTCCAGATCTCAAGTCACCTGAAGTTGGTTATGGGTTTTGCGCACTTATTTTTGTAATTGCAGTTTACTTTGATCCATTTAATAATATACTACCTCTCCTCTAACTTAGTGATCTGAAGTGAATGTAATTCACTCATAAATTCTCCTGAGTTCTTCTTAGTGCAGTGTAATTTCTCATACTTGTTCTGCGAAAGCCATACCATATTTCCCTGGAGGGAATAATTAACTATTATCACCATATGAAATAAAGACTGGTAAAACAGATGAAAACACTTTATTGATTATGTCAAGCAAGAAGCCGGGTCCACTGCAAGCTGACCCATCCTTTGACATATTCTCTTTATAAGGTCACGAGAGATCAAGGAAAATACTTTTTTCACCCTGGTTTGTGACAGATTTCTAATTTGGTAATAATAATGCAACCAAGTGTTTATAATCACACTATTTCTGATAATGCAGTTCTTTGAGGCAAAACACAATCATAAAGGAGACTACTGGAGCATGACAGAGCTTGAGATAGGATGAACATTACAAATAATCTATTGGAATTAAATATGTGTACTAAAAGTGGAGAATATACAGATTCACCACAGAAAGAAAATCAATGCTGGAAAGAGAACATTTCAACAATGTCACCTTTCACAGATTGCACATTATCTCTTCCACACTTGGAACTGCCTAAACATACCAGTTTCATTCTGTATGTTCTAGGAAAGATTTGATTTAAAGCTGTTGTTGTTTTCGAGACATTTATTTTTGTTACATTGCACAGTTATCTGTGTTCATATCAAGAGCTCTGGCATTTTCTGTAGATATACTCTGAAAGTTATTCTCTGCCAGGAATTCCACATTTAATTTCCAGGGCAGTATTTTTAAATGAAGGTGTTTTTCTTTCTAACTTTCATCCTTTCTGAAAGCAACTCGAAGGACAGCCCGGAAAATGGTTGAAAATATGTGTTGAATCCTGCTATGCTCTTTTCTCCCTCTATTACCAGGGAATCCCCCGAAGCACACACACCAATCAGAAATTTTGCCTGAGAATCAGTAAATATATGATCAACTTTTTGTAGAGCCTGAAAATGAGAAAACTAGAAAATAAATCCTAGTTGATGAATCTATTAAAAAATATAACAACGGCTTTGCAAGATTTGTTTGTCACACAGTTAAGTGAGAGTGAGGCAGATCTTTGCAATGAGGAATATAAGAAGGAAAACATGGCCATTGCACATACAAAGAGCAAGCATAGATTCCACCTTCTCCCCTGTTCTTTATTCGTAGGGAGGTGTTAAATTAGTTATATTCCTAAGACCAGCTGCCACTAAACTGGTATAGAACACCAGTAACATTAGACCCTCAGTCTCAGCTGTGCCCTTACATTTATGTGTGGAGGAATGCAACACTATACCTTTCAGCTGCATAAACAGGTTTTCTGGTTACCAGGAGTTATTAAACCAACAACAAATATTTATATGGAACTCAAATAGAGCACTCATGTAGTACCACTGAGGGAGTTGAGGTAGAGTGATCACAGCAATATATAATTGCAGAGCATATCATAACACTGACATTCCCGAGGACAGACTTGGCAGGATCCCACTTTGTGACACCCTAGTGAACTTGGATCACCTACATAGGAACCTCAAAGGAAAATGTTTAAAATGATTTCCTTTCTGATTTGATCCCTTTCTATCATTCCTATGTTGGAGCTCAGAACTGTTGTTTCTAGCTCAACCTATCTGCTTTACACCCTAAATTCTCACCAAAGGCTTAGGGGCAAATGTACTAATCTCCGAAAATTCGCCAGCGACTGCTTTGCTCACAGCGCAACACTTCCCCAGGGACAATGCTAATTCACTAAAATGTGAAGTTGGGTCCAGGGCGCCGAACGCTGGTTAAGTTGTGCCAGGGTTACTGCGCCAAGTGAAGCGAAGTAGAACTAGTGTTGCCTAATTTGCATATGGCAGGAAGTTAACGTTCAATGGACGTATATGTCGTAGCAAATAAATGACACTACACAAGCCCGGGAAACCTTAATAAAATAAAATAAAGTTGTTATCGTGCGCTACACATGAGCCCACTGTATAGTTTATGTGCCAGATGTTAGGAAATGTAGGGGGAAGCCGGTTTCCCCCAAAAAAATTTACCCTCTTTTTCAGCCTATCACCCTGAAAAATGAAAAGATGCTAGCGTTTTTTGGGACTTAGAAACATTTTTTTTAGGAACTCCTATCTAATCTATTGCACTTCGCCTGGTCTGAGTTGGAGAAGGCAAGTCTGGCGCAAGAGGTAACGTTCAGTAAAATCCACTAAGTGAATTTGCGTAGTTACTTCCATTCACCAGAGCACAAATTCGCCAGGCATTAGGGAGCAAAGTACTGCTAGAGTCTATTTCATTCGCTAGTGAAGTTATGCCAGCGACCGTTAGTAAATCAGCGAAGCACCAAAATGACGTAACACTGGCGAATTTTCGCCCGCCTTAGTCACTTTGCCCTTTAGTAAATTTGCCCCTTACTCTCTTAGGGCATTTCTTTACTAAGGCTTTCCTCGGGCCTTGTGTCCCAGGCTCCCCAGCAAATATGCACTTTTGTTCCAGAGGCAAAAGATGAGGAGCAACCTGCTCCTACTTACTAAATAAAACTTCACAGAAAGTAATAAAATAGTATTTTTTAATAAAGTAATAAAATAGTGAAGTAAGCAGGGATGTATTTAGGTCCAGTGCTGCCTTAGACTACAGCTACCAGATCACTTAAGAATTCAGGGACACCTCTAATAAAAGCTTGCATTTAATTGAAGTTGCAATCAGTGTAGCCTTTTAGCTGGTTTTTTTTTCTGTCCTGATTTTGGAAGAGAAAGAGATACACCTCCACACTTCCTGTGGACACTTGTGATATTTTTTACTTTTTTTAAATATAAGTATGCAAGTACCATTCCTAAAGTTACTGCCCTGGACATGAACCCTTGTGGGCCTATATAGAAAACGTGGCCCTAAAAGTAAATGTAGATTTCCTGCCTTAAATAAAGAGTTTAGATATCTGCATGGTAACCTTCCTTAGAAGCAAAATATTGCCATGTCTTGTTTACAAGTCCTTGATACAAAGACATAGTCACAAGACAAATTCATTGCTTTAAAAGGTTGAGGATACTTAATTTGAAATATGCCTTATGTTGCTTACTTTTTGGACCCAAGCCCAGATGATATTTGGAAGAGGGAATATTAATAATGTTAGCTTAAGTTGTTCCTGTAATTTCTAGGTTTGTTCTGTTGAATTATGTTTTACCTCTGCAAATAAGCCTTGGCTGCCAAGCGTTAAGCAGATATAAAAATTAAGTACAAGCTGTCTTATGATAACAAAAACTAAAATTAGTCAGAATTACAATTTCTTATACAAAACAGAAAACTATATAACATGGCATTGCTGTATTTTGAAGAGTTTTAAATGGTATTATTTCTCTTATTATTATTTCCAGCAAGTTATATCAGTGTTATATGCATCTCTATCCTTGTTATGAGCTAGGCTTAGGGGCTTAAACAAACGATAAACCACAAATTGAGGACTCTTGTCCAAGGAATGCAACTTAGTTGGTCATGAGGATTTGCTAGATAAATGCAAATTTGCTGTTTCAAAAGGTGCAAAACAGCAAATTTTTATGTTTGTTCTCAGTGTAGCACTCAAAGTCCAAATGACATTTCCCCTTTAAAAACGCTGATCTTCTCATTCTAAACTCATTCCATTCCCTGCACTGCTTTTCTGTCACCTTCGGCTGAAGCGAATGCCTAATAATATTCACTTCTCGTTTCTTTGTATTGCAGAGTTAACAGCTTTGATTCACAAATAGTTTATTCTGATGTGATTTTAATAAAATTTGACTCTCAAATAATGCTCACAAAATCATTTTTTTGAGGAGCTGGGAACAGCTATGCTCTGTTGCTTTTATATTTTCATTTAATCTCTACAAAATGCTAAGATGTTTTTGGCAGCAGCAAAAGTCATTTGCTACATATTTGGCTTTGGATTATTCTTCACTCTTTTCACATATCCACGGTGATAACTTTCTATCATTTATTTGGTCAAGTGTGATAGAGAAAACACTACATTCTTTAATAGTTATTACAGGCTCAATAAAGCAAGCAATTCATCATCTATTTACTGCTCATGCCAATAGCAGATTACATGTCATAATTAATTACCGAGGTAATAAATAGCATTATTAATAGTATCTAAGGACAGCAGGAGAATTATTTCATTGATAAAGACTGATGACATAGTTGACTATGTGATGAGACATAGAAAACAGCACAGATTGAATCCTGGGCCTCCCGCGCAGATAATAAATAGTTATTCCACAGAACAAAATGATTGATACATTTGCTTGCCACAGCAAAAGCAACAGGGAAAAGATTCTGTTCTCTAACTTATTTAAACAGACTGTGGTGAAATTTTTCTTTCCCTGTGACAAATTCAACTCTCCACTAAAGTGACAGCTGTTTGGCAGGTGTAGTGGGATTGATGCTTTCTTCTGTTTCTGACTTACAGAGTCTCATAGAAGTCAAATGTATTTAAAAAAATTCTCCTGGCGCTTTCCCTGTTATATATTGCCAGCACCTGTAGGAGTAGCTGCCTGTTGCAAAGAGGGTGATGGGAAGTCATACAGTCCAGCAGTGGCATAACTAGATATTTCTGGGCCCTAGAGCAACCGCTCCCTATGTACTTACCACCTGGAGCCCAATGATCTGAGAGCAGAGAAGGGTAGAAGGGCATGAATATTCTAGGAGTGCTGTCTCCCCTTTGTTAGGATCTGATTGATCAAGGATGTTCTAAGGTAAGGGACTAGGGTGCCAAGTACTGTGCTCAAAATTTGACTTATCAGATCTTCCCAGCATGCAGGATGACCAGGAGTGGAACAACATCCCTCCCTCCATTCCAACATGTTGTGAAGGTTGTGTAGTTGCAATTGACGGGGGTGGCTTGACGTTGAGCTTCAGAGGTAATTTAAAGGTGCAATTGGTAAAGTGAGTCAGTAACTCAGTGGGAGACCTTAGGGGAGGTGGATAACCTTTGAGTGGGACTTGGATAGGAGGCAGGACACAGGCTTCAGGCCTGGGCTAAGGGTTGGCCCTCTTGGAGGATAGGGGGCATTGCTTACTGTGGTTTAATGTTTGTATTACAAACAGTTCTGTTACAATATATTATGGTTGTTTATACTGTATATGCTAATTTAGTTGGTTAAGTGAGTCAGTAAATCAGTGGGGGACCTTGGATAGGACGCCCAGTCTCCAGCACCTGCGATCGATACTAGCAGCAGGGAAGTATCGGTGGTATGAGTGGGTGGTAATGTGTGAGCCATGGCTGGTGCAAGTGCCTAGAGGCTCTTGGGTTGAAATCTGGCCCAATGTTCATTTATGGCGTGGGGGGTAAAAAAAAAGGGGGGGTGAGGGGCTTGATGTTGTACTGTTCATGACATATATATACTGTAAGGGTAGTGTCTATACTGAGGTTGAAGTCAGTTTAAGAGAATGTTGCTGCCTAGATTACTGCAAGGGTGAGCTGGCCAACTGTACAAGCTCATGGCAGCGCTGCAAAATGTCAGTGCTGTGAAATATGTTGGCGCTATATAAATACATGTTATTAATAATAATAATAATAATAATAATAATAATAATGGTAGTTTTCTTTCATGACAAAGCTTTCTCAGAGACCACCTATTCTTCCTGGAGAATGGTCATGGTTAAATATGCAAACAAATAAAAACATTTTTAAAAAATTACCCACTCTGTTTGCTTCAAATATTTATTATACTTAAATGTTTTCTTTTAAACTTTCTTGCTTCGAAATAGATTTTGAACATGTTGCTTTCAAAATACATTATCATAAACATTAAGAAAGAATACATCCAACTTTGATATAATGCTTATATTTAAAAGTAAATGTTACACTTTTTTTTCCAAGTTTTATGCCAATAATGAATATATATATGGCCATACAGTGTGACAATTGGTGAATGCATTTGCATTTTATTCTTCATGTTAAATATCGTCTAAATTTTTATGTGAACATCTTGCATTTTTAATTTCCAATCATGCATCATAGAAATGGTTGTTTTTGACTTGAAACACAGTTTTCTCCAATTTTATAGGAAACATATGCAGAAATTATAATCTTTAAAACATAGATTATAGATGATCATTTCCTCGATAAGATATTCAAAAGTGAAAATGCCTATATATATTTTTTTGCCAACTTTAAAAGTAAGGACATTTTAAGCTTCTGATTGCAGTTAAACTATACTTAGCTATAATTTCATGTTAATTGCATTGCTTACTTATTTTGCTCGGTTAGCTGAAAACAAAATCATACGTTAAAATGGATAGCAAAGAATAAGTGCAATAAAAATAAGTATAAATCCCTGTTCTACAAATAAAAATCCTACAGTATAATACATAATACAGTACTATTGTGCATAGGAAAAAGCTTTTGGTTAATGGTGGCAAGAAAATTGCAGGGCAGAAAAAAAAAATTTGCAAGGAAAACCTTGAGTGTATGAATATATAGTGAGTGTATGTATATATAGTGAATAAAGTACCCACTCTTGTAAATTATAAGGATATTATAAGTCACAGAGTTACACGAGGCCGAAGGTCATGGATCTCCGAGGTAACTTCTAATATCCTCATATTTTGCAACAGGGGGGTACTTTATTTATTATAATACACAAGTTTCAGTGAGTCATGTGACAGAAATGACATCATTACACACCGTTTATAACTGATGACATCAGAACTCACCGTTTATAAGGATATAATTTACAAGATATTCATGGCTTTTGTGTATTATATATATCCATCGAATAATGGAGTAAGAGTGCGGGTACAGTTGGACTTTATATATATTTAGTCCGCGTGGGGACACTGTATCCAAACACTTAATCCAGTAAGTTTCTCTTTACTTACTTACTTACTTACTGGATTAAGTGTTTGGATACAGTGTCCCCACGCGGACTAAATGAATACTGTTCATTTGTGCCATTTCTAGAACCTAGATGAATTTCTTCATTTTTAATATTTATGAATATTTTATGTAGTGCAATGAGTGCAATACTGTTTTTTACATATATTGTCTTTTTCTCTCCTTTTTCTACTATGTTTTAGGTTTTTCTACACAATTTTAAAGTTTGCCTCCATTACCCATAATGCTCTATGAGGAAAGAGAGGGGCGGAGTGTGGGAGTGGTTCACTGGGGGGTGATTGTTTAAATGTTTGTAAGCAACTTCTGTTTTTATCTTGAGAAAGGTCCCGATATAGGACCGAAACGTCGATACAATAAAGTATTATTGATTTGAAAAAATTCCCTGTGTGCACCGGCATCTACTTACCTATATATTTGAAATTCTGGGAGCACCAGGGTATATAACTTGTTGGCAAGCGTGTGCAGTGGCCTTGGAATGTACTGTATATATATATATATATTTCACTATGTAACTATGTTATTGCTAACTATAGAGAAATATTACAAACTAAGCGTTTGCAATAATTGCCAGACATTTGCTATTTAAACCTGTAGCAATTTGCACTGATTGAATTAGATGGGCTTTTGCCTTTCTTTTCCAACCCAAATTAACTATGTAACTATGCAAGATGTGAGGCTAGATATATGTCTGACCATACTAGATGATCAATTACATTTGGTCAGATTTTAACTTGAGCTTTTGAGAATTTGCTTTCTTAGCTGTGTGGTTTTTTTTAAAAAAACAGTAGATTACATATAATACATTATCAGACCTTATCTTCCTAAATTTATGCCTTAGTAATTCTGATGGAATGATAACTCAGTAACATAGTTTAGTAATTCTAATAATACTGTTGGTGTTTTTATGTTGTTTTTTCTTTTAAAACAAGAGGCATGGCACAACTCTTATATTGCAATTGTCATGTTTCCTTGTGTTTTTTTCTGGCCCTGTTTGGATGGAAATAAAACATGTCAACATTTTTTACACAGCAACGACTGCCAATCAGATGCTGATGTGTGGTGTATTTGATTCACTGTTTTTAAACAGTTTGTAAAAATTAACATTGGGTACTATTTTTATGGCTTTGGGTACTACTAGAATGTTTCACTGGATAGCATACCTCCCAGTGTGTTACTGCTACATTGCATTCTGAAGCTTTTACTTTTTCTAACAGCAAGAGAGGGAGACCATGGAATTCTTAATGAATCAGATGAAAATTGAGTGTAGGACTGGCCAGATATGGGATGACTTTGACGTAGTTGGCCAGCTTAAATATATTGCAATATATGAACAAACAATCTCTGTTTTGTTTAAAGGGTAAGGCATTTTTCAGTAGCAGTATGCACAAAATGTCTCTATCTTAAATATATTGATAATGGGTTGAGTGCAGAGGACTCTTGTATTTGTTTTATGTATTTTGTGGTCACAGCCTCATTGCACCCCCGCCTAATGGTTTTAAAAATTAGTGGTGAGCACAACTTTCCCTTGTTTGTTATAGTTTATACAGGAGCAGTGACCAGCTCCATGTTGTAGCTCCCACCCTTCCCAGCTGTAGTCAGGTGATCCCACTGTTGTTTAATAAAAGGGCAGCCAAGTTTGGGAGTTTTACTTTGAAAGCAGCTAGTAAGTTGCAGGTAAAACTTAGTCCCTTTGTAAAATGTATAATGAAGCAATAGAATTCTTAAAGGAAAACTATACCCCCAAAATGAATACTTAAGCAACAGATAGTTTATATCAAATTAAATGACATATTAAAAAATCTTACCAAGGGGGCGTGGCTAGCCGTGCAACATGGTGGACGTGTCTCTGCAGGGCTCTCAGGGCTGAATAGTAGTCTGCCCCACCCAGGCCGACAGTTGGCCCCAGGCTACTCACTGCTGCTCCCGAGGTCGGGGGCGCAGTGTCCGCTCTCCAATAAGCCGACTTTCGGCTCCCTGCTGCCAGCCGCATTAGGGCGCAGATTGGGGCCTACTCAAACGGCAGAAGCCTGGGGCTCGCGTGGGAGCGCGACCCAGAGAGGTGGGCCGACTGGTAAAAAGGAGCAACAGCGCCACACTCTGCACTGCAGACAGCCTCTGGGAACCTGACAGGGGGTAAGTGCCCTGCTGTGTACTTCCATACCTCCATACCCCAGCTGCACTGGTGATCACTCTCTACTGGGGTGGGCCCAAGCACAAACGGGCTGGGAAGAGACTTAAGGCCCAGGCTGTTAGGCCCTAGGTGGTTCAACTGACTGAAAGGCCAGGAAGACTAGCAGGCCAACAGAGGACGCAGGGGAACCACTGCTACCTGCCTGTTTTTTTGTTTGCACCCACTTAAGTGCCTCTTACCTGGAACACAGCCTCATTACAGGGGCCAAGTAGATTACTACCTGTACACTGTCTGAATTTCCTGCACTGTTTACTCAAGGTAGTATACCATATGGACTCTGCTCTAGGGGCAATATGAGTGATGTAACGAAGTTGGTTCAAGTCCTGTATCAGCCGCATGTCCATGCTAACTAGCACTATGCAGTGAATTATCACGTAAGGCTCTGCTGTACATGTGATCTCTATCCTCAGTGCCCATGATAAACCGGCAGTGATCATTGGATACAAGCACGTTGGTTGGTTGAACAGTGCTTATTTGGTATAGTTACCATTCCTATCCATTCGTCTCATTATGGGGAAGCTTACGCAAAAACCCAAATCTGATGCAGCGGCCCGATTGGAGCAGTATGCCCGCACTGGTGCTCATAAAGCTGCAGGCTCGGCATCTCCCACCCCGCGAGCGTCTCCCCCACTCTCGGCCTCAGCTGATAAAGAACTGGTGCCTGATACACCTACGGATCCCACCCCAGCGGACCTGATGTCTGCCATTATGCAATGTCAAACTACTTTAACCTCGATGTTCACGTCAAAGATTGAGGAACTTAAAGTTGACTTTTCACTGATCAAGCAGGACATCCAGAACATTAGGGAGCTAACGGGTGAACTTGAAGAGAGAGTGGGAGGAGTGGAGGACCGCACTGCGCCTCTGTCTCAAGAAGTAAATCACATCAAACATCAGTTTAAGGATATGGAAAATCGCCAACGCCGCTCTAATGTTCGGATCCTAGGTCTCCCTGAAAGAAGTGAAGGCTCCAACCCTGAGACTTTTGCTGAAAGCTGGCTAAAAAAAGTGTTGGGTCAGGATGTCTTTTCGCCACAATTTGTGGTAGAACGTGCACACCGGGTTCCGTTGTGGCCTCTTCCTCCAGGTGCATCACCACGAGCGTTCCTGATTAAGTTGCTCAATTACAGAGATAGAGATATCGCACTCAAGGAGGCCAGGAAGTAGGGAACATCCAATATGCTGGAGCTCGGATTTCCTTGTACCCGGATTATTCATCGATTGTGCAAAAGAAACGCAGTTCGTACATTGGAGTCAAGCGTAAACTTCGGGACCTAGGCTTGGAATATGCCATGTTGTATCCAGCGAAACTCAAAGTGATGGATGGAGGGAAAGTGCATTTTTTTGAATGCACTTTTGGGAAAATGTATCTCCTGGTTGGGGGGAGGATACCAGGTGGAGGGTCTAATGCTGGGGTCTATTTGTTATGTCATGCTCTTTTTTCTCCCCTTTCTTCTACTTTCTATGCTCTTTCTCTTCTTTGTGGGCTTCCCCTTCTGAGAAATGTTTAGTTTGTATTTGATGCCAGCCTGGGGGTCAACTCATGTATTCTTTGGAAGGTATTATGGCAGGAGGTAGACTGAAAATAATATCGTGGAATGTTAGGGGTATAAACGATAGGGTCAAAAGGTCGCTAGTGTTAGACCATCTCAAAAAACAAGGGGCTGATATAATGCTACTTCAGGAGACACATCTAGTGGGGCAGAGGGTCAGGGCTCTTAAAAAAAATGGCTGTGTCGTACACTGCATGCTGAGTATTCAACGTATTCAAGAGGGGTAGCCATTTTGTTCAGGAAAACAATTAGCCCTACTATTGAGAAAGTGATGTCTGACAGATACGGTAGATTCCTTATTCTTAAGGTAACAATTCAGACATATACCATGATAATTGTTAATGTATACTCCCCTCCCCCTGGGGATTTAAGTCTACTGCGAACGATACTTAGCAAAATAGCAACAGAAGGCAACTATCCAACATATTGGTTGGGAGACTTTAATGCTGTCCCTGACCCTATGATGGACAGACTGCGACCGCTTAGGGGAGAATTGGGAGCCTTGGGTGACTGGCTACAAGCCACAAACCTTACTGATGTCTGGAGATGGTTTCATCCTTCTGAGAAACAATACTCGTGCTATACGACATCCACTTCTGCCCTGTCCCGGATTGATTTAGTGTTGGCCTCTCCCTCAGCCCTACAGAAGGTGGCCTCTGTCTCCTTCGTTCCTAGAATCTGTTCAGATCATGCCCCGCTATTATTGGAATTACAACTGGGTGGAGGTAATGGGTCCCGCAATGGAGACTGCCCCAAAGTGGATTGCTCATGAACTGGTTAGAGATGCAACTAGAGCGCAGTATAAGGAATATTCGGAAATTAATCAGGACACAGCCCAGGAACAGGTTGTTTGGGATGCAAGTAAGGCCTTTACTAGGGGGTTATATATATCACTAATGAAAGGGGCTAGAGTTAGGCAGGATGCAGAACTAGAACTCCTTAGGGGGAAGTTATTAGAAGCGGAAACAGCATATACACGTAATCCAGCCGAACCATTGGGATTGGCGTTGGCGACGGCCCAGAGGGCGGTTTAACCTGGCTTATACATGTAAATACTCCCAGTGGGAACTTCAGAGAGCTGCCACTTGGTATGATAAAGGGGACAAATGCGGCAAGCTTCTTGCTATCCTTACTAGAGACCCCAGACGACTAACTTCTATTCCTGGGCTGACTTCTGAAGCAGGTCAAGAAATCTGCACTCTCCTCTCCTCTCAGAATTTGTTCAATTCTATTCTAGTCTCTATAGCTCCAAAGTGCAGTGTTCTGTGGACTCATTGAACCAGTATCTAGATGAAATCCGAATACCTAAACTTTCTCAGGAGGATGCTGAACCTCTAAATTCATGCATTATGGTAGATGAGGTTTCGGATGCATGTGCATGTGTTTTGGGAGTGCCCTAAAATTCAACAGTATTGGACAGCAGTACTTGCATTTATCAATGCCTCGTTGGGACTCCCAGCTATACGGACACCTGCATTTTGCCTTTTGGGATATTTTGAGGAGCTAACTCTTTCATCCAGTGACAGATTGTGCCTCCAGCAACTTTTACATTATGCAAAGAAAGTTATTTTGCTTACCTGGAAGGCCCTGGCGCCTCCTACCTTGGCTTTCTGGATAAAACTTATTAACGACATTCTTCCTAGTCACAAATTGACTTATTTAATGCGTGGATGCCCAGACAAGTTCAACAAAATCTGGGATAGGTGGCTTGCTGAAACGCAAGCAGTTACTGCTGCCATTTGACTCAATGGAAGCGAACTGCTCCTAACCTGGTTCTTCATTACATGTTATGCCCTATAATAGTATGGGAATGCCCACCCTTCTATCTCTCTCTCTCTCTTTCTTCTTAACTCTCTTCCTTCTTACTTGCTTTATGTTTATAAAATCAATAAAAATAATCTTTCAAAAAAGAATCTTACCAAACTGGAATATATATTTACATAAATATTGCCCTTTTACATCACTTGCCTTGAACCACCATTTCGTGACTCTCCCTGACCAGAAATACTACAACACTAACTGTAACAAGAAGAAGTGAGGAAGCAAAAGGCAGAACTCTGTCTGTTAATTGGCTCATGTGACCTTACATGTGGTTTGTATGTGTGCACAGTGAATCTTACAATCTCAGGGGGCGGCCCTTATATTTTAAAATGGCAATTTTCTATTTATGATTACCCAATGGCACATACCACTAAAAAAGTATATTATTATGATAATGGTTCATTTACATGAAGCAGGGTTTTACACATGAGCTGTTTTACTCAGTATCTTTTAATAGAGACCTACATTGTTTGGGGGGTATAGTTTTCCTTTAATGAATAAGATGAAAATTAAGCGTAGGACTGGCCAGATATGGGATGACTTTGACGTAGTTGGTCAGCTTAAATATATTGCAATATATGGACAAACAATTCCTGTTTTGTTTAAAGGGTAAGGCATTTTTCTGTAGCAGTATGCACAAAATGTCTCGGTCTTAAATATATTGATAATAATATATTGATTACTAAATGAGTGCAGAGGACTCTTGTATTTGTGTATTTGTGTGTATATATATATATATATATATATATATATATATATATATATACTGTATATATATATATATACTGTATATATATATATATATGTATATTAGTATAAATATAAAAAAAATAATCTTATGCAGCAGCTCCAGTAAGAACTTATTGTACATGTGACAAAATGCTACAAATAGATGAAGAATACAGAAAGCTAGGTATGCTGGTCATACATTTATTCAGAAGAGTTTCAATGTAAATTTTGTTTATAGAGCCACAGAAAGCAGTGAGATGAAACATTCCATTTTCATTGTAAAGTAAATCATTCTAAATGAAAGAAAGATTGCATGCAGCATAATTAGTAAGTAAATCTCTCTGTCCTACAAAGGTCAAACTGCTTCTTACTTGCTAGAAAGCCAATTCCTTTTCTTTTCCTTTTTCTATTAAAGAGAAAAAGTAGAGGAGATATGTCAAAACTGTGCAAAAATATAATGCACTAGTTAGCTAAATAAAATAGAACAATATTATTCAACATTTCCATCCAGAATAAAAGTGCTACACACATCTGGATCTTATAAAACATTGCTTTAGTTCTTTTATTATAATTCCAGGATGGTGTAGTGGTAAGCACTGAAAGAAACTGGAATCAATTTCATATTTCCATCAAGAAGAAAAATGGTCTGCAATTCAGACTGCTTTTCTTAAGAATGTAAATTAGTGCCATGCACTCATGGCATTTACCATCTGAAACATATGCAGATATATATACACAATGAGTACAAATACTATGTGCAAGGCCAATATTCCTTAATGTTACTATTAACCTTCTGTGTGGTACTGTATCAAATGCAGATGGCAGCTCCATGGCATCTAAAACCTATGAATAAATGATAAATTACGAATTTCTAACACTGTGGTACCACACCCAACAATTACTAGACCCTATAGTTTTATGGTGCCTTGGATACACAGGCACCATACAACTCTATCTACAGTATAACCCAATCAATCTAGAATAAGGTGGGGGACAGATAAAATCACAGCAATCAAGAAATGTGAAAATATACTTACTAAACAATTCACTTCTTTTGTGCTCCGCTCTGATTTTACCTTACTTCTTTTTTTCCAATTGAATGTAAAGACTATCATTTATACTGTTGTTACTGGCTCAAATTACTAACAGTAGAACCTATGAATTATTTGGAATGTTTTTGGATAATATGGATGTGTGTCCTTTTTCCTCTCATTCCTTTTCATTAACCTCAAAAATTGTGTAAATAATAATATTTTTATTAGACTTCTTGGTAAATATACATTCTCCAACCTGCTCTAATGTAAAGTGTTTTACTCTGCATGTCCCTGGTTGCTGCATGGTCTCAATTGGCACTGTCTGTTGATATCACTTCTGTTGCAATTGTTTATTCTTTCACTGCACAATATAGTGGGAAATCTCATCCACATGCCTATTTAAAGGAGAAGAAGTAAGGTAGAAATGTTGCACATTATAGTGTAGGGCGTAGCCTTTTAGAAGCAGCCCCTCACCTTATTTTCTGCTAATTCACATCCCACACTCTATGCTGTTGCCAGCTACCTGACATTAGCAACCAACGCAAATATCCTGTATGTATACAATATAAAAGTCAAAATACAAGGCTGATTAGTCACTAATTTAGGTTTTCATTAAGAACAACTCAAAAACTAATTCAATTAGCATCAAAGTTAAAGGGATCCTGTCATCGGAAAACATGTTTTTTTTTCAAAACGCATCAGTTAATAGTGCTACTCCAGCAGAATTCTGCACTGAAATCCATTTCTCAAAAGAGCAAACAGATTTTTTTATATTCAATTTTGAAATCTGAGCTATCACATGACTTGGGGGCAGCTGGGAAATTGACAATATGTCTAGCCCCATCTCAGATTTCAAAATCGAATATAAAAAAAAAATCTGTTTGCTCTTTTGAGAAATGGATTTCAGTGCAGAATTCTGCTGGAGCAGCACTATTAACTGATTCATTTTGAAAACATTTTTTTTTTCCATGACAGTATCCCTTTAGCATCAGCTTATGTAACAGATGGACCTTATTTTCTGCTTGATGATTTGGAACATCTCCTAAGTTTTGCTTTTCAACAGTTGCCCAGAGTACATTGAGCATGTGCAGTGTCACTGACATTCCTTACATGTGTTATTACAGTTATAGAGATACTGGACTTTTAGGCTAGTGCATTATATAAAATTTAGCATTTTTAGGATTAAGTTCTTCTTTAATATCTCTGCTGTTAATATAGCACATAAACAGTCCTAGTACTATCAAGCAATAGTGTTTTAAAAATACAACTTTGATGTTTTTGGACTACGGCTCTCACCATGCTGTAACTCCTTGTAATATGTTAGCACATGCTGGAATTTGTAGTATAGCAACAAATTAGTGTAGCTGAGCAGCAGTGTTTAAAGTCCCTGTAATATTTGCTGTGTTGGGCTTGTTATTGGTAGCAGCACATGTATTGTTATCATTATTATCATCATCATGCTTTATTTATACAGATACAATTAAGCACGTATAAAAATATATTAGCCACAGATTGCGTAATGGACAGATGGACAAATGAGACATTGTAGGCTAAGAAGGATAGAATCAGCAGCTCATTCACCTACATAATCTTGGCCAGTATACCAGTTACTAAATATAAAACTAGACAATGTCTTCAGCACAACCTGGGATTTATATTAGGAATATAATTGTGTTTGTGTGCATCAGGATATCTAAATTATTTCTCAGTAACTGAATTTTCAGAAGGGAGTGTTTAATGGTATGGAAAGACATTAGAGAGTATGATTGCTTTGGTATGCAAGATTTACTGACGAAATATACCTGTCAAGTATTGATTAGAAATAAACTTGGGGGGGGGTAAATATTCATGAGCTGCTCATATTGGCAGCATTTGTCATGTAGAAGAATGGAAAGGAATAAAGTTAGGTTACTGTTCTCTCTTCTAGATACATACGCTAATTCTTTATTTGCTTCATATTTCTTTTGTATGTCATATATATGTGTTAGGTTGCAATATTAATGGAAATAAATTTGTTTTACAGCTGTCACCTGCCCTTGAATTTATAAGCTTTAATATATGATTTTTAATCAATTCAAGCCAAAACTATTAGTATAAACTATTTCAAGAGCACCATCTACAGGTATTTTTATACCATGAATACACATATGTATATGCATAAAACTGCTAGTATATAAAGTATATTATGTAAATGTATACCCTACATATATAATTTACCATTAATTAAATTATAAATATCCAATCTTTTAAATCCTTTTGATGAGATATATATATATATATATATGAAGTATTGCAGATTATGATCCTAGTAAGGAAATTGTTTCTCTTTCCTGAATAGTCTGTTATACTCACAGAAATACAGTATATCTGTTCTGCTATCACACTAAAGCTATAACTAGTGCAGGACCTATAGACCCAGGATAGCCAAAGACACATTGAAACTTAGCTGTACAAATAAAGATAGTTGAGATGCAATTGTTTTTCTCAAATTCACCAAATATCTGTTAACGTGTGAGTGTTAGGAATCCAGACCCGAGCATGTTCCAGCCTTATTTATGAACCAGCCCTATCTGAGGTCTCTGGCTTGGTGCTCAGAAGTTTTGGATTTTAGTTGTGAATGGCCACTCCTGCCCCTGCTATTCTCCCTTCTGATCTAGTCATTATTCACAATGCCTTTGTATCCACAAGGAAAAGCAAACCACTAATCATTGCTTTTTACCTGCCAGATTATATTGGAAACAACCTATTGCGTTCTATTTCAGAAGCAGACACTTCCTCCCTCCCTGGTTTTGGACCACTAGGGGGTCTTGTGGTAAGGAAATAGGTACCTGAGTTTCTTCAGAAAAGTTGGGGTATTCTGATGTGGGTAATCAATTGTCATAGTGCTTGGGAGAAGGCCTGGGAAACGGGAACAATCATGGCTTCAGGCTAGATGGATGGGCAGTGTATAATGGGTCGGCTCTGGCATGGGGTCACCTGGTGGTAGATGGGTAAATACCATTAAGTTGGTATACTGCTGTAATAAAGACTGATTTAAGCATCATTCCTGTCTGTAATATAGTTTACAATTCAAGTTGCAGCTACTTACCTGTATTCTGAGCCCTGGCCACTCTCATGTTGTGTCTGCCATTCAAGTTCAATGTTTTACAAGCCTCCAGATCCATTGTTGCTAGTTTTGATCCTGACAGAGAGAGACATGATAACATATGCATGAGTTGTTGTGAAGCCACCGGGGTAATGATGTCAAAGGGGCATTGTAGGTTGATGACAAGCAGAGTCGCAGGCCCCCTCCTTTGTTCAGGGATGGTTTCTCCACTTTTGAATATTTGGCCTCTTTCACACCTCTTTCTTGCCTCAATGAAAATGGTATGACTGTAACTGTATCACACTTTCACATGTGTGTGTTTCAGCCAACAACTAACTGAAGTTCAATGTAACCAATGTGACTGAATATGTGTGACTTTACTACCCTGCAAATTCAGTTGAACTGAAGAAACCCCTTAGATGAGTGGTGAAATGTTTTCAAGAAAAACTCTATATGTCCAGTTGCTTTTGACTTAATTCTACTAGATACTGTATATCATGACCTGGATAAATGAGAATTGTCATAGATACATTGGGTACCCTTTCCAAATGTCTCACTTTCTCTCCCTCATAGCACTTGCAAGCAGGGTATTCACTCTTTTGTTTCCTAACAATATACAATTGAAACTGTGCATCTATTCTGGTGAAATGTTTGCCTGCATATATAAGCTTGTGTTTTTATTTGTATCTGCTTACTATGTGCACTGCTGAAAACAATGGCTTGATATAAATAATAACAGCAACAGTGGGGTCTCATTTATAAACTTAGCACAGAACAAATTAGCCCTGCATGTGTCTATATTTAAAAATCTGGATCGGTGTATTAAATATGAATATATGATTGTGTATTTGCATTAGCACAATTGTCTTTTAAGAACTTTTAAAATATGGCATAATCACAAATTGGGAATATTTATGTGCACACAGGCATTTCTCTGTGTTCCAGTTATGGCAAAGCTTTGGTGGCTGAGAGAAAACAAAAGTAAATAAGCTAAATTTGCGCACAACAAACTTGCACATTGGCCATGCTCATGCAAATATCCATCTCATTTGTAAACCATTTATGAAAATGTCTGCACAATATGCAGCTTACTGAGAGTTTGCAAAAAAGATGGGCACAGTAAGGTAATATTTAAGCATGTGCAAAACAAGCATATGCAAATTAATATGCAATGTTTATAAATTGCACCCAATTAGGATTGTATCCATTCAGAATCATTCATTCAATCATTTAGTACAGGTATGGGATCCATTATCCAGAAAACCCATTTCGCGGGAAGGCCATCTCTCATAGGGGCAAATTCACTAACAGTGAAAATTCACCAGCGATGGCTTCCCTCCCATCGCAACACTTCGCCAGACGAAAATTCACCAGGACAATGCTAATTCACTAAAATGTGAAGTTGCGTCCAGGGCGACCAAATAATGGTGGAGTTTCACTAGCTTTAATTCGGCAAGCAAAGCAAAGTAGCGCTAGCGTTGGCTAATTTGCATACAGTGGGAATTTAAATTTCAATGGACGTATATTTTGCAGCAAATACATTACACAACACAAGCCCAGGGAACCTTAAATAAAATAAAATAGAGTTTTTATATTGCCCTACACAAGAGCCCAGTGTATAGTTTATGTACCAGATGTAAAGAAATGTAGGGGAGAAGCCGGGTACCCTAAAAAAAGAATTACAATCTTTTGCAGCCTATCACCCTGAAAAACTGAAAAGTCGCCAGCGTTTTTTGGGACTTTTTTGGGATTTTCAACTTTTTTTGAGGAACTCCTATCTACTCTATTGGACTTCATCTGGTCTGAGGTGGTGAAGGCAAGTCTGGCGCAAGAGGTAACGCTCAGTAAAATCCCAACTTTGCGTAGTTACGTCCATTCGCCAAAGCAAAAATTTGCCTGGCGTTAAGAGTGCGAAGTAGCGCTAGAGTCTATCTCCTTGGCTAGACTTATATGGAAAAACCCCAATTCCTGAGAATTCTGAATAACAGGTCTCTTACCAATATGTATAGATACACTTATTCTATTAATTATTATGTATTTCTTTATATGTTAAAAGTACCTATGCAGCTTATATCCAGCCTATAAAAAAAAGAAACCCATCCTATTTTAAGGGGTCTTTGTTAGGGGCACATGCAAAAATAAGAGCAGGCAACTACAATCGGTGCAGTACACAAAATAAATACTGCAACCTCTTCATTGAGGATACAACATTTTAGCGTTCTATGCTGAATTGCTCTATTGTGGTGCACATGAACCCAGAAGTGACAAATTTATAGTTATGTCATTTTCCAATCAAACTAAAGCATTCTCTGCAGACAGCAACCATATACTGTATATGTTGTCACGATAAAACACAGTTAGGATTAACATGCCAATAGTTATCTCATACATGTAAACCTTGTTCCTGAAAGTATGAAAATGTTCAATGTAGAATCATTTTAAAAGGACATCAAATTACACCAAGTAGGCACATTTCCCCTAATAAGTAAGGGGATCCTAGTATTGGATCAAATCTATTAATGTAATAGATCACTTGAAACTGGCACGTAGTCATAAAACATATTACAAATACACATATCAGTGAATAGATTCTAGATTCTTCAAAAAATCAAAAGCATCCATAATACAGGAAAGACTGGTACAAAAAGTCAAGAAATTGCACCATCAGTGCTTTGTTAAAAAAAAAATATTGACAAAAATAATTGATCTATTGAAGTTTGTATGAAACTTTTATGAATCTTGGAAAATCGAAATATACTTGAATGTCCAGACCTCAAATCACATAATCCATGATTCCATAAACTCTACTCCGTGGACATCAATAATTAGCTTATTCGCTGACATCTGTTTTTTTAATAATGGATCCTCCATCAATGTTTCATAAAATTCAGTACAGGAATGGGATCCATTAACCAAAAAACTGTTATTGATCCATTATCTGGAAACCTGTTATCCAGAAAGCTCAGAATTATGGGAAGGTCATCTCCCATAGGGGCAAATTCACTAAGCGCCGAAGTGCCGAACGCTAGCGTTACTTCGTTAGCGTTTGGCATTTTCGTTACTGCGCAAATTCAATTACGAACTCTGGCGTAGATTCGCTAGTGTTACTTCGCACCCTTACGCCTGGCAAATTTTCGCTACGGACGTAACTACGCAAATTCACTAACGTGCGCAGTGTACTGAACTCTACCTTTTATGCTAGACTTCCTTCGCCACCTCAGACCAGGTGAAGCGCAATAGAGTAGATAGGGATTGCTTCAAAAAAAGTCTAAATTTTTTCTAAGTTCCAAAAAACGCTGGCGTGTTTTCTACATTATGGGTGATAGGCTGAAAAAGATCGAAAAATTTTTAGGGCCTCCTCTTCTTCCCCCCTACATTTCCTGACTCATGGCAACTTACCTAGACAGTGGGCACATGTGTAGGGCAAAATAAAAATTTTATTTGATGTTTTGAAGGTTTCCCAGGCATTTGTAGTGATTCTAAGTATTCCTCCATTGAAATTTGAATTTGGCGCCGTATGCAAATTAACCATCGCTAGCGTAACTTCGCTTCGCTTAGCGAATCAACGCTAGCGCAACTTCGCAACCTTACGCTACCCCTGAGCGCAACTTCGGATTTTAGTGAATTTGCGAAGCGCTGGCGAAACTACGCCTGGCAAAGTGTGGCGAAGTGTGGCGAAGAGCGGCGAAGTGCGGCGAAGTTACGCCTGGCGCAACTACGAATCTTAGTGAATTTGCCCCATAGACTCAATTATAATCAAATAATTCAAAATTTCAAAAAATATTTTCTTTTTCTCTGTACTTGGTTCCAACTAAGATATTAGTTGGATTAGATATAATTAATTCTTATTTTAGGCAAAATAATGCTGTTGGGTTTATTTAATATTTAAATTATTTTTTACCAGACAAAGTATAGATTTTCAAATTACAGAAATACTCCTTATCCAGAAAACCCCATGTCCAAAGAATTCTGGATAATAGGTCCCATACCTGTATCAGATAGTTGTCACAAAGCTCTGTAATCAGAGTAGCCCAATGAAAACTGTAACCCCCTCTTTTGTCAGCTGGTTTTATAATACGAGTAGTGTCCTGATGCAGTTCTTTTATGGCCCTTTTCTCGAGAATGGAGAAAATATTTTTATATTTATGCATTTGTATAATGTAGCTAAGCATATCTCTTTCTAAATCATGCTTGTACTTACAGATACTAAAAATAGAAATGAATGCAGATCTAAATTTAAGCTGATTGGCCATTACTGCTGTTCAAATCAGGAAATCCCTTGCTGATCACCAGAATCAGATTTTTGGAAAAACATAATTTTTCAAGTTTAAAAATTCTGAAAATGTCAGCGTATCAATCTTAAACTGGAATATATGAAAGGAAATCATTGGTACAAAGAACAAACGCTACTTTGTCTAGAGGAGTATTAGTTTATTTTAAAGAATTCCAGGCTTTAGTTTTCCTCTCATGTTTAAATGCCACCCTGCCTCTCCACCCAATTTCCATTTCAACTTAATGTCAATGACTGTTGCCGTCTTTAATAAATTTCAAAGTAAAATGTATTTTAGATAAGCATAATTGGAGCAGCTTAGCATTATGTAAGAAGGTGAAGGACAGAGCACAGAAGACCCCACTTTTTTCTACCTGTGATGGTAAAGATGATGTAATAAAGACAGTGGATTATTTACTGTAGGTCCATGGGGGGGGTATGATAATGTTCAATTTAGAATCATTTTAATTATAATTGAATGAACCAAAAGCTTTCTATTTGGCTGTAAGCAGCTCATTCCTGAATTAATACTAATTTCAATATAATTTGATTTTCTGCTTTCACATTATTATTTTGCAAGCTGGACAAATCAGTTGAAGGCAAGCCAGGAAACCTTATTAGCACTTAGAAATAGTAAGTGGCATGGTATAATTTAATATGAACTACTGAAGTATTCTTTTAATCTAAATTATTCTTATTTTCATCAAATAATAATTATGTAAGGAATAGGTATGGAGTAATTAACATTAAGGTTATTGTATATTTTAAAACTAGAAGTATTTTAATTTTGCAAAAATTTTTTATAGTGATACAAATTCGATTTTAAAGAGTAAGTGCAATGTGTTATTCTTATTATTTATTTTATATTTGTACTTAGTTTTTACTGTCAAGTATGTTTACATGACAGATTATATGACAGAGTCAGCTTCTACAGAAAAGATACCTGCACAAATTTGTCCTTTTCTGCTTTCACTCTTTTTTAAAAGCTGGACAAACCTGTTGAAAGCAAGACAGGGCACCTTATTAGCACTTAGAAATGGCCTGTATAATTTAATATATACTGTTTTAGTATTATTTTAATTCTGAATTATTCTTATTTTCATCAGTAAAGAAAATAATAATTATGTACTATTAAAGGACAAGAAAACCGTTCCCTCAACCTTTCAGTATGTGATGGAGGAGCCCTTCCTTTCCTTGATCACTACTTTTGTAGGTCAAAATACCACTCATATTGTCTTTGCAAAATCTGTCTATTTCTTCGTTGCCATATTGACATCCTCTGCATCATTAAGATGCTATCGGGGGAATGTAATAAAAATCGCTAACGGAAAAACTATTCGCAATGCAAAAAGTTATGCCTTTGCGCGAACAAATTTTGCTTTGTGCGAATTTAATATACGTTTTGCGAGCCCGGAAACTGTTTAGCGACCACTTTTCAGTAAAACTTCTTACTGAAAAAGTCGTTATGTTTGCTCCAAAAGATTACGACTCCTTCAAGCACTTCTTATGAGTGCGCAATTAAAATTCGCAATGCGCTATTAAAATTCGCAATGCGCAATTAAAATTCGCAATGCAATAACGGTTTAAGGAACAATATTACATTGCGAGATGTGGATTTTTAGTCTTATTGGTGCGAATTGTTTTGCTCTTTGCGACTTTTATTACATTCCCCTGTATGATGCCTTTGCACATTACACATTTTAACAGTACCCCTCGTGCTTTAATTTCAGGATTAAAAAGCTCACTCGCAAGTAATGTCACTGTGCATACACTGCTTCATGGTTGAGGCTATTGTGAAACATGAAGAAAGTTTGTCCTATCCTTCATATGCAAAATCTAGCGTGAATACCTTCATGGGGTCAATTCAGGCCAAGTATTTTACCTATTCTGCCTTTTAATTTCAGAGAAATACCAGATAGAGGATGTACCTATATAGCATCTTTTTGCTGTAGTCAAAGAGGCCATAGGGTGATATTTTAAAACATTTCAAAATTTTACAGTTTTGCACATAGATGATCATATGATAACAAAATATGTGAGAACCCTAGGAAACAAAATAATGGCTCTTTCACTACATTTGGGTAAAAATGTTGAGATGCTTTGTAATGACATGTTTAAAAATATTAAATATATCAATAATATGTTAATATTAATTTAGCTGAGATGATCCCTAAACAGATATAATGTATGGGACCAATATCTGGAAACCCGTTATACAGAAAGCTCCATATTATGTAGACTCTGTTTTATATGAAATAATCCAAATTCTTAATAAGGATTTCCTTTTTCTCTGTAATAATAAAACTGTACCTTTTACTTCCCAACTAAGATATACAGTAATTCATTTAATGCTCATCTGTAAATGCAATTAAATATTTTAATTATTTTGGCTAAAGACATTGGTCACATACAATTTGCTCAAGTCCCTCACAGAAATGTCTCAATATGTTTTATGTTTATTTAGATGAATAAGCTTGTTGCTGCAATACATTGCATACTTTAAGAGAACTGTCACAACCAAGTCATATGTCTTTTGATATGATAGTATACTGACTGAATTTTAGATGCCTAGAGATGTGCTCTTATAGGTCTCCTTCGCCCTTATTTTAAAGAACAAATTATGGAAAAAAAACAGTAAGTGGCAGACATCTCCTGTGGAATAGCAGAAGGTTAGCTTTAAGTAGTTTTCTTTTTACAATGCCAGGATGCAAATGTTACTCCAGTAGTGATTGATTACCAAGTTGAAAAACAGATTCCATTTCTACATTTCCTTTGAGATGTTTTGCTGTCTAGAGGTTTAAACTCAACCTGTACCTGTCAGAATGAAAATGACGACAAACTGTGTTGATGATGTTAAATGCTCTCTTTATGATAAGAAGACAGAAAGATGTGCTAATTTATAAGATTAAAATGCTTTAAAAGGATTAGTTCACAAAAAAATTAGGCAAATTTTATTCAAACCAAATCCTTGGAACAAAACCGTGCAAAGTAGAAAAGTTATTAATAAAATGAGGCAAGGTGCAAAGACACAACTGTTTGTACTTTCAGAATGGCAAGCCAGTTGTGACAATAGTTGTGTTCACATTCAGCTGATACAGGAGAGGCAGGAGATGGGTGCCCTTCTTAGCATTCATGTCTTTCATTTATTAATTTTTAGTATTGGGCTAATTTATTGGCCAGGCATGGACTTGAAACAAATTTGCAGATTTCACCGATGGTGAATGTTTTTGCGAAACTGGCGCAAACATTCACCATGGGAAAATTTGCTGCGACAAAAAAAAAATTGTTGCTTGTCAAAATTGTTGAACATCAAAATTATTCGGACGCCCATTAACTTAAATGCATTTGGACAAAAGTTTTTTGCATGTAAAAATTGTTGAGCGTCAAAAAATATTCAGACACCCATTGACTTTAATGCATTTGGACAAAAGAGTCATGAGTATAAAAATGGTCACTAGTGTCAAAATTGCTGCACGTCAAAATTATTTTGACACCCCATTGACTTCAATGTGTTTCGCAATTTTTTTGCCATTTCGCAATTTTTTTCGGAGTTTTGCAAATTTCTTGGCGAAGCAAAACATGACAGATTCACCAATCACTATTAATTTTCATACTTCTATTACACTATCACTGCTTGCAGAACTGGGATCCTAAGTTTGATTCCAGGCAGGACTATTTGCAGGAGTCCGGATAAAATTAGTGCGATTGTGTACGAATGTGATAGGGGATCTTAGATTGTAAACTCTACTGGGGCAGGGACTAATGTGAACGATGTACTGTATAATCTCTGTTAAGTGCTGCAGAAAATGTACATACTGTACATATAAACCAAGTTACAAGCAGAGACATACATGTGGAAAAGCAAAAGGCACAATGACATGTTGTTTAATAGGATTAAAGTGACTAGGTAAGAATTAGCACTACAATAGGAGTAGTTTATTGTCTCCACAGATGTCTGATTTATTTTAATTGATATAGACAATTATTATTGTCTTAAACCCATTTATTAACGAGGGCCTTTATTAACTTCTTTCTCCAGACTAATTTGGTATTCCCACATTTTGAAATTACCCCTGACAACTGAGATTTGTAAGTCAACCGACTGTGGTTAGGGCTATTGGAACTGGATGCCTACTAACATTTCTAAATTGTTGTTTAGAATAAATCAACCCTGTGCAGCCTACTTCCTAAGGCTTTGTGGCCAACTCCTCCACCATAAATTCCTCCTGCTGGATGTTTCATGCATTTTATTATGTAAATAATTAAAAGTCCTACAGGGATACAAATACAATTCTGTATTCTTACTTTTTAAAATAATTTAAAATTGGTCTAGCTTGGAAATTATATAGTTAAATCAACTAACACACTGGGACATTTTCTATTTAATTCAGGGAACTTCCATTATTGTACTTGACTGGCAAGTGCCCACTGAAGCTTGAAGTACATTGAGGTGATTGTTTCCCCATTACCCCTTCAGTTATACAGTATGTCTATTTTTATAACATTATAAAATATATGCTTTTTTCTTTTCTATTTCTTTCCATAATTTTCTTCTTCTTGGCTCCACTTGGGAAATAGCAACCTACCTAGTATCAACTTGTATAAAGGCACACCAATTATTTCTCTTTAGAAACCCATATACAGAAATACAGGCGAGAAAATTGCATTGCCCCAGGACATCAGATTTAGATTCAGAAAAAATATAGAACTTTATTGCCTATGGTTGCAGACAATTTTGTTAGGATGATCAGCACACTTTTGAAAACTAAAGAGGCCTCTTCAGCAGGATTATGGTCATGTTGATGATATATTGTTTTGCATATTCAGGTGCAATATAGTAGTCTTATTAAAATGCATTTATTTTTTCTTTGTTTAATCATGCTGTGGGTTAGTTATAAGAACAATAATAATTTTTTAACCAGACCTGGAAGCCTATTTATCAAAAAAAAAAGTCAAATTTTAATGGTTTTAAGCTCACTTTTTTTAAAACCACGAATGTCATGAAATTTATTCAAACTGAAGAACCATGAACGGGAAAAGTCGTGAAAACCTCAACTTTTTTGACTTGTCGCACAATGACTTTTCAAATAAATATCTTTCAGTTGTTTCATTGACTTCTACATGATTTTGAAAGGTTATAACTGAAGTATTTTCAGATTCAGAATTGTGGCAGTTTTGCTGCATAAGTAGTCCAGGAAAAATTGTGCTTTTTTTCCCCACAACTTTCAGGTTTCTGGCGTCAAAAAGCCTAATCTGAAAAAGTCATCGTTTAATAAATCTGCCCTCTACTGTTTTTCAAATGACATGTAAAGATAATTAGTACATCTGCCTGATTAATTTGTTTGTTACATTGAGGCCCTGGTAACATTGTACGTTTTACAAGCTAAAGTATTTTTATTAAGAAAATGAAAGTATATTAATAAGCATATCAAACAGCATGCAATGTAATCTCAGTTTTGAAATCATTTATTTCAAATCTTTATAAAAAGTATTTTGTAAATTGTAAGTCAGATTTTTTTTTAAAGACTGCACAGTGAGTATCACTGTTACTTTTATATGAAAATATCATTACACACTGTGGCATTGGAGTAAATAGGATGCACTGCAAAATCTTTTTACAATCCTCAAAACTTTGGAGAAGATATTGTGAAAGTACTGTAATTGAATAATAGGTTCTGCATAAAATAGGAGTATTTTTGGTGCAGATATAATTATGTTTTCCTGAAACGTTCTACAAACTATAGAATTCTCAGCATTGTTTCTTTTACTAGTGGATGACTCGTCATTAGGGATCACCATATTTCATGATCTGCTACAGATTTGCAATGAAATTACTGTTTTCACAAGTGACAAAAATGTGTGCAAAAATGTGTGCAAATCTGCAGTAGAATTCATTTGGTGTAAGAAAAGACACCTATTGACACTATTTGTTGAAATTTTTCTGGAATGTTGCCATTTTGCAAATTTCACTGCAAAGCAAAACAGGCCAATTTTGCTTAGCACCACACACTTATTTGCACTTACTTTTATTTACTTAAAAAGCTGTATTAAATTTATGCAGTGGAAAATTTGTTCCCCCAAAGGATTATTTTGCAAAGACTTTGTGCATATTTTTCATTAATATTTAATACATTGCCCAATAAAGGTTTACAGGTAAGAGTTTCAAAGGAGAATAGTACAGATGTTGGTACAGAGCTCATATTTTTGATAAATGGATACCAATGCATTTTTAAGGATCGGAGCTAATTTGACAGCTTAGATATGTACCTGTGCACCTTTCAGCATTAGTGATAACTACATAATGACCAATTACTTTCTAAGCCAATTTAGCAGTTTCCCACCATGATTTATATTTAATAATAATGATAAAATGTATAGTAATTATATAACTTCTTGACCCTGCTGAGCTTGAGTCAATGCAACCATTCCATAGGCTGGAGTACAAATGTGAACAATACTAACCTTCGGAAGGATGGTATCACCTCCAGGTCCATAAAATAGGACCTAAATAAGTGTCTTTATTTCATATTAACCAGCTTAGGCTTTTTTTTTTCACCATATATGGAGACACCAATTAAAACACTCAATCTTATAACCATTCCCCATCTTCTCCGGATATATACATGAGGTAGATACAGTGGCATTCTGCATGATTGGCTTTCCTTTCTCTTGTCTTTTTAATACTCAGTATTTAAACTTGAATGCAACTATATTTTAATTTATTATCAGAGCGACCCCTTTATAGTTGTACTGTAAAGTGCTGCATGCTCAATTGGCACTTTATAATTAAAAATTTGAACACTGTATAATATACTTTTTTGTCTTATTCTCTAGAAATGAGAGAATACTATCAACTGTAGTCACTGCGAGCCTCTGACTCTGAATTAGTTGGAATGTGTATGACTATCTGTCATGGGTCCTCCATTGTTGCATCTAATTATCACTAGGGATGAAGCGAACTGTTCGCCCGCGAACTAGTTCGCGCGAACTTCGACCGTTCGCGTCCGCCGAATGTTCGCGAACGTTTGGGAACGTTCGCAGTTTGAGTTCGCGTTCGATCGTTCGACCATTCGAATTCCTTCGACCGCTAAAAATCGAACGATTTCCATTCGTTCGAACGATTGTAAGCATTCGATCCAATGAAAAGCATTCGATCGAATGGCTTCGATCGTTCGATTCGAATGAAAATCCTTCGATCGAACGATTAAAATCCTTTGATCGTTCGAATCGAACGATTTTAGCGGTGTTCGAAGTTCGCGAACTGTTCGCGAACGTTCGCATTTTTTGCCGGTGTTCGCGAACACCAAATCGGCAGTTCGCTACATCCCTAATTATCACCAACTCAGACAAATGACTGGCATTCCCCCCACCACAACATGCATACTTGATAATTTTTCCTTCATCCAACTGCTGAATTTTCACATTGCTGTAACATTTTAAGGTTTAAAAAGGGACATTTTTAGCTTGATCCAAATTTTGTGGTCCTCACTGCATACACCCATACTAATAACTATTTATATGAACTATTTTAAAAGGAAGTTTAGTTTTTTTGGTTTAACAACATTTTCATTATCATTCCAAATTGGCCTAATTTAATTACTATAGATGAGGAACACTTTTTCAAAGAAATAATATAAAGAATAGGAATTTACCCCGTCTGTAACAATTAAATTAATATCTAGTGATAGATTAAATACCTTACAATAGGATAAGTGGTTAGCTTAAATTAAAGTGCAATACGTGCCTGATCAATTAATTCATCAACAATTTTAAGTAAAATCAATCACTTCCCAAACCAATTAATTTCCAAGCCAATTCATGAATATTAAATATAAATATAAAGTGCCAATTAGTGCATATATCCAATGAGTGTTACCTAATTAATGATAACAATCAGTTCATTGACAATTCATGAGTGAGGTAGAATAAATTAAGTTAAAAATGACCAAAGTTTCTTAAGAAGTGCAAATAGTTTAGACAAGATGCTTATAAACTCTTTCAATTCATGGATTTTTATTGAAAAGTTTTAGTCTGATAAGAATGGGTACTGAAAGAAAAAAGGGAGGGGGAGGGTATGGGGGAAAGGCATGCAACTGTTGTTACACAAATAATGCAGTACCAAGATTTACAAACATGATATCAAATGCAAAGTTCAACAACAAAATGACAATGTTGTATGGATTTGGCCCATGTTATTTGCATATTAAACCAGGTCAGCATAGGTGACGTTTTAACTCTGTATTGTCCTCAAATTCCTATGATAGGTAAAGGTTGGTTTATTATAATGAATCACACCTTTCATGTTTGTGGATTTCGGAACCTATGGTTGTTTTATAGTCATCTGCCTCCTTAAAGCAGAACTAAACCCTATAAATTATTAATATTAAACCAGGTCAACATAGGTGATGTTTTAACTCTGTATTGTCCTCAAATTCTTATGATAGGTAAAGGTTGGTTTATTATAAATGAATCACACCTTTCGTGTTTGTGGATTTCGGAACCTATGGTTGTTTTATAGTCATCTGCCTCCTTAAAGCAGAACTAAACCCTTAAAATTAATATGGCTTAAATGTCATATTCTATATCCTGAACTTATTGTACCAGCCTAAAGTTTCAGCTCCTTAATAGCAGCAATGATCCAGAACTTTAAACTTGTCACAGGGGGTTACCATCTTGGAAAGTGTCTGTGACATAATCAGTGCCCTTTGAGCAGCCATTAGGGATGTAGCGAACTGTTCTGCGGCGAACTTGTTCGCGCGAACATCGGCTGTTCGCGTCCGCCGCAAGTTCGCGAACGTCGCGCGACGTTCGCCAATAGGCGTTCGCGTCAAAATCGTTCGACCATTCGATCATTCGATCGCTAAAATCGAACGATTTTCGTTCGATGCGAACAAAAATCGTTCGATCGAACGATTAAAAATCCTACGATCGTTCGAATCGAACGATTTTCGGATGTTCGAAGTTCGCGAACAGTTCGCGAACTGTTCGCATTTTTTGCCGGTGTTCGCGAACGGCGTTCGCGAACACATACTCGGCGGTTCGCTACATCCCTAGCAGCCATTGAGAATCTAAGCTTAGGGGTTGTCACACTGTGCTAAAGTTTATTTCACAGTGTGAATCATAGTCAGATAAAATATTTTATTGATTTGCATGATATATTTATTTTTAGAGATTTTATTGCATTGTTGTCCCTGCATTATTGTTTCTAGTTTTTTAACATTGTTTTTCAGCTTAGCAATTTGGAACACAAAAGCACATTTCCCCATCTGGATTTGGAGAATGTGCACTTTCCAAAATTATATGGGTTTTCTGGGGTATTAAAATTGTATGGGGGTCTTAAGACACTAAGTAGAAACCAAATTGCTAGCCAAAAAAATCATATGCACCACTTTTTTTTTATTTTTATGTTGGGCTCCCTTCATGCCATATACTTGGGTAAATATATACACAATGGGCAATTGGGCATCAAAGTGTTTAAAGGTCCCCTGACATTCATATTAAGACTGTTCTATCTTTATATATAAGGAATTGAGGGAGCAAAAAAATTCCAGAAGATATAAAAAGATAAAAAATTAACCCTATATGCTAAACCTGATGTCAGAGCTTAAGGTGTCATGCTCCTTAAATAACGGTAGATGTGAGTTCCTCCAAAGAAATGAGCCAGAAAGTAAAAAACTACAAAATATTTATAAGGACATGTTTTTTTTACTTGCTGTCTTATTTCATTGGATGAACTCACATCTACCATTATCTTACTGTATGCTTGCACCCGGGGACTGTACTAAACTGTGAGTATTCCTTCCTGCCAACATTATTGTTTCTCTTTAAAAAAAAAATTATTTTGGTAGTGCTAATACTTTTGGCTTTGTGCACCATCCATTTCCTGTAATTCACTGCTCCTTAAAGGGATACTGTCATGGGAAAAAAAATTTTTTCAAAATGAATCAGTTAATAGTGCTTCTCCAGCAAAATTCAGCACTGAAATCCATTTCTCAAAAGAGCAAACAGATTTTTTTTTATATTCAATTTTGAAATCTGACATGGGGCTAGACATATTGTCAATTTCCCAGCTGTCATGTGACTTGTGCTCCGATAAACTTCAATCGCTCTTTACTGCTGTACTGCTCTTTACTGCTGTACTGCTCTTTACTGCTGTACTGCAAGTTGGAGTGATGTCACCCTCCTCCCTTTCCCCCCCGCAGCAGCCAAACAAAAGAACAATGGGAAGGTAACCAGATAACAGCTCCCTAACACAAGATAACAGCTGCCTGGTAGATCTAAGAACAGCACTCAATAGTAAAAACCCATGTCCCACTGAGACACATTCAGTTACATTGAGAAGGAAAAACAGCAGCCTGCCAGAAAGCATTTCTCTCCTAAAGTGCAGGCACAAGTCACATGACCAGGGGCAGCTGGGAAATTGACGAAATGTCTAGCCCCATGTCAGATTTCAAAATTGAATATAAAAAAATCTGTTTGCTCTTTTGAGAAATGGATTTCAGTGCAGAATTCTGCTGGAGTAGCACTATCAACTGATGTGTTTTGAAAAAAAAAAAAAAAAAACATGTTTTCCGATGTAGGATCCCTTTAAACACCCAGAGGTAAGTATGTACCGTTTATTACATTTGCCTCGTATCTCGTAGTTTTTTCAAAGACGCCTCTTTGTACTGCTTGGAGCAAAAGGGCTGCAAGAATAAGAATATACTTCATAAATAAGTCACAAAGGGAAAAAACTATAACTAAAGCTGTCCATAACAGAAAATATCAAGCTGATTGTACAGTCTGTGCCCTTTTTTTTTTTTTTTTTAAACTGCTCAATTGATGTATTTTCAAAGTGTCCTAATGACTTTCTTTGTACAAGTAAAGTCCACTGTTTTTAGCCTAGAGCATACGCAATCCACCACTCATTATAGTTAGGGGAAAAGGTGTGTCTGAGTATATCAGATGTACAGTAAACAATCATTTTTAAATAGGATCTTGAACATCTGGTCTGTCGCTAATTTCTTGTCATCTCGGTTACTGGTATTATTAGCTATAAATAAAACAAAAGTCATAATGTATTATTTACATTTCAATTGAAATCATAACTACTACGTTTTACACCATTATCAATGCTGGAATATTCAATAGAATGAGGTAATTTAAATGATCATCTGTTGCACAAGCACAATATATTCAAGTATAAATTATATATTTTCCTCACAGCTTTGCCTTCTTTAAAATGATTATTATGGCTAAAGTATTACATATGAATAGCTTGCAGGTTAATTCAATTTGCAGTAGCCAGACACAGATTAGTTTAATTAAGGTTGTTTTTGTTCTTGCTAATCCTGTTGGTGCACAAAAACAAGTATCTTGCCAGGTTCATATAACTGTTTCTGTCTTCCCATCTTTGTTTACTTTTTATCAGTTCAAGTTTCTTTAAATAACTGTTGTATTCATAATGCCAGAATTGAACAGAGTGATACTGCTTTTTTTGGCTCCATTTCAGTATTGCCTCTGCCAGTTTTCATGCATTCTTTCTTCCAACATATCTACAGTATATTGTTTAAGAATAAGTAAACCTTTAAAAAGAAAATCCTTGAAACGATTTTCAATAAGCCTGCAGGTATATACAGGTATGCAGGCATGGGATGCGTTATCTGTTGTTAACTCCTGCATTAGAGTTCAAAACTAACAGCATCATTTTTTTTTATATTTGTATGTATTATCATCACAGACATTTGGAAAAAAACTAGATTAAAAAACAAATAAAAATGAAGACAACAAACCATCACAAAAAAACTTTGTTATATACACATTGTAGCCATACTCTCACATTTCTAAATGCCTTTAACAAAAACACACCCCTGTTTGAAATGGCAGGATAAGGTGTAATGAAGCACAACTCACAGGCAATCCGGTATTGGCATGTCAGTTGCAAATTGGGCCATGAAAAGAAAGAAAGTTCAGAGGTATGCTGCAGCAGTTCACATGATTGTTTAATAAAAAGTAATTATTTTGCCCATTATGCCTTACTGTGCCCAAGCAGTTTTTCACTGTATCACAAAAATCCAATACATAGAATGAAGTTCTTTCATTTTGGCAATTAAAGCACACTGCTAGAAATAGTCAACTATAATTAATAGTCTGTTCATGTTACTTGAGCCTATATAAAACACCAAATATCTACATAGAATAGTAGTAAAGGAAGGTTGTTCCACAGGTTTTTTTAATTTCTATTTTACACATAGCACAAATGTGCTATGCTATGCACCACCTGCAGATGTTTAAATGACTATTAGAAGTCACATTCTATTTACTTTATAATCATTACATAACTGGTGGCTCTTATTAACCATATAAAAGCATGCAAAGTTGAGTGTGTGTCTGGAACAGCAGTGATTAAAGAGGTAGTTTAAGATTTTGTGAGATTATATATATATATATATATATATATATATATATATATATATATATATATATTACTGTTATTCAGTCATTTATGGTGGGTGGAGGTATTTGCAGTGTTGATCTGGCCAGATGTGCTGGTAGTAACAGTGAGAGTCCCCAGGGACCTGCATAGGATGTGCTACTGCACATGGGCCCAAAAAAGGGTATGTATATAAGGCATTAAGTTGATTCAGTCCTGGTTACTGTTTTGTAATGAAAGAGTGTGGGGTTGTCCTATTTGCTGCAAAAAAAGTTGTTACACCATTGGCTTTCTTGTTCAGGTACTTAGGAAGATTTGTTCAGTTTTAGCCATGCATCTTTTTTTCTCAGACTAAGGCCTTTTGGTATTAGTAATGTTGTTTGCACTTGCACAGGGCTGGGGAGTGCCATTCGGGTGCCCAAGGCAACCCGGCCAGCCACGTGCGAAAATTAGGGCAAGTGCGGATGGGCCTCTGTCAGCAAGCGGCACCTGCTTAACCTTTATCAGTGGCGGACTAGGGGTAGGCTGATTATGAGGTACGTGCCTTGCGCCCCTCAAGCTTTGCACCCTAGGCATGTTCCTCTTCTGCCTACCCCTAGTTCCGGCCCTGCACATGTATAGGGAACTGTCTAAAATATTGTGTACAGAGGGTGGTTGTCAATGGTATATTCTTTACTTGTAGCAGGGTTCTTAGTGGGGTCCTGCATGGTTCTGTGTTTCTGTTATTTGTTCATTTATGGTATAGGGGAGGGCATTCTAAGGGACTATATAGGTGTTTGCAGAGGATAGAAAAATATGTAGACAGATTATTTCCATTCAAGATGTGGCATCCTTACAGAACTTGGCAATCTGGGCAGATAAGTGGCAGATGAGATTTAATGTAGGGTTATACACATACACCCTTAATGGGACTGCTTTAAAAAATCCACAATAAAGAAAGACTTAGCGGTACTTGTGAAAAATAAACTTGGCTGTAGCAAGCAATGCGAAGCAAACACGTTTTTCAACTGTATGAATTTACGCTCCTTTTAATACAGTTTAAATCCTTGTTTGCCCTTGAAGCTGCTGACTGGCATTGTTTGCTACAGCCTTAGAGTTTACATTACAATATAGTTTATTATCTACAAGAACTCCAAGTTCTATTACATTTTGTATTTGCCTATTGCAGTCCCATTAAGGGCACAAGTGGCTTGCATATTTTTACATCCCAGCTGCAAGACTTTACATTTATCAACAATAAATCTCCACTAAGCCATCCAGATTGCCAGATTGTCAAGATATTGCTGCACGGATGTCACATCCTGGATTAATTGGGCTGTATAGTTTTGTGTCATCTGCAAACACTGATACATTACTTACAACACCTTTCCCTAAGTCATTAATGAAAAAGTTAAAAAAGGGTCCAATTCAGAGCCCTGAGGGACCTCACTAGGAACCTTACTCCAAGTAGATAATGTACCATTAACAACCATCTTCTGTACCCTATCCTGTAGCCAGTTTCCTATCCATGTACAAAAAACTTCAATAAACCCAAAATACCTAAGTTAAGAAAGCAGTCGTTTGTGGGGCACAGTATCAAATGCTTTGGCAAAATCCAAATAGATCCCATCCACTGCCCCCACCATGCTGATTGCTGCTCATAATGCCATTCAATAGGATACAATGTTGAATGTGATCCCTTAACAAGCCTTCAAATAATTTGCCCACCATGGATGTCAAGCTTATTGGCCTAGAATTGCCAGGCCGAGTTCATAATCCCTTTTTAAATATAGGAATTACATCAGCTTTCCTCCAATCCATAAGTACCATACCAGATGAAAGTGAGTCTGAGAAAATCAGAATTGAGGGTGGTATAAAACTGAACTAAGCTCTCTTAGAACCCGAGGGTGTATACCATCTGGCCCTAGTGCACATTCATTTTTAGTAAAGCTTTATGAACCATATCCTGAGTCAGTCACTGACTAGATTGAGCTGAACCAACAGTGCAGTTATGAGGTGGGTCTGGAAACTCTCAGTCCTCTATTGTATACACTGAAGTAAAGAACTGATTTAGTACATTTGCCTTTTCTGTATCTGTTACAACCATACTGTTATCATTATTTAAAGGAGCCACACTCTCAACCCGCATCTATTTACTATTACTTTTAAAGAGGTGGTTCATCTTTTAGGTAACTTTTAGTATGTTAGAGAAAAGCTTATTCTTTTTAATTGGCCTTCATTTATTCTTTTTTGTAGTTTTTGAATTATTTGCCTTCTTCAGACTCTTTTCAGCTTTTTGATGGGGGTCACCGACCCCATTGGAAAATAAATGTTCTATAAGACTGCAAATGTATTGTTATTGCTACTTTTAATTACTTATTTTCTATTCAGTCCTTCTCCCATTCATATTCCTGTCTCTTATTCAAATTATAAACAGTTGCTATGGTTATTTGGACCCTAGCAACCAGATTACTGAAATTGCTCATTGGAGCGCTGCTGAATAAAAAGTTAAATAACCAAAACCACAAATAATAAAAAAGAAAATCAATTGCAAATTGTCTCAGGATATCACTCTCTACATCAAAAAAGTTAATTTAAAAACCCCTTTTATATACTTCAAAAACTTTTTGGATCATTACTTTTTTTTTCACTATTTTAGTTAATGTTCCTACATTAGTTTTTATTTTTTCTTATTATTTTTTTACCCAACAGACTAATAGAATAATATGCATAACTACAATGGTGACCTTGCTTTTGATGTGTTAAAGGTACTGTACAATGTGTGAACAATATTTTATTCTGTTTAACTGATCAAAACCAATAAAAGAATAAGTTACAAAAAAAACAACTTTTTGGGGTTAGTCTGATTCTCTGCCACAATGTGATCCTCATTTCCAATCTTTGCTTTCTGGATTGCTGTTTTACAGTATATATTATAATGTTTATATTTGTTAAATGTAGCTTCTGTCCTCATAGACTTGTAGTTTTTAAATGCCTTTCTATTCATTCCTATTAACTTCTCTACTTCTACAGTATATTAAGCCACATAGGGTGGTTTTGGTGCTTCTACATTTACTGGTTATGAGCGAATTTGCTGGTAATTTGCGTGTTTCGCCACCGGCGAATACATTTGAGAATTTGCAGTGAAAACTTACAGGCGTCAAAAAAATTTTGATGCCGGCGACGGTTCCGAAAATTTTTATGCCAGCGACAATTAACGGACGCCACGAATTATTCACCGGCATGAAAATCGTCAATTTGTGAATTTTTTGGCAGTTTCGCAAATTTAGCAGGAAATTCGTGAAATTAGTGGCGAAATGGGACAAATTCACCCATCACTATTTACTTCTTAAGGAAATAAATTGAGAACAGTAACAATTTAATATAATTTTAAATGACAACCATTCCTGTTCTGTGTCACATACTATTCTCTGAAAAGCAGCCCTTAAAGCGCTAAAATTTACTTTTCTGAAATTCAGGATATTCAATGTCCCAGTGTATATTTGTTTTTTGCACCAGACATTAAATGAGATTATTATGGTCACTATTACTCAGGGGTTCAGTTACTTGCACATTTGATATACATTCTGGGTCATTAAAGATCACTAGATCCAGTATAGCATTTTTTCTGGTTGGCTCTTCAATAATATGTGCCATTAAAATGTCTTGCAACAAGTTTATAAACTAGTTCCTATTAACTGACCTGGCAGTACTATTGCTCCAGTCAACATCTGGGTAATTAGTAATTATTAAATAATTTAAATTATTTTCCCCAAACTAGTAGCCTTTTCTATTTGCATCAGGAGCTTAGTCTCATCCTCACTCACATTAGGGGGCCTATAGCATACTACTAAAATGAATTTACTGGATTCTTTACAACCAGTGAAAAGCTCCACCCATAAAGCTTAAAGCTTCAGCCCCCTCATTTTCTAACATCACATCCTCCTTTACAATATATTGGTTTTCGAATTCTGCCTAACAAACAGACATCCCCCTCCTACTTTTCTATTGCCATGTCATTGCTTACTACAAGCCCACCAACTTAACTTAAGGAAAAGAAAGGAAAGCCCTGGAGTTATAAGCACAGGGGTTGCATGACAATGGATCTGAATGACTGGCAGCCAAATTATACTGGTCTAGGTCAGAGATGTGCAGAATCACATGTAGCTGTGTTAAGGTGAGAAGGAATGAATTAAAGCAGGAGATGGCCAGGCCCAGGGGTGGAGTGAGAGAGGGATGTGATGTCAGGGGAAGAAGCAGTTCACTTCCTTTTCATCTGAGCAGGTAGAAACATCTAGCTAGCAATAAGCAGCAAGGAGTCATTTTAGACAGTTGAAAAGCTTCCCATATGCACACACCATCACAATAGAGAATATTAAATAATTTTGGAACAAGTCTGCTTTCATGAAGACGTTTCACATTCTTTACCAGTGTGATGCATTGTAAAACAACTGAAAAGTAGGACATCTCTTTTTTTTTTTTAATAACCATTTCAACAGATATGTTTCATTACTGCTTCTCCACATGCATATTCTATGATTTATGGTTATAAATTCATTTCTACTCCTCATTTATTATAAATTGTCATATTATATCACTGGTATACTTAATCAAATCCTGTCTGTGTATTAATTGTTACAGATATAATATATGTGTTCATCTGGAAGATTGTTAGCTATAATGGTGTTCATATAAAACAGCTGAGTGCTCTAAATGCAATATAAATGTAATTGTTGGAATGAGCTATGTTTTTCTGATAGGCATGTAAGGAATACTATGATCAAAATAAAAAAAATGTTAGTTGTGCAATTAAGATCAGTATTTGTTATTGCCTGAAAATAATTCATTTACCGGTTTAATGAGAGTATTGCTTGAAAAAATCTATATAAAGTACCTGGTCTTAAAAATAACCCATACTTTTACTTATTTGTTTCACAGGAAACGTAAATTAAAATTTCTAAATACCCCCCCCTTTTAATATCCATCCTCTAGTTAAGACGACTAAGATCATTATGGTGTCTTGTGGTCCATTGTTATATGTTTTTGCTCTAAGCAACTATGAGGTCACATCATGCACTTTGGTATTGGTGGGGGCCTAGGGGGTCTGTGGCCTTTCAAAATGTCTCCTCTTACTTCCAGAAGTTGATGCAGTGGATAGGTGGGCAGCAAGGAGGCTGATAATGCCTGAGGCAGCATCCCTGATGCATCCCCACCTCACCTGCTCCATGCTTAAGCTTTTGAACTGGAGCACATCAAGGGAGCTTCAACGCTATTACAGAAAGTGATATTGCACTCACTGCACTATAATAACTGAATTTGTGTGGGGAAAAATGTGGCTCTTAAAGGGATCCTGTCATCGGAAAACATGTTTTTTTCAAAACGCACCAGTTAATAGTGCTACTCCAGCAGACTTCTGCACTGAAATCCATTTCTCAAAAGAACAAACGGATTTTTTTATATTCAATTTTGAAATCTGACATGGGGCTAGACATTTAGTAAATTTCTCAGCTGCCCCATCTCATGTGACTTGTGCCAAATGCTTTCTGGCAGGCTGCTGCTTTTCCATTTTACTATTGAGTGTTGTTCTTAGATCTACCAGGCAGCTGTTATCTTGTGTTAGGAACCTGTTATCTGGTTACCTTCCCATTGTTCTTTTGTTTGGCTGCTGGGGGGAGGGAAGGGTGATATCACTCCAACTTGCAGTACAGTAGTAAAGAGTGACTGAAGTTTATCAGAGCACATGTCTGGGGGCAGCTGGGAAACTGACAATATGTCTAGCCCCATGTCAGATTTCAAAATTGAATATAAAAAAAATCTGCTCTTTTGAAAAATGGATTTCAGAGCAGAATTCTGCTGGAGCAGCACTATGAACTGATTCTTTTTGAGAAAAAAAAAAAAAGGTTTTTCCCATGATAGTATCCCTTTAAAGTTACAAGAGGTGGATTTTTGCCACCCCTGATAACTGGGTGATAACTGCCACCTGAGGGCAAGGTTCTCATTTTCTTATTCAATATGACCTAATTCTTTGAAGCTTGAACTGAATTGAACTTAAGCAAAACTGGTTAAACTCCAACTTTTGTTTTTGAAGATGTAATATAAATATGGTAATTTGTTGCCTTCAGGGAAATCATGTCTGTAGTCCATTTTGTTTTAAATTACAGTGTAGGAGGGTAAAGGTTTTGCCAACCTTTAGGTCATTTTTGTCGCTTGGGCATAACTTAGCTAGAAGGAAAGCTGTTTCCTTTTTTCTATGTGAAACTATTCTGCTGCCAGTTCAGTAACTGGCCAGTAGATGTTATATTTTATAAAAGGGGAACAACCGCCAGGTTAAGGACTCAAGCAGGTAGGCTCAGGGATAGAGAGATCCTTGGAACATGGGACCCGTGAGATTCACCTTCTGTGGGGATTGTGCGCCAAAGAAAGGCAATTCTACCTCTGTGGCGTTGTGAACACTTATCCTGAACTTTGGTAGTATACACTGGATGATTATTTGTGGGACGCACTTACAGCTCATTTGCATGACTACAAACAGCACCCATCAAAGAGAGACTGTAAAGGGATCCATATTCAGTATGGGATTTAAAAGTTACAGTGTTTTACAAATAAACCTTTCAACCACATCCCTGTGTGTGATTGTGTTTCTCAGGGCAGGGTATTACAGTTCAGTGTGTCCTGACCCTGGGTGGAGACACGCCATTTTATAGTGTACCTGCTCTCACATATAGCGGAGGCACAGGACTTCTGCAGTGCCACACGCAAGAAAATCTGTGCTAGATCTCATGTATATTAGATCTAATGAATGGATATTTATGGCTACCAATATAAAAATAGCGTTCAATATAGTCAGGTAAATAAATAAAAGTTAACGGAAAAGACTGTCAGGCACTGAAAAAAGAGCAGGAGAAAGTTAAGTTTAATACTGAAAAGTGCAGAATGGATAAGTTATATTTGATCTTATTAATGGGGATGTATCCAGGGCACATTATTTATAAATATGCTTTTACCACAAATACATTTTCATCACAGTGTCTTTATGTATGCACATTTATTGTTAAAGGGTACCTCAAGAGAGGCATTTTACTATATGGATTGACTTGCCCTGGAATGTACAACAACATATGTGCCTGGAGGCATTTGAACAGTTACAAAGTCAGAAAGGCTCTATGAGTTGGCAGCTTTCCTTTATCATAAAAATGTATTCTGAAAATTATTGTATGCCTGTAGAGAAAATAGATAAGAAGATTACTCAGCATTACAGGGCTAAGGCTAAATTCTCCTAAAGGATAACTGCTATTAGTATCTCCTGATTTAAACAGCCTGCAAACCTTTGAAATGATTTAGGCACCTTGAGGTGTGAAAGATGCACCTGTGTGTAAAATAAAATAAATACACATGCATGCAAAGGATAGATCACCGTATAAAATAATATCTGCATTTGCAAGTCTAGGTATAGAATGTATTATCAAAAAATGCTGGGGACCTGGGAAAGTGATCATTCTGTAATTTGAATCACCACACCTTCAATCTGCTATAAAGCATTTAAACATGAAATAAAGCAAATAGGATTGTTTTGATGCTAATATGGAATCATGTAGCTAAGTTACCATTAAGTACAAGGTACTGCCAAGTATTAGAGACAATTGGCACAGGTGCAATCCCAGATCCCCAATAACAAGCAAAAATGGGAGGGGGCCTGCACACCAAATAAATGCAATAAATGTCCCTTTATTTGACAATACTCGAAACAGCAAATATAATCACAATATTAGCAAAGTTTTAAATAGTCTATTACAAGGGGCTTAAAATGTACCATCCATGTAAACTGTGAGCAATTGCACATTAATATGAACAACACATTTGTAAGTTAATAATAATAATAATAATATATTTATGTATTCATCATAGCTTCATTATATCTATTTTCCCAATAAGCCAATCAGGCCCGGATTTGTGGAAAGGTCAACAAGGCTCGGACCTAGGGTGGCAGTACTATAGGGGGCGGCATGATGCCCAGCCACACCCACATTGTTTCACAAACACTGGGGAAGCACAGGTGATACGATAGTTTTTTAAATATCCTATTCACCATTCCCCATTGTTCTGGTCCTGTGATGAAAATTAGAGCGAATAAAAGGGAGGGGATGGGGGCGACGCATGGCAGTGGGCCAATGGTATCGACATAATGTATAATGTCAGAATCAGGCAAAATCTGGTGAAAAGAAAATTTTTTTTTATCTCTTTTTAAGACTGTCTCATTTTTTTTCCTCAAATCACTATGAGTGAGCCTAGTCACTAGCAGAGTTGCACAAGACAAAAGCATGACGAGGAAGACAACCACAAATATTTGAATTTACTGTCATGACTTGCTTTGATTGGGAAATCTGAAAGTTTTAGCCACTATGTCAATCCAGGACTTTACTTAAAGACTGATATAGATTGTTTGCTTAGATGAGATATATAGCACATCAAAGGTCTTTCTATCATATAACTGGACTTTTAGCATGCATTATTCAATCCTTATAAAGCAAATAGAGAAGAAAATGAATAATTGAATCCAACAGAGGTTTAATTATATTATCCTTTTTTTAATATTATTTTTTATAAAAAAAATCTCCCAAGCATCCATATGCCTGCAAGCATAGAGCCATCTGGGAGGCTCTAAAATGAAAAATGAGAGTACATTATGAGAGAAAATAGATTATCAGCTTTAATGATGAGCCACTCAGAAAACGAACTGCTCGCTTTCTTGGAACACCTGTTGTTGATAGCTCTCTGTAGACACAAGGAGGGGTTCAGTTTAAATTGAAAGAATATATTTTATGAAATAAATGTACTGGATAATTATTTTATAATGTTTTGGTATGTTCTGGTAGCATTTCTCTGAGGTTTTTGTTATTCTGGTACTTTAAGTGGGCAATATAACCCCCTTGACTATGCCATTCCCTTTTTGATATGGTTCTTTTACTGTAAAACTGTATGAAATTTGCTGTCGTAAAATATCTGCATTTATGTCTGTCTACTGCCACTTAGTTTGTAAAAGATTAAAACATCAATGCATGAAGAGTAAAAATATAATAACAACTTCGTATGGTTGTTTAGGAAATGTATAGTTTTAAGGGGAATGGGTATCAGTGGGAGCATTGGTCTTGTTTTAAACATTTAAGATATTTCTTAACATGTTTTGTTTGCAAGAATTTATTTATTCATACATAAAATCTATCAACTAACGTAAGATGAATGTTACATTTGCATTTATAATTTGCCTTGCGTTGGCACTACTACAGTTTATGATGAAGTTAAGCTCCTCAGAGGCCGTTCTGGAGACCATGCATACAAGGAAGTTAAGGGGAGACTCATGCGTCTTGAAATAGATCATGAAAAAACACTTTAAATTTACAAAATGTAGGGAGATCAAAGGAAGTCTGCTCCATTTGTATTCTGACTCATATACTATTTACCTTCTATATATTACTACTAAGTGATGCAATGGAACCTCACTGTTACATACAGGTATGGGATCTGTTATCCACAAAGCTTCAAATTACAGGAAGACTATCTCCCATATACTCCATTTTAATCAAATAATATACATTTTTAAAACCTATTTCCCTTTTCTCTGTAATAATAAAACAGTATGGCAGGTGAACCTTATGTTCTGATATAATGATTCCAGGGACCCATAAGCTTAGCTTCTTAAAGGAATAGTTCAGTGTGAAAATAAAAACTGGGTAAATAGATAGGCTGTGCAAAATAAAAAAATGTTTCTAATACAGTTAGTTTGCCAAAAATGTAATATATAAAGGCTGGAGTGAACAGATGTCTAATAAAACAGCCAGAATCCAACTTCCTGCTTTTCAGCTCTATAACTCTGAGTTAGTCAGCGACTTGAAGGGGGGCCACATGGTACATTTCTGTTCATTGAGTTTACAATTGATCCTCCGCATTCAGCTCAGATTCAAAAGCAACAGATATGACCCATGTGGCCCCCCTCAAGTCTCTGATTGGTTACTGCCTGGTAACCACGGGAACCAAGAGAGCTGAAAAGCAGGAAGCAGTGTTCTGACTGACTTGTTATACATCAAATCACTCCAGCCTTTATACATTGCATTGCATAATAAACGAAATTCTCCCCCTGCAGAAGGCAGTGTATTTAGCTAGAGGGTGTCCGGAAAAATTCCTAAAGATATGGGGTCCTTGGCTTGAGTTGCCTGACACTGCTACTCACTCCAAGCAGTGACTTAGGCATGGTTGTATTGCTCTTCATGAAGCAAATGCATGCATATCGCTTTGTTGTACCTAATATGTAACCTTTGACTACCCTAGGTAGACAATTGTAAGACTTTCTTTTGTTTTCTTCTGTACTTTTGTATGTCTTTTTGAAAAAGTTAATAAAAAACAATTTTTTTTTTTTAAAAAAAAGGAAGAAAACAATGTATTTCCCTATACAACTTTATTATGTGACTGGTAAACAGAAAAAGCTACAGCACTGTTTATGTTGAAATGTATTGAGCGTTTTAATTACATAAATGGCAAATCTAAACTAAAACAACATAGTTTGATGAAGGCAAAGTACAAAACTACATGTGAATTCTGGCATCCTGCATTGTTGTCACTTTTGGTTATATTCAGATTATTGTTAATTACTAGCAGTGCAATACACAGGACGTTCCTTAGCTTGTGTCATGGAGTGATCAGTATACTTATATCTGATGATGCCTTGAGGTAAAAAAAAATAATAGCAGACATTTCACAGAAAGCGCACTATTCCTGTTAGATGTAGACAATTTTACATTTCTCCTTTATCACTTATTTTTCAAGGGTCAAAAGTTACACCCGGACAAATCTACCTGTCACCAATTTAAAAGTAGCAAAATTAATTGTCATTTTTATCCCTTCTGATTTTTGTCACACAGACCAAATAATAACCAATTTTGTAATGTCAGTATTTTATTTTCTTCCTAGTGCTAACACTAAATGGATTGAACAACAGATGGGAAACATCAGCAATAATGATCCTGTAGGAGAAACTAACGCATGTACATGGTTGCAATTTCAATCTTGGCAGCTGAAATGTTGAAGAACTTAATTGAATTCTTTTCCAATCTCTAATCCACTGCTGTTAAAACTGTCAAAAATGTTTTTGTTTTGTTCTTTTTTTTTTTTCCTATGGTCACATTGGAATCAAAACATTGCGCGGAGACTGAAGTTCCCAAACAAGCAGCAAATAAGACTGAGATCCGTTTGAGTTTGAAACAAAACAGTTTTGACAATTTCTTCTGCATTTTTGACCTTGTCATTTAATATATAGGTTATTTCTAGTAAGCATACAATAATGTTATAGAAATGAAATATTTTTAATAAAGTGCTTTCCTATGAAATTATCCACTGTATCTAAAAATAGCTTTATAAGGGAGATAAAGTCAATGTAGTATTAAAGACAAAGCAGTCCTGGTGGTTCTTCAACACTCCACTGTAATGATGTTACTGAATCTTTTAAAGTACTGGCCAAAAGGTTCTTTACAGTGTACTATAGAATCATGTGTGTAAAATGTATTAATAAAGTCAATGTTGAGCAATGAAATAAAGTTCTAGTGACTATTAGGGTTAAATACAAAAGTAAAAGGTATTCTAGAAAGGCAGGGTCAAAGGAAGACACTTATTTCTATTGTGCTTTTTTCCCATGGAACACATATAGATCTTAAAGCAATACGGACACGTTTCTTTATAAATCATATGAACATGTCCGTATCAAAGAGGTGCTGCACATTAAATATTTACATCCAAAAGCCACCCCCAGCCCCCCTGAACCTTTGTGAGGTTGTTTGAATCATGCTTGGATGGTGGTGGTGCAACCCTTCCATAGGCTGGAGTCCTGTTTACATTCGTAATCAGCCTATGGAATTATTGCGCGTATAACTAAAACAACTGCAGAAGATCCATTAGCAATATCGGAGGGGCAGCATCACAAAGGTGGCTTTGGGGGGGGCTTTTAGATGTATATATTTAGCGTGCAGCACCTCTTTGATATGGACACGTTCCTATGATTTTTAAAGGAAAGTGTCAGTATCGCTTTAAAGCAGTCAAGGCAGCCATGATTGAAACACTAAGAATGCCAGGACACCAGGAGATAATGTAACTCAGTGTCACAAGGGGTTGTCAGAGGAAACTGAATCAGGGACTCTAGCATCAGATCGCACATCAAAGGCTGCTCACTTAAAGGGATTCTGTCACAGGACAGCACAAAATGCATCAATTAACAGCACTCCTTCAGCAGAATCCTGCATTGAAATCCATTTTTCAAAATAGCAAACAGATTATTTTTAATGTATTTAATGTTGAAATTTGGGACTAGATTTGTTCTTTTCCAGGTGTCCTCAACCATGTGTCTTGTGCTCTCATAAACTTCAGACACGCTTTACTGCTGCCCTGCAAGTTGATTGTGGTCACCCCCTCCCTTTCACCACCAGCAGCCTATCAACAGAACAATGGGAAGGTGACAAGATAAGAGCTCCCTGACACCTGGATTGCTAAAAATTCTACCATAGCCTACCTAGTGGTAGATATGAGAACACCACATTTTGAGTAAAACACCTAAGTCCAACCAAAGCTTATCCAGTCAATGAGGAGAAACAATAGCTTAACAGAAAGCAGTTCTATTGTGCAGTGCTGACTCTTTCTGAAAGCAGAAAATCAGGCACACTGAATTTAAATGGCTGCCTACACACCAATATTACAACATAAAATACTTTTATTGACTCAAGAATAACATTTTAAATGGTAGAATAAATTATTCGCAATGTACACTGTCATTTTATTTAAAAAAAAAATGACTAAGAATCATGACAGAAGCCCTTTATCCTTTAGGTCAACTCTGATTTAAGAGGAGCACATTAATGGCTCATTTACAAAAATAATGGTTAAAGGGACAACATATACGAATCAGTAGTTATTTGTTAAAATTAGATACTTAGTAAACTTAAAAATAAAATTTTGCTTAACATTTTACTAGCCATTTTCCAAAGAACACATTTGCAGTGCTTTTAAAGTTATATGTAAATTTAATTTACAGTATCTCTGTCTTCCCCTTGCTCTACTCTGTAATGCTGGTCCTGATAATTAGACCTGTGAAGAGGAATTCAAAGCATTGTGGAGTTTTGGCTGAAAGAGAGCAGACTTCTCTACATAATTTTAAGTATAAGAACCATCAGCATAGAAAGGGACACATATTGCTTTAAATTGTAATTATATTTGCAAATAACTTTAAAATCATGAAACTTTTTTGATTAATATATGTTGGAAAGTTGATTACAGTCATTTTTACTTTCACTAACTAAAATGCTACATTGGGGTTTAGATTTTGTTTCATGGCTAGTGAAAGTACTTATGAGAATGAAAGTATGATCGTATACTTGTGAATGTAATGTGTGTGTGTAAAAAGTTAAGTTGACAGTATAGTGACCCATGTAAGTGCCTGCCTGATTTCCGACCAGAAATCAACCTCATTAGACAAAGTGCACAAAAACAGTATGATCTGATTGTTAGTCATGGGTCCAAACAATTATTCCAATCCAATTATTTTGTTCAGTATATTGGAGACATCTCCACATTTGTTGACATGGTTATTAGGTTGGGGAAGGAGGGGGGTTATAAAATCAGCTAATTCAAAAATAGGACATACTTAAAACTATTTCATAAACATTATAGATTAAAAAAATAACATTTGTCCTTACTTAGTTCTGGTAAAACATGTGCCATATGTAGCCATGTTCTATTGTGCATATTTATAATATTTACATATACATTGATCTTTAGAATGATCAATAGCAGGTGCCCTGCTTTTTGAAAGTTAAAGGGATACTGTCATTGGAAAATTTTTTTTTTCAAAATGAATCAGTTAATAGTGCTGCTCCAGCAGAATTCTGCTATGAAATCCATTTCTCAAAATAGCAAATGTTTTTATATTCAATTTTGAAATCTGACATGGGGCTAGATATATTGTCGATTTCCCAGCTGCCCCAAGTCATGTGACTTGCATGTCTTAAATGACCCATATTATCTCTGAAAATTATATTTGTTTCTTATTTTTACATAGCTGACTTCGTTTGACATCTTCATGCATTGATATACAAATCCTAGGCATCATTTACTAAACCATGCCAGTGTGCAAAGTGAAAATAATGTCTTTATGCTCTTAAGTGCATTGTACTTGAAAAATACAGGGGTTATACAGTATATCACTCAAAGCCTCACAGAAGAATGAATGTAATGTGTCTAATTTGCAAGTCACAGGGCTACTTAACAAGACTGCATAATTATAATATATAATAAAACAATGCCAATCTATTTCACTTTTGTGAAATATATAAATTATCATATTCTTGTGACTTGTGTTTTTAATTGCATTAAGAAAATAATAAACCACATTTCAACATCTGTGGCCATTTTAGTATCTCATGGCATAAAAATTAGTAAACATGCCTAAGAAAATGATTCTTTCGCAGAAACATTATAAACCCTTCACTATTTCAAATAATAAGATGCTGACAAAATGAAACACCAGCTGCAGAACAAACTGATGAATATGCAGATATTACAAATTTTAATATAATACAAATCATGTCAGCAGCATTTGTGAAAAGCAGCTGTCATGGTTTCAGTGGAATTACACAGAAAACGTTATTTTTATATTATTTTTCATTTCAGTAAATTAAACAGATATTTATAGTCTCTAAAGAATATAACTTTCTTTTATATCTTTCTACACCTGAAAGCATTCAGATAGTATTTTAATATCTGATCTGAAAAAAAAACCTTTCTCCCTGAGGCAAACTGGTGATGGTTTCAGATGAGATTTATTTTCCTTCGTATGGGCCATCTATAAGAGATTATTCTTGGACAAAAGGTTGAACTTTTCTTTTAAATATATGCTTTTAGACCTTAGGATTTATGACCATAAAAAAAACATGGCTTCATGTGATAGTCTTTTAGATGGGACATAAATGAAATAAGAGGACTAAGAGGTCCTCCATCTGAAGGTTTATTGCAGATTCAAAACTAAATAACTAATATAAAATGTTTTCTGACATAAGGGCAACGTTACACAATTTTGACAAAGGCATTTCTTTAGTGTGCGTATCAGAAGGAAGACCTTGGGAAGGAATAAAACGGTTCATGAACTTGTATCAATAAAAGTCCATAGTTATTTAGTGTCTCCACATACAAAATTCAGTCATTATTATTCCTATAAAAGTCCATCAAGTGATGCTCCAATTCTTGTCTCTTTATACAATTTTTTTTTTTAGAATTTATTTACATATACATATTATTTCTCACTAAGATATATCATATTACACAACATATTTATATGTTACTCACTGACTAGAGGTAAGAGGAGGACGCCTCTACCTTACATGTACAATGCAGATTTGTATCCTTCTGTTTAGCTGAAAAAAGGATGTGAAAAGTGGTTAGAAAATATTGGCCAATACTTATGAACGATCCATCTACCTTTAAGGTTTTTAATGAATATCCTATTTTTGCCTACAAAAAAGGTAAAAATATAAATGATATTTTAGTTCATACTGATATACAACCAAAGGGATTGAAACAAAGATTCCTAGGAAAACATGTAACAGGTACCTATCCTTGTTTATCATGTCAAAATTGTAGTAGTTTCATAAAAGGAGACAGTGTTTTACATCCCACGCAAGGAACTAAAATCAAATTAAGAGGGTACTACACTTGCATGTCAAAAAATGTAGTATATTATCTTAAATGCCCCCATGGTAAAGGCTATGTGGGAAAAACCAATAGGATGGTAAAAGTAAGATTGAATGAACACTGAAGCTCAATCTGTAATATACAATCTAAGGCCACTTCTGTAAGCCAACACTGGTCAGAGTGTAAACATGTGTCATAATTATGATGGCAAGTATTAGAAGAAGTAGAAATGGGTCAAATCAACATGTATAGGAAGCTTCTACAAAGAGAATCCTATTAGATATGGAAGCTAGGTACACTATCCCCTAGCTTGAGTGAGAGTCTAGGACTACATGGTTTCCTGTAACTGAATAAATGAACATATTTAATACTCGTCTTTTGTTTTTTCAGCTAAAGAGAAGGATACAAATCTGTAGAGTAAGGTAGAGTAAGGTAGAGACGTCCTTCTCTTACCTCTAGTCAGTGAGTAATATATGTCATGTAATATGATATATCTTAGTTAAAAATAATATAGTAACAGAGTTTTACTATCACTGAGGAAGGGACATGTGGTCCAGAAAATTTGCAGTTTTTTCAGTGAATGAAAAAGAACAGATTCGCTCATCACTGGTCTTGCTCAATACATCTCTCTGACTGTACATGGAAAAGTAGCTGCCCAGTGTGTTTGTACAGGTCAGAACTCGTCCTTTACCGGACGGGGGAATGCCAAATTCCAGAATGTTTAAAACATTCCTCGTGCAGTGCAGCACTGAAGGGCAGTCTGTCAGGTGGGACACTGTTAGGGGGGGGGGCAACGGTGGCACCCAACAGCATCATATTTATGGATGTAATGTGCCACAGTCAAAGTTTCTCTGCATGTTGAATAAAAAATGCAACATGCACACTTTTCTCTCACTAATACACTTAGAGGTCAATTTATCAAAGTCCGAATTTTTCTAATAATTTTCTGAAAACGACTCCGACCAAATCTGCATGGGTTTTTCCCCCTGTAAAAATTGTAAAAGAAATTGTAAACATTCGAATTGTACTAATGTACAGAACCTTCTCAGTTACTGGTTATTGGAGAAGGCCAAAAGGGCTTTAGGGACTTTACATGTGGCACATGTCTGACAGGCTTTTACAAAATCCTGTTGAATTTGAGGCCACCAAAATATTCTGCTAAAGATTAAGGTTTTAATAAAACGTTTATGGCAATTAAAAGAGGAGGAATAATTTATTTGGAGAACACTTTCTCTCAAATACTTGGGAACCGAGAGTTGCTCACCATTGGAAACAAAAACACCAGTACTAATCAATTTACAGAGATATACTTAAAATGAACTCTGCAGTCACCCCCCCCCCCCATTAGAATCATACACTTTGGTAATCAAGAGAAGCACCAAAAGGATTTACACAAAAGAGGAACAGTAACCATGTTGTGTCATACATGGATTTCTAGAGAAACAGTATCAATGTATTAGACAAATTTGTAGTCAGATAATCTGATTTTTAAAATGCCAACTACATAAGATTTCAGGAGCACCCTTACTAACACAGAGAAAATGTGTTTACTCAGACACAGGGCAACTCCAGTCTATCCCTATAAAAATTCTCTCACAGCACCTAATTGGTGCAAAGGGCAGCAGGAATTTACCTTAGAAACCCTAACATAAGAGGACTATATAGGGAATGTAATAAAAATCGCTAACGGAAAAACTATTCGCAATGCGAAAAGTTATGCCTTTGCGCGAACAAATTTTGCTTTGTGCGAATTTAATATAACTTTTGCGAGCCTGGAAACTGTTTAGCGACCACTTCCGACAGTGAAAGACCGTTTGTGAATTTTATAGTTTGCGCCAATGCGCAGTCAATGTAATAAAACTTCTTACTGAAAAAGTCATTATGTTTGCTCCAAAAGATTATGACACCTTCAAGCACTTTTTATGAGTGCGCAATTAAAATTCGCAATTCGCAATTAAAATTCACACTGCAATAACAGTTTAAGGAACAATATTACATTGCGAGATGTGGATTTTTAGTCTTATTGGTGAGAATTGTTTTGCTCTTTGCGACTTTTATTACAGATCTTTTTTTAGATCACCAGGCATTGCTATGTAAAACATGGTGTAATTATCAACAGGCCCTGATTTGCGAACAGGCCACCCGGGCCTAGGGCAGCAGGATTTAAGGGGGGGCATAAAGCCCAACAACACCCACATTGGTTCGGAAGTTCTGGGGCTGATCATGAGATACAATAGTATCTACAATCCCCAGTGCTCCTGATCAGATGATAAAAATGTGTGCATGTGCACGAATGAAGGGGAGGGGACAGGGGGGACGAATGACAGTGGGCCTAGGGGCACCTGCTATGCAAATCTGTCCCTGTTTATCAAGCTGTGTATAAAATCTAGAGATGAGTGAATTTTTTCACCATGTTTCGCCACGGAAATGACGCCCATAGACTTCAATGGGAGAAAAAAAATGTTGCACATCGAAAGAAATTTGTTGCCTACAGACTTTAATGCAGTTAAAGTAGACTTTGCCAAAGTGAAACGGGTTAAATTCGTTCATCCCTAATAAAATCCCTTAAAGTAAAAACTTATGTGTAAAATTCAGGCATAATAACTACTTGCAGGTGTAAAATACAGCTGTTAATGAACTTTCCTGACCTTAATTTTTCCCATCAAATTAAATGGGCCACAAATAAAACAGTAATAACTGCAATTAATAGAGAAATGGGGCAATCTATGAGAAAATACAAAGCTTTATAAATTCACCATTTTACACTGCTTTTTACACCATTTTTATAAATAATTTAACACAGCATGTGTAGGCCCTAAACTCTAGACAAAGAACTGTAAGAAAAAATTGACCCTTGTTGACTTCAATGTGTTTTGCAAAGTTTTTTAAGCTAATGAAAAAGGACAGATTCGCTCATCACTGGTCTTGCTCAATACATCTCTCTGACTACATGGAAAAGTAGCTGCCCAGTGTATTTGTACAGGCCAGAACTCGTCCTTTACCGGACGGGGGAATGCCAAAGACCAGAATGTGTAAAACATACTCGTGCAGTGCAGCACTGAATGGGCAGTCTGTCAGATGGGACACTGTTAGGGGGGCACCCAACAGCATATTTATGGATGTAATGTGCCACAGTCAGAGTTTCTAAAAAATGCAACATGCACACTTTTCTCTCATTAATACACTTAGTGGTCCATTTATCAAAGTCCGAATTTTTCTAATAATTTTCTGAAAACGACCAACCAAATCTGCATGTTTTTTTCCCCTTGTAAAAATTGTAAAAAAAATTGTAAACATTCGAATTGAACTAATTTTTCGGATGACAAAATATTCATATTATTTAACGAAACCCAGGACAGATCAAGATATCTTTGTGACTTCTCCCACTGACTTATATGCAACCTCGGCAATTCTGAGATGCTGGATTTTAAGATTTAGACCTTTTCCATCTTCAGTAGTGATGGGCGAATTTATTCGCCAGGCGCCAATTCGCGGTGAATTTGCGCGATTCGCCGCCAGCGAATAACTTCGCGAAATGCCTGTGAAAATTTGCGGCAAAAATTTGCCGGCATCAAAAAATTTTTTTTTCGAAAAAACGGACGCCAGCGTCAAAAAACGAGATGCCGACGCCGTTTCGCCCATCACTAATCTTCAGGTATAATAAATCCTGAAAATTTTTAATTTTTTTTCAAAAAAAATTTGGATTTTATAGTAAAAAATACTATTGGCATTCGGACTTAAATAAATAACCCGCTTAGTATATAAGTTACATACATACAAAAGTATATGCACCACGTGTTTTATTGGTGTGGGTATAGAATCTATTATTCAGAATGTTCTGGACCTGGGTTTTCTTGGATAAAGGATCTTTCTGCAAACATATATAGCGGTTTATATGTAGTGGTATATAGTATTCAGTTTAAGTATAGAGACTGTGATTAGAGCATTACTCAACCAAAAACATCATTGTGTTTGTAAGGAGGCAAAGTGTGAATTATTACGTTAATGTATAATTAGTTTGGCCACTAGATGTCATTTATAAAGTTTGCACAGCTCACTATTTATTCGCAAATAGTTGTATTACCCATGTTTTTTCCTGAACGCTAATATATTGCACTGCTCTGCCCATCTTTCCGTTTTTTGCGAATTGTGAATAAATTTATGCAAATGGCGCGCAAATGAGACGAGAGTTTGTGTGAGTGCACCCAATGTGTGAGGTTGTTGTGCGCGAAAATAGCATTGACAGTAACTTAAATTTGCACTTTGCAAAACTGTTTTGCGAATATTTTCTCTGCCACCAAAGTTGTGACGTAATTCAGTCACAGAGTGTGGTGAAATGTGGTGGCCATTTTGTCAGTGATAGATAAACAGCAACCTATGTCAGGGAAAGGTGAGGAACCCAGATTGTGCCACAACAGTGCTACGCAATATGTTGGCGCTATATAAATACATGTTAATAATAATAACTGGCCCGTTTGAAAGGAAAACTAGTTACTTTAATAAAGTGGAGCTGGTTAAAATAAAGTCTTCCATACCTTGCGTTTTAAGGTTACATGTTTAAGACTTCTTATACAAATATACACAATGCAATTCTGTACATAAATCTGCTGCTGAGTTTGTGACACTCACATCAATCTTATTGCTCTCATCTGTCTGCACTTAGTGTTCCCCAGTCTCATTTTTCTAACTCAGTCTAACAAACACGTCTGCATGAGCTGGAGAATGTGCTCTCATATTATTTTAGTATTTGGGTGCTCATGAGTTCCGCTTCTGTTATTAGTTTATTAAAATTAAAACAGAATTGAACGAATTATTGATTTGAACAATGAATTAATTGTGTGTCAAGTTCTGTACATTAAGGGGCAGATTTATCAAGGGTAAAGGTTAAAAATACTTAGAAATTCGACCATCGATTAAAAATACTTTGAATTCGAATATCGAATTCAAACTTTTTTTTCATCGAATTTGGCTTTTCTGCTGTTGAGGTAAAATCAAACGATCGAACGATTAAAACGTTCAAATCAAACGATTTTATCGTACGACCCAACGATTTTTACTTCGACTTCAAAAGCTTAGAAAAATGCTTCAGAAGGTCCCCATAGGCTAACATAGCACTTCGGCAGGTTTAATTTGGCGAAATATTGAAGTTGAAATTTTTTAAAGAGACAGTACTTCGATTATCGAATGGTCGAATATTCGAAGTATTTTTACTTTGAATCGAATTCGAAGTAAATTCAAAGTAGTAGTATCTTATTCGATGGTCGAAGTATCCAAAAATTACTTTGAATTTCGAATTTGTTTATTTCGAATTCACTTCGACCCTTGATAAATCTGCCCCTAAACATGAGCTTTGCTCTGCATTTATACTGACTGATGTAATTTGGCACTAAAATGAAGCTGGAGCTGCATTTATCCTATTGTACTGCTCTGGGGCATTATATATGAAGTTGCATATTATTAAGTGGGTTCCATAAGCATAACCTTAGAAACATTGTTGGTTGTATTATTGTTTTGTAATGCTGTGAAGCTATTTACAATTTTTTTTGTAAAACTGCGGCAAAAATTTGCAGCGGAACAATTAGCCAAGTAAGAATGTCCATAGGAAAAAACAACCTTTGACTTTAATGCATTAGGACAAAAAAGTTGCCATAAGAAAAAAATGCCCATTGACTTTAATCCATTTGGAGCAAAAAAATTGTTGTGCGCGTAAAAATTGGTGTGCGTAAAAAACGGCCCTTTACTTCCATACCTTTCGCAAGACAGATCCTCAAATCACTATTGTTTTGTATTAATGATACAATGCAGTGTCTGTAGGGAAACATACAGATGTAGAAAAAGACATTTGCATAATGCAATTCAGATGCCATAATAGGCTTGCCACCTGTCTGATTTTGACCCAGACAGTCCAGGATTGCCCAGGCCAAAATTTTCCAAATTAGGAAATATTTTAACTTTCATATGATTGTGCACAAATATATTCATTATAATTAATTGTAACTAGCTTTGGTGCAAGATAAAAAAAAAATCTTACTTAAAAAGTATGTATGCTAGTCATGATAGTTTTAAATTTGTAAAAAAAAAAATGAAACTTCAAATTAGCTTCAGTTAGAATATTAATAATAAATACTATTCTCCAATTAGGAGAATAGGATTATGTTTGTCCTTCTGCTCTAGTAAAAGAAAATGAGATCACCACGCTGTTTGTCAATCAATGAATCATGACAAATCCAGAAGCAATGTTCTCTTTTGTTATTACTATGTTATTGTTCATTAACCAGTCTTATTGTCCTTTCAAATAATTTTTTTATATGTCAAAAGTTTTTTTCCAAGCCTGAATGATTTTTGCTAGCTCAAGTAATTTAACTCACGCTTTAGACTTCAGATTTATATTTGATGATAATTTAATTTAGGGCTTATAAATTTGTAAGACCTTGCTTAAATATTTATTTATCCACTAGAATGGACTTTGTCTTTATGTTATTTTTTAAACCATCATTTATAAATTCTGTAAACCTAAAACTTTTATTGCAGTTTTTATTTACCTTTTGCTTTGTGTGTGTGTTTTTCCTTCTAAAATGTCTAACTGGTATACAACCACTCCCTATTGACGATATTCATTCAAACTTACAAATGTTACATTGCAAATAAAAATAGACAATGTTCTATTTTAGCAAGATGAATTAAATCACTAAAGGAAAAAAGTTACTGTAGTGTATTTAAGCTTCATTGTAAACATAAATGCAAAAAAACCTACAGTAATTTAAGTGAAAGCATGATATAGTGGTGGTTAAAGAATTTAACATGGAAAGAAAAGTCTTCATAATTCAAAATTGTTTTATATTAGAAAGTGAAAAAAATAGGAATTTAATCCAAAATATGAAAATATGTATACACACCAAAGTAGCCCAGTATTGTTGTTTTTAAATTTGCAAAATATCAGTAAGTTATATTTACTTCTGTATTCAAATGGCCACAGCTTTAAAAATGCCAGACCATATTTCTTGTGTGCACGGTCATATTCCTTCCTTTATTTTTTAGGAGACAAAACCACAATACCACAATAAAAAGACTAAGGACTCTATCAGCATTGGGAACAACTGGGTATTTCAGCCAGCTGCAGGTTAAGCAATGAAAGTAAAATGTGATTGGTTGTCATAGATTACTGCCCAGGGGCAAATTTGCCCTGTCTTTGGAAATGTGCATTGTGTTAGGTGATAAGGAAGGTTGTGAAAACCCAACAATAGAATTGTAAGTAAAACTAGAGAGGTACATTTCCTGAAGAAAAAGTGAGTGGTGCTTGCCGTGGCAAAACTCAGGCCCAAATCTGATTGGCTGTTGTTGCCCCGCCCCTTTTTTTCCTAATTGTGAACCACAGTCACTCAGTGACTAACATACCAAAGTTTGGGAATGCTGTCATTTAATGTGTAAAAATGGCAGCATTTCTATTTTTTTCTATTGAAAATCAATGAATGAAATTTGATTGGTTGTTGGTGGCTCCACCCACTTTTTCTAAACTTGAAGTGGAAACCCCCAGCGACCACATTTGTGATATTCAAGGTCCCTGACATCAATACTGAGAGAATGGCAGCCTTCTTAATTTTTCCCATTAAAACCAATCAAAGAAATCTGATTGGTTGGTTTTGGCTCCACCCACTTTTCTTAATTTTAATCCCAGTCCCCCAGTGACCAACTGTGCCAACTTTGAGGAGGCTGCCATTAACCGTCTAAGAGCGGCAGCAGTTTAAAATTTTCCTATTTAATTGAATGGCTGAAATTTGATTGGCTGTTGTAGACTCCGCCCACTTTTTGTAAATGTTGGCTGCAGTCACCCAGTGACCCACGGTGCCAAGTTTGGGAGCTCTGGCTTTATTACTGTGAGAATTACAGCTGTTTACATTTTCTCATTGAAGTCAATAGGGAAAATCTGATTGGTTGTTTGCGGCTCCGCTCACTTTTTTGGGTCCCCAAAATAGGACAGAAAAGTCACAACACCCCATTCCCGAATAAGCTGAACGGTTTGACACCTCATTCATGGGTCTGCGACAAACTAATTATTCGATAAATTCCCCATTATAAGTCAATGGGGCAAATTTGGGGACCTCTCCTGCCCCGGGGGTAAAACTTATACCCTCGTGTGGGGTATCATCTGACACAGGTCGCAAACCTCTTCAAATGTGGTAAATTTAACGTTTCTACAAGATTCCCTCTCTGCGCTAGAATCCGTCAAAAGTTGGCCTCAATGTTAATCTATGGGACTTTTCGGGGTGGTTAATTGCCCCCGCAAGGGGCAATTAACCACCCACCCCTTAGAAAAGTCATACCACCCCATTCCCGATCAAGCCGCACGATTTGACACCTCATTCATGGGTCTAGGACAAACGGTGCGGGACTAGTTACGCCCCAAACTTTCATACGGAAGAAGAATAAAAATAAGTTTGCAAGATAACAGTAGTGATGCTTTGCTTCGCAAGCACCACTAACAAGATAACAGTAGTGATGCTTTGCTTCGCAAGCACCACTAACTAGGCACGCCATCACTAAAAATAAATATATCTATTTATACTTAATTTTGCTATAAATAAATACAAAGTTATAGATCTATAGTAGCATCATGACAGATCAGAGTTAAGCACTGCTGCCTTGTGGCACTGGGACCCTAAGTTCCACTAGGACTATGCCAATATCTGAAAGGCGTTTGTATGAGAAAGAAAGGCTGATTTTTTTTTTTTTTTTTTACACGGGTTAAGTGGCTCCTGAAGACATTTACCCTTGAATGTATGCATGAGTGACAGAGTAATAAGGACCTTAGATTATAAGATCCACTGTAGTATAATAAACAAACATGGGAATTAATACAATTATCTTCTTCATGGTCTTCTAAGGGTAAGGCCACACGAGGAGATTCGGGGAGATTTTGTCGCACGTGGCGATGCGTTTTCTATAGTCGCCCGAAGTTGCCACAGTGAGGCAACTTTGGGCGACTATTGAAAATGCATCGCCGCATGTGCATTAGCGCAGGCGACTTTGCATTGTAACCTATGGGTAAAAATGCTGAGGCAGTTAGGGGAGATAGTCGCTCAAAAGATGAGGCGATTAGTTGCCAGGCGACAAAATCTCCACTAATCTCCTTGTGTGGACTAGCCCTAAGAGATAAAGAACAAAAGAAAAAACAAGGAACCAAAGAGATTTGTAAATTAATAAAAAAAAAAGCCATACTGAGGTGTAGATTTGCCATTTAAGATAAGATAATTTTGTAGGCAAACAGCAGCCAAGTGCTTGAAAACTCAGCTTTGGGTCACCCTAATAATATGTAACAGTAATAGGTATTTTATGTCTGTTTCTAAAGTTCCCAATATATTATCTTGAACTCTTATGTCTATTCCAATTGTAACACCATATGCCCCTGATAAATTGACCCATTACTATTTCAAATAAATTCCTTAAAATTATAAAGCTAGCTTATACAATCCACCATACAGAAAACATGCAAATGTCATGTTTATGATTTAAATGTATCTGAATTCAATATTAAAAAAAATGATCCAAATTGCTTAAGCAATAGTCTATTTATTGAAGATATTTAAACAACTTGCATTAAAGTCCATAAAGAATTTGACAGTCCATATCCATTATTTTTAAGTGAAACCATTCACTAGACAATCTTCTTCATTAATTTGCTCTCAATATTGCTGTCTGAGAATGGGTACTGCTTGTAACACTGCCAGGATTCCCTAATTCACTCATCATTTTCATCACCTGTAATTGGCAAAAATGCATATTCTAATTGAAACACATTTTTGACAGCATTGAGTCCATTTTAGCAAACAATCCTTATTTATTTATAGGAGGTATATTTTCTTCAAGGCAACCAGTATCTGGCATGGTAACAAATGTTACTCAAACAAGATAATGAATGAATACTATCTGTCATTCTAGTGCATCTATCACATTAACATCATTTACAAAGAGGTATTTTGAAACTACTTGTCACTCCTACCTTTCCTCTCTGTGGCTTTAAATAAGGCCTAAGGCAATCACATGTGACCATTCACTAAGGATTTTAAGTGGCATGCCTACATTGCTGCATGTCTTTAGCCCAACAGCTGTTGTTTAGTGATAGATCAGTGAAGCAAAAAATTATGCTGGTATAAAAAAAAAAAAAAGATCTTGATCTACAGCTCTGAGTCTTGTGGCATTGTTCTACATTAGTAGGTAACCTTTGGGATTCATTTAGCTGTAATCATTTCTCACTGAGGGGCAGCGTGCCTTTCATACAGTGATGATGGAGTCACCTTTGAAGCAAGTGCAAATGAGAGGAAAATCATTTGCCAATGTTCCCTCCCAGGGCTGTATTTGATAAACTGACACATTTGAAGATCCTGCTCAGAATAGTAAGCATACAGCAATAATTCATTAACTTCTAAATTAAGTTATTTGTAATTGTGTTTAATGATTGTCACTGTCCTTTTTTGTTTGGAAGTATGACAGATAAATAACAAAGAAGAAAACATAATTTAAAAATGTCTGGCTGTTTTAACTTTAGGTTCATAAGCTATGAAATTGCATTTTCAACCGAGGGAGACTAGCTGGAGATAATCAGAACACTCTATTGTTTCTGAATGAACACATCAATTTCTAGTGCATGAAATGTTAAAACAAAAGAAAAATATTCTGATTACATTCTTTTCAACAGATTCAATAAACAAGCTGTGAGGGGATATCAAAATAGACACAAAGGGCAAAGGTTTCAGCTGCAGGCTCTTGCTGCTGCAATATGTCCCTTGGCTAATGTTCTAGAACAATGTCAGAATTTGTAGGAAACAAATTTTAAATTGCGCATAACCAACAATTTTGTCATACAATGAAAACAGGTTAAATCTCATTTTTAGTTAAATGGTTCAGCTTTATCAAAAATGGGCCCATCAGGTAGTGTCCAAAATCTATTACTGCTACTACACTTGTTGCTAACCATGGCAAAGCAAGTTACAGGTACAATAAAATGCAACTTTGTACTCAAACAAGCTTAGGAATTACAGTATGAGAGAAGTGTAAGGAAGGCCTTACTATATGCTATAGTATATGTGCAAACAATCTAATATTTCATACATGGGACCCCTTATCGGATATACTTGCAGTCTCACAGTTTCAGGCAGATTGTTTAAGCTAAGATTTCTTTCTAAGAGCACAGGCAGAAGGTTGTAAACAGTTATTGGGTTAGTTTGAGTTTGGGGCCTGCCCTCCAAAAATTTTTTCTAAAATGAGCTTCCTCACATCATATATACACATGATACACAGTAACTAGATTGAATTATATGAACCAATATATTATTGTACTCTAGTGCATAGTTTCTTTATGTACAAGAAAAATTGCTTTCAGTGTTCCCTAAACGTCCCATAAATTCAAACTAGTTAGATCTGCATGTGGAATATAATGCACAGAGAGCAGTGACAAAGGAGCCTTTAAATCCCATATTTTTTTAGAGTTACATATTATCATAGTTAAATAGGGTTGAAAAAAGTCCATCAAGTTCAACCCCTCCAAATGGAAACCCAGCATCCATACACACACTCCTCCATACTTTCACATAAATTATACTGTACATACACACATCTATACGAACTATAGACTTTAGTATCACAATAGCCTTTGATATTATATCTGTCCATTAAATCATCCAAACCACTCTAAAAAGCATTAACAGAATCAGCCATGACAACATCACCCGGCAGAGCATTCCACAACCTCACTGTGAAGAACCACCTACGTTGCTTCAAATTAGTTATTTTCATCTAGTCTAAAAGGGTGGCCTCTGGTGCATTGATGTCAAACTAACAGACGTGGGAATTTACTCAAATGGCAGACTGGGTCAGAACTTATCAAAGTAAATCACAGTGATAGCCAGGGTAAATTTAAACAGAAATCCATCTGTGTTATTCACAACAGAAGTTTTCAAGAAAGAAGTAACAGTACATAACAAATTAACATCAACTCAAAGTTCTTGTTCATTAACAGCCTGGTTCAGTGGCCGACAGACAACACCAGTCTTGTTCTCTGCAGCCAAGGTCTAACCCCACTTAGATGGTTAGTAAGTATATTTTAGTAAACTTCTTGACTTCAAATAACATTTTTGTCATTATAACTATTAATGCAACTTGAATGGATGATATTCAGTTAAGAAATTAGAGTTCTAAATCTTGCTCCATTTTCGATGGTATGATCCAAAAGAAACTATTATTAGCTAGGAGAATCAATTTCAAAGTGTACACATTTCCTTTAGTGCTGCAGTAATTAAAATCATAGAAGACATTAACCAAAGTGCTCTAACTGTTGACAAAGCTTTACAAGAGAATGCAAGGATGATAAAGTGTGCTGTAGCTGATGCTTTTCCAAAATGAAATTGTATCACTTTATTATTGTATCACTTTATTATCTATATAATCAATTTACAAATTCATTTTTTACAAATATAAAACTGTTAGGAAAAAAAACTAAGTTCAGAATACTATTGGCGAACATGTTCAGGAATTAGATGACAACAATTTACTGTCAAGACAATTTCACAATTTTCCATAATCATTTTTCTGACCAAGTACAGTATGTGAACCACAAGGAATAACAAATTCACAGGATTCAGTCAAATTCCTATAACATTCTGGATGTAATGGATCATTTCAAGTTATGTACTCTCAGTACCAGACTAAATGACACAAGCATAATATAGCAAATGCATCTACAGTTACCATAATGATACCTTTTTCTTTGGAGTCATTTAGTCACTCTAGTGAAACAAAAACCTAAAAGAACAAAAAATTGATGAAGGCCAGTCCTTACTATCTGCCAGCAAACAAGGCTTGAGACTGTAAATGAAAAACTGAATATTAATCGGAAAATAAATATAAAACTGAAAAAACCTGTAAACTATATCATATATTTATTAAAAATTCCATTTATTTCGAAGCATTCTCAGCCACTTTCTCCATTAAACAAAAACTTTTTATATCGCTGTGTGTTAATCTCCAGCCTACACAAAGAATATGGATATCAAGTATATTAATTATTTATATATGCCATATTTCGTAGTGGAGTCTATTTATTACAGCTCAGTATAAAGATAATAATTGTTATTGGCATCTTCATTTCCCTTGCTGACTTTATTAGTCTGTCCTCAGCAGAGGGGGGAAAGACTTATTGTGTCCAGAAAAAAGCAAGAAGGAAAAAATGAATACAGAAAAAATGAATACAGAAAAGTAAGAAAAAATTAACTAGATTTCATTACACCATTTTAGACTTTTTTAGCCTTACATATTAATTTTGGCATGGTTGTGTTTTTAGTCAAATTTAGCATAAAACGATCGTATGTTTTCTTGAAAAGGGAATCACTGACCTCCACAGGTTCATTTAAATATCTATATGACCGGTGAACTAATATTACCTGTAACTTTATCAAAAATATCCCTGGGAGGGGGTCCAACAGCTCAATAAGCTGTTCTAATTAGTTGATACCTTTGGGCCTGCTAAGTAGTGACATAAGGGTCAGGGCAAAAAAATCTGTGAATTTTTTAATTTTATTTTTGGCGTACTAGTTGAATACATCTTTACTGAAAACTTAAGATGGACAGCCCTTTTAAGAGAGGAAAAACAGAGCAAAAAACATTTCTATCAGGCCAAAACCTATACATACAAGGAATTATACAGTTACTGGAAAAGGATGCAAATGGTGAGATGGCTGTTGTGTACGGACCCAATATTATATATAAGCCACTGTTGCAGGTGTACATTTCATTATTTTATCAAAACAAATCCAGTTTCAAAATGTTTTGTTGTATTCTCCATAGACATGTTGATTAATGCTTTCTTTCTGTATAAATGTCCAAATTTTATTGTCTAGTGAGCTCTGCTTTTTATTTTCAAGGATACCATTTGGTTTTGAAGAAAGTTTTTAGAAAACTGAACACAAAAAGTGCACAGAGTATTTGTAATTAACATGCCAATTCAATTTAAATATAAATATGGAAAGCAGCACACAGATTTCAGATTAATAGCCTTCATTAATATGTATGTGTCTGTAATATCTGCAAGAAAAAAATATTAGGCATTTTTAAAGCGTTTTACTTGATGTAAATATTTGGCAGGTGTTGTTTTATTAAAATATGTACAAAATAATCTGGAATGACCTTTCTGAATAATTGAACACATATTTTGTCTTTGTACAGCATTCTGTTCAAGCTACAGACAGCTCCAAGATTAACAGTTTACCACAATATTATATATACAGGATCATTTACTTCATCAGACATGTTTACTGTAAGAAATAAAAGGAAAGGGGTCCAAAACTAATATGGAATCTCTAACTCATTTCTTTTTATCAAGCACCTCTATAAATGATAATTATAGACTTATATTGATTATACTGATTTATTAAAAACTGCTTAATTTGAAACATCTTGTCTGGTGTACAAAATAATAAAATTCACCATTAAAATGACCACAGTTTCATTTGTTTTTTTTAATTTAATGGCTATTGCTTTCAGTGCTGCACAAATTAGTGTTATATGAACTGTTCGACAAAATTCATCAAGAATAGTACAGGGGTAGCATCTAAAACTTTTGACCTCAGTCTTCAGGATGTAAAAGTTGAAGAAACACTGATACTTGTTCAATGTACACACATTAGATTTGTTATCATAAACAGGATGCCTGATTTATTAGTTCTTCTTGATAAATGATGTAGTCACCAGGCCCGGATTTGTGGCAAGGCCAAAAAGGCCCGGACCTGGGGCGGCAAATTCCTAGGGGCGGCATGCTGCCCAGCCGCTCTATAGGGAGCACTGAGGACGCGCAGTCATGAAGCATTTTTAAACCACTTAAAAGGTTCTATTAAATAGTGAAATTGAATAATGTTCTTGTAACAATAGCCTCTAAGAGAGGCTGTTAAAGGGGTGGTTAAGTTAACTCAATGCTTAATTATTTGCTTTTTTCTTCGGATTCTTTCCAGCTTTCGAATGGGGATCATCACCCATCTTAAAAAAGAATTCTCTGTAAAGTTACAAATTTAATGTTATTGATACTTTTAATACTCCTATTTCTATTCAGGTCCTCTCCTATTCATATTTCAGTCTCTTATTTAAACAATTGCATGGTTGCCACAGCAATTTGGACCCTAGCAACCAGATTGATGAAATTGCAAACTGGTGAGCTGCTGAATAAAATGCTAAATAACTCAAAAACCACAAATAATAAAAAATAAATAAAAACAATTGCAAATTGTCTCAGAATATCCTTGTCTACATCACAATAAAAGTTAACTCAAAGGTGGTGAACAAAAAAAAAAAATGAAGAGCTTTAATCTGAACTTAGCTGCTGTCTGGAGGTCAAATATGAAAAGTTAGAACCTCCCTCCTTTCTGAGTCTTAATATAGTAGAATCTTCATGTTGTACCATGAAGAGAGCAGTAGTAGAATTGTATACTGAAGATGACAACTACTTCACTGTGTGGTACAGAAAAGCAAGTGGTTACATAGACTGACAACTGAAAGTTCATTGGAGGTTATCTTCTGTCCTAGCCAATTAAATGACTTCTGGGCAAGGCACAAAATCTAATATAGCTCAGTATAAACTTACAAAAGAATTTAGGAAACAAAAAGCATCATACATTTTTACACAAAATGCAATGTGTGAGCAAAAGAAATAAAAGGTTATTAACAGATACAAAAGTGCACCCCCTAGGCCTAGCACTTGCACCTGGGGGGGGGGGGTGAACCTGTTCTGCACCTAGCATTGGATTGGAAATTATTATTGAGATAAAAAAAGCTTACAGAGACTCTATTTTTCAAAATGAATCAGTTAATAATGCTGCTCCAGTAGAATTCTGCACTGAAATCCATTTCTCAAAAGAGCAAACAGATTTTTTTATATTCAATTTTGAAATCTGACATGGGGCTAGACATATTTTCTATTTCTCAGCTGCCCCAAGTCATGTGACTTGTGCTCTGATAAACTTCCAACACTCTTTACTGCTGTACTGCAAGTTAGATTGATATCACCCCCCTCCCCTTTTCCCCCCAGCAGCCAAAGAAATAAACAATGGGAAGGTAACCAGATAGCAGCTCCCAAACACAAGATAACAGCTGCCTGGTAGATCTAAGAACAGCACTCAATAGTAAAAACCCATGTCCCACTGAGACACATTCAGTTACATTGAGAAGCAAAAACAGCAGCCTGCCAGAAAGCATTTCTCGCCTAAAGTGCAGGCACAAGTCACATGACCAGGGGCAGCTGGGAAATTGACAAAATGTCTAGCCCCATGTCAGATTTCAAAATTGAATATAAAAAAAATATCTGTATCTGCTCTTTTGAGAAACGGATTTCAGTGCAGAATTCTGCTGGAGCAGCACTATTAACTGATGTGTTTTGAAAAAACTTGTTTTCAGATAACAGGATCCCTTTAAAAAACACTATCCTACCCATTACTGTAACTATAAAGGAAGCAGACACAATTGGGGGGGGGATGCAGGGAAAGGGCTGTGATTGCCTTAGAAAATGTCCACTGTTTGTCTTGCAGAAGTATTATTGCCAGAGAAAAAAATAACAATGTATGGCCATTGCATCGAATACTAGTCAGGACAGCTCTTACCACAATCAGGGCATTTGTCCTAGTGCTCAAATAAAAATCCAATTAGAAAAACAAAATTCCCCATTACGCTACAGGGCAAGAGAATATAAGACAAGTTGGTGCCTATGGATTCTATTGTGCAGAAAAACGGTGACCAAAAACATCAAATTTCATCCGCCAGGCATCGACATATAAAAAAAAATATATTTATCAAATTTTGGAGTAAGGGTTTTGAATAAAAATTTTCCCCATGGATTTGAACTGGTTATGCCATAAATGTAATGCTGTATATAATATAGCCGTGTAAAATACTGTGATTCTTTGGCTAAAGCTAAAGTTTTATTTTATACTACTTTTGACTCAGCAAAGAGTTCTTAGCTAATCATGAGTGTGGATCTTTGTGTAGCTGATATGAAATATTGCTACGGTTCCAGTCTCAGCTGTTATGGTCCTGTAGTGGCCTTGAAGGATAAATAAATATTTTAGTTGCTTGGACTCAATCATTCAAAGTTGACATCTTTTCATTAATTACTTCTGCCCAAAAAAACTTCTAGTATATATATTTCCAAGTCGGTGCTTTGTTGCAGCTCGTCGGATTGCACCAAAAACATAGGTGTAGTCCTACCCATATATATATATCAAGTAATATCAACAAGATTTCTTACAGGGGAAATAAAATAAACTGCAACATGCCACAGAAAAAAAGTGTCTGAAAATCAAAAAAAAAAAAACGATATCCAGCCATGTGTAGCAAATGTTTGCAGATCTGTAACACCAGGTGGCAGCATGTACACTGCAAGAACTGTGCATTAAGCAAAACAAATTTTTGTCTAAACATGCATAAACACAGCAGCGAAGGAAATAAAATTCTTAAACATTTAAACCATACAGAGGGGTTAGCAATGCTCATTTTGGTTTGTAGCAGTGAATAGCAGTCTCATACTTGTAGCATATTTATGAATGATCACAATCAAATGTGTTTGGCTTAGAGACAAAATGTGCTTGGACCTAGTGATGGTGCTGTTCAAGGTTGGTTACACAACTTGTGGCAGTAGTGCTTGTATTGGCATATCTGGCACAAAGTATAGAACAGAGAGTTTAGGAACCAAGGAGATCACCCTGTGCTAAGCAAGTGCCTTGAGCAGGATTTACATATTGGGCACAAATCAGGAACAAATCAGTGCATTGTTGAGAAAGAAAGTTGGCATATTTGCACGTTACACCTTGCCCGGTTGCCCCTTTTATTATTTCATTAAAAATTCAAAATGTATTTCTTTTTCTTTTGAAACTTATTTATATGAAAAAAGTTCTGGTTTGCATTAAAGGAAAAGAAAAGTCACAGTCACGCAGGGGTGCCAAAAGTTAGACCAAGGATGTATTTATGTATAGGCACCCAAGGCAGCTTTAAAGGGACAGCCCTCAGGTGCCTATAGAAAAATATATCTATAAATTAACTATCCCCCTTGCCGCTAGACCTTGTTGTCTAAATCTGGCTAGGGGTGTGGAGCTAGGGGGTGAGGGGTTGCATGCATGTGCAATTGGCAGACTGGGAGGGCTTTCATAGGTCTTGTGCCTAAGGTGGCACTGGAATAAAATACAGCACTGAGTTAGGCACTCCAAATGGTTTTATCACTTAACGCGGGTCGTTGTTACTGTTAGCAGAAAACTGCCCCGGCATGGGATTCTTCCCAGCGAGCACCACAAAGTGATCCTCCTGTTTCTTCCTTCCTTTTCTTCCATTTTCAAACTTCCGGAACAGACACACACAAAGCCAACTTTTTTGCTAAAGTTTGGTTTTTCACTCAACTGCGGATGTGCACCCACACAAAAAAAATTAAGCAGAAAGAGGATCGTGGGCGAACCCTGGCCTGGTGCAGGTTTCTGCTGATAGGAGCACCTGCCCTGGGTTTCAGGTGCATGAATACAATCACTGGGGGTGTTTAACCTTTTTGCACCCCCCAGGGATTGTTGACTTTCCTTCTCATATAAGACTCAATAAATGCATAAATGGATATTTCTCATGCTACAAGAAATGCACTTTATGACCATATAGTATATAATCTAGTCTTTAGCATAAATGTTACACCCCTGCTGTGTATTTACATGTAGTTGTTTGATCAGCTGTTATTTTAAAATTATGACGGTCTAAAATTACACTTCCAATACTTTCAATGCCATGCTGTTAAGGAAATGCAAATCAGAATACATTGTAAAAATTACTACATTTAATTTTTTTAACTTACTGATATTCTATCTTGTCTGACTTCACTTTAATGTCATCTGCAAGCACCATTTCTTAGTGTTCTAGGTCACCTTATCCGAAAATCTGAAATCCAGAAAGGTCAGATTTAAGGGAAGGCCACCTCCCATAAAATCCATTTTGAAGCAAATAATTCTCATTTTTAAACCTGATTCCTTTCCTTCTCTGTAAAAATAAAATGGTACCTTGTGTCTGAGTCCAACTAAGATATAGTAATCCATATTAGGGTCAAAATATATTGGGTTTATTAAATGTTTAAAGTGATACTGACACATAAAAATAGGAACATGTTGGTATCAGTAAATATAAGCTGCACTTTATAAATACACTAATACACTTTAGACCACAAGCTAAAACATTTAAAAGTGCATCAATACGAATAATAATTTGTTAAAATTTATAAAAACTATTACTAGATCAGAATTATAGCTCACATGCAATACTGCCAGCAACGTAACTAGAAGGGGGCGGGCCCTGGTGCAGGATGCGCCGCCCCCTCCGTATGCCCCTGAGGGGGTGCGGGCTCTGGCCCAATCGCAACCCCTGCTCCCCCGGTAGTTACGCCACTGAATACTGCATTAATGTGAGTTACAAACAGATATTTTAGTCCTAGTCTCAGCTGCTAGACTTCAGAATTGAACCCTGTAGAGTCCCATTTCCTTCGATGAACTAAAACACATTTTTAGTGAGGGGCGAGTCATGGATTCAAAATTAATTTCGCGTTTAGCGCGTATAAAAATTGTCCCTTGTGTCAAAATTGTTGTGCATCAAAATTATTTTGACGCCCACTGACTTCAATGTGTTTTGCAAATTTTTCGTGATTTCTCAAATTTTTTTGCCGTTATGCAAATTTTTCGTTAAAGTTAAACAGGAAAGATTTGCCAATCATTACATATTTTTTTCTATTATTAGCATTGCAGCTTTTTTTTTTAATAAAAAAAGAGTTGTAATTGTGAATAGACTTTAACTAGCCTATCATTGGCTTGAATAAACCTAAATAGAGTCAAACTATAACTGAAAGGCTTTTCGTCAGTTACAGGTAACACATACTGCTGAAAATTACCATTACTCTTGAGGTCAAGGTGGCACCTAGCATAACCTTCTGCCATGTAGCTAATCTGTTTACACTAGAACCTGCATCACCTAAGAACAAATGCACATTTACCAATTTCCCCTGAGGTTGTGGTAGCATTGAAATAGAGATGACCCCTCCTCAAGGGAAACCTTTGAATCCTCGATTTTTCTGGCTATTAAGACCTCGATAAATACAGATGGAACTCCCCTAGGGAATACTTTACAGTACCTTCTCAATTTGATTTCTTATTCTTTAGTGAGCTCTCTCTATCTTTAGGATTTCTATCCATTCTCTTTTTTTGAAATGTTTTAAATACTAGCTCATTGGGGCAGGGAATGATTCCAATTATTCTCTAAAAAAGCTGTATAGGAATAAAATAACCAACATCTTAAAGGAATGAAAATACGTGGGAAATAAAGAGCTTTACGGAACACATGAAAACCGGGTGGTGAATATTCATCTAGTTTATTAGAACTTGAGAAGCAATTTGTTGACATTTTCTCTAAATGTTGGTGTTTTAGAGGATGCAAATGTTCTTACTAATTGGAAGCAGAAAATCTTATGGTTTTCAGCGAACTAAAGTACAAATGGATCACTGAAACCAAGTCATGTAGCTTTTTATAATAAATGAAGGGGATGAATGACAGAATACACTTTCATTTGCTTGCATAGACATTTCTATGGACCACAAGTGGCTTACCTTTATCTGAAAGGTTCAGGAAAGTAAGAACAGATATAATTGCATATATGTCTTTTTTATTATTAAAGCTGTAACTCGTTATAACATCACATTTCCTAGTGGGTCCTCTTAAAAAATAAAAAATGGAAAAAAGCATTACTTACTGAAAGTGAAGACACTTTTTTTTCTCACGTACTTTTTTATATGACCTGACAAGAGAAAAGAAAAAAAAATATTGTATAGAAAAGAACATATACTTTTAATACTAAAAGATAATTCAGGAGAGACTATGGAACATTTTGAAAAGCTTTTATAAAAAATATGGAAGCAGTAATAGAGAGGGGTAGATATTACATTATGAAAAAGTATCTGAAAGGGTAAAGTATGGTATTAGAAGAATGGGGAGAAAAGGTGGATGGTATATGGGAGCTAGGGATCCAAATGATAACAGGACAATTATGGCTGATCTGTTTTAGGGTTTATCAACATTTTTCTGCGGTTGAGCACATTCATTTTCTTAGGTTTATTAGTTAACAGACAACCATACAATACAGTATATTTATATATTTAACATAATTTGGGCCATGGGTTACTATATCTGATTGAAACAGATTAATACAACCTTGAGGGACATGACCAAATTTTATAAAAAAAACTGCAAGCTGTAATTTTTGTATGAAACCAAACAAGCTTTTTTACTATTACTGCTTATTGAAAACTAGTAAATATATATCCACACACTCACAAATACATACACATATACACTCATAAACAAAGTTTTACTGTTCCATCTATAAACATTTTTCCCAGAATGACCTGGTGTCACTATGCTGTACCCAATTATAATCATAAAATGAACTCGGTGTTTACTTTTGCTGAATACAGCAAGTCCACTATTCAGTTTTACAATGTCATAGTAAACTAAGGCAGAATTGCTGCACAAGTCATTCCGCTTCCAGAGGGTCACAGAAACACTATGCACTTAAAAATATTCATAGTTTTCCACATAGATGGATTATACAGATTATTGGTCAAAGAGCAGACACCTTGCTAAAGTGGAGTTCAGTTGTGTTTATATCACAAGCGTACAAGAAATTGCTTTACTCAATAATACATTCGGTTTACAGTTTGAATTTTTTGGTTTTCTTTCTTGCAACCCTATAAATATTTTTATTTTAATATGACATATTTATGCACCTAATTTGTGATCCATCATGTCCAAATCCAGCACCTTCCTGTCTATGATGTTCCTTCACAAAAACTGACCCTCTGCTGTACCGGCAACAGAAAAGTAGACGGATTTGGAAACATCAAATGCCTGTAGAAAATAAAAAAGCCCTCAAAAGCAGTGAAACTTTTTTTTTTTTTTTTTTAACAATAATGAACTTTGGCAATATTGAAGATAATATTGCATTGGCTAATTGCTTAGTCAGGGTTGGACTGGGCTGTTATGACACTGGGAAAAAAAACTGTGGTACTCGCTGGCCCAGACACACTCTCACAGGGGCCTGAGACTGGGTCCTACTTCCTGACCTCCCCTGGCCCTGATCATAGTCACATGAAGTCCCCCTGATGTTGCAGCCCCATGCAGGCCCAGACTGTTCCCAGTCTGACTCTGACTACACCACAGAGGGCTGAGTGCAGCATGCCCCAACTGCAATTACACTGAAAAATATACAGCTTTTGGTATTAGAGTGACGTGTCTGCCCAATTCATATATCTTAATAAATAATATATATAATATATTTATAATATATATATAAATATAATATTGTGCATCCAGGTTCTTGATAAAGGCCCTAATGTGGGCCAAAAATTTGGATGCACAAGTTTGAAAATAAATATTAATGGTTCACTAATTTTGGAGTGCGGGTCCTTATATATATATAAATATATATATATATATATATATATATATATATATATATATATATATATATATATATATATATATATATATAGAGATATATATATATATATATATATATAGAGATATAGAGATATAGAGATATAGAGATATAGAGATATAGAGATATAGAGATATATATATATATATATATATACACACAATAAAGATGGGCCTGGTGCACACAGAACACTGGTCACTGCCCTGGTGCTGTAACAAAAAATTGTACAGTCAAGTAAAGGAAAAGTCTGCACTCATGGGTCTTGTGTAAAAAGCAAAAAATTACTAGTGTTAGTGTTTATTTCGACGTTTCGGCTCCTATACGCGAGCAGTCCTAAGTAATTTTTTGCTTTTTACACAAGACCCATGAGTGCGGACTTTTCCTTTACTTGACTATATATATATATATATATATATATATATATATATATATATATATATATATATATATATATATATATATATATATATATATATATATATATATATGTATATATAGTTCACACAAAATGTAAAAAGTATTTCTCATTGATGTGTAGTGTTCACTTTCCTGAAGACAGCATGAGTATGGGTACCGAAACATTGAAAATACACCAACTTTAATTTTTCCACTTACTAAGTCCATGGAGTGCAGTGAACTATGTATTAATATCTTGACCATTACACAGGCAGATGCTGTTTGGTTTTGAGTGCACCAGATTGGAAAAAACACACTCACAGGGCTTGATTCGTGCAAAGTGGTTTTTATTCCAACGTTTCGGCTCTAACACTCGAGCCTTCTTCAGGAAGTGAACACAGTGCATTGTACAAACCAAACATTTAAACCCCATTTTGGCGCCAAAACCTCCATCTTGTGACGTCATTGAGCCCCATATACGTGAACCAGTGATCGAGTGTATATTCAAGTGTTAATGTTTTCACCATGCGCCATGTAGCAAGTGTTATCCAATTTACCCAGCATATATTCAGTGCGATAAGATATGTTGGTACAGTGCCAAACGTATAGTCACAGCTGTGTGACAATCGGTACTGACAGCATGAGAAGGTGAAAGGTGCAGGTTAAAAAGGATACTTACCCTGAGGTCACATATGCAGCCATAGGATGATGATCGCCCTTGTATCGCCCTCCTTTACGGTGACGTTCCCACATAAAGCGCCGGCAAACCCTAATCGCATCCGTGGCTATGATGTGCGCTCAGCGTCCAACCGCTCATGCCTACTCCGTGTCATATTGGTTACCGGATCATAAGCCCCGCCTCCGTGCGGATCGTCTGCTGGTGGTGCACTTCACAATGCGACCATTAACCCAATATATATATATATATATATATATATATATATAGTGCCATAGTTCTTAGTAAAGTTTCTGTAACATGCTGACCAGAAAAAAAAAAAGTTAGAACTGCTCCTTGAAAGCCAATTAACACCAGATTTGTCTCACTACCATATTAATTTAATTAGATATATCACTCAGCAAAACATTTAGCAGTGGATTGCCACTCAACTCTAATGTAGGTGGACATCCCTGACCAAGGTCAGCTTTTAAATGGCACTACCTTCTGACTTTAGCAAATGCTTTTTTGTTGCTCTGTGAACTTGAAAGGATCACTTTCTGAAGTCCTTCACAAACAAGGCATACAACAGCCTTTTTATATTGCCTCAATAATTGTTAATCATCCATTCAGGATGTGTGTGGTTGGATATTTTATAAGGTATTTAGCTTGTAACTAGATCTGCTTTATAAATGTCAAGTTGCATTAATATGTGATAACTGTTGAATAATTGATAAGAGTCTCACCATGTTTACAATAAGGTGTATTTACAATGAATTATTCATTGCAATGTTTTTAAGGGCACTAGCTCTACATCTCCAAGCAATTCTTTTTGCTAACTAAAACAAGGGTCACTAAAATTAAATATAAATTCAAAAATATATATTTTTTATTTCTTTAGCTATAACTCTTGACATATTGAGGCACAGTTAATTTGCACTAAAATAGAAGGAGCATTTCCATTAAGCAGAAGACCTCCAGCTCCTTCACAAGTTCAATGGACATAGGAAATGTAAATATTCCCATGACTAAGAAGAGGTTAAACACAACAGTAAGTACAGTATATACCTCCAAATGTTACTGAATATTATTTTGAGTATCTTTTTTTAGAGCAATGTCTGACAGACATAGAGGGTAGTTACATTTGTGATGTGCACTTGCAAACATGGGAAGGCATGATGGGACTTTAAATATAACAATAATTTCTACAGGCAACTCAATCTTATTTGTAATTTTGAAACATGCACGCTAGGTAATAAATATCATTATATATTACAAATGAGGGTTACAGAATTAGAATATTATCAGAGGGCTCGACTCACAAGATCATACAAGATGAAGACCTGGATACTACAGTGAGTATTAGGCCTATATATATCACTGTATATGAAACTCAGTAGGGAACCACAGTGACATAAAAGCATGATCTCTTTAGGGTGCAGGAGGAAAGGGGGTCCTTTTCAGGGCTCTGAAGAACAAAGAGAGCTCTTCTCAGGGCATGGAAAGCCAATGGGAGTCCTTCTCAGGACTCTTTAAGAAACTGCCACATAAGTGGGGATTCAGCAGTTCAATGATCACCATCTGCATTATTCTCGACATAGGAATTACTGCAGATATGCTGTTTATAATACCAGACCAGGCCTATGCATGGGCCGTAAAGGAAAAGGTGAATCCAAAACACGCATTTGTAATTGATTGTGTACCACCTGAAGTTATACTAGAGATGCTGGAGAGTATCCTGGCTAAATACAAACATTTAGGGGAATATTTATCAAAAGTTGAATTTTAGAGTTAAAGGTGTGGTTCGCCTTTCAAATCAGCCTAAGATTGGGTGTTTATCGCGAGGCACGTAGTGCTATGGACACAAACTCTTTGCTTTGAATTTATCTGCCTGGTGGAGGATTGCCTTTATTGAGTGCCTGCTCCAGGTTTTTTTCTGGTTTGTCCGTTCCCCGTGCTGAGGGCTCGGGCGGTGCACCTGGGCCTCTTTCCTTGTGTGGTGAGTTATCTACTTCTACTTGCAGACCCTAAACTACAGTTTTGTTATTGTGGTTCATCTTTAGTTAACTTTTAGTAGGTTATTGAATAGCCAATTCTAAGCAACTTTTCAATTGGGCTTCATTATGCCCTTCTTATTATTTCAGGCTTTCAAATGGGGCTCACTGACCCCATCTAAAAAATCAAACAAATACTCTGTAAATTGTGACAACTAGACCTGTAGGGGTACCTGGGTCAGTGTCTTGGGGCGGCTTTCCACAGTCCTTTAGGGTAAACAAATCAGTCACAGAAGTCGCTCTTCTTAAAGGCAAATGCCTGCAGTTCATTCTGTTACACAGTCTTTGGTAAAAAGCACACAAAGAAATGAAAACAAGGAAAAATAAACCCTTGCACCAGAAACCTTGCACCAGAGCGCTAGCTAAACACAGTTGGCAGCCTAACTACAGTTTGGTGGCTTCCCCAACACTAACTTAACAAAAGAACCAAAATATATTACACAATCACTGGTAATCAGTACCATCCCTGTGCAGTGCAGCTCCTGCTCTCTTTCTCACTCTCAGGTGGGAGGGGTCCTCCCTCCCAAGGTCAGTCAGGTACTTTAGCTGCAGCAATTACCTTGCAGCTTTGATCTATATTAATTCTTCCATGTTCCAGGGTGTTGTATTATATAACACCCTGGGAGAAACATATCGCCCATCTTTAACTGCCCCAGCTGCTTTGTGACACAAGCTACAAATTTATTACTGCTACTTTTTACTACTCATATTATTTTTCAGGTCATCTCCTATTCATATGCCAGTTTTTTATCCAAAGCTAAATAATTCAAAAACCACAAATAATAAAAAATGAAAACCAATTGCAAATTGTCTCAGAATATTGCCATATTTTTTTTAACCCAAACAATCGATTTTTAAATCAAAAATAATCTTGAAAATTTGAATTTTTCATGCAAAATACAACTCAAACCTTAATAAATCTGCCCCTTAAGAGTCTGCACATATCATCGCAGATGAGGGATCAGACATGTATGGTTATGCACTCCTGCTTTTTAAAGCGATTGATACACTCAATGCAGATTGGGGGCCATATGCACTGCTCCCCCAGGATAGTCAATCTGTGGAATGCCCCTAGTGTATCCAAATACTGTTGCACCTGTACTGGCAAAAAAGGGAGCTTGCTACCATCACTGCCATGCAATGTACTGCCCTGCAAGAACCAGTTGCAACTGAGATTGATGGCGCTAAGGATGTTGGCATTACAGACCATTACTTGAATGCCACCATAACCCAAATGACAGAGGCACTGGCTCAAGGTCTGCAGCTAAGCCACTATAAAAAAAGATATGTTCAGGCTTAGAACCAATTCCTACAGGGAAAGAGGGATTATACTTGGAAGGCAAGCTTTAGACAAGTGGGCTTACCCAGAACAAACCAAGAAACAGTGAATTATGGAGCATGTTCGTTCACCTGCAGCTTATATTGTGTTAAATTTTAAAGCCATCAACTAAGATTATACTGCTATGGACATAACTGATATCCTCACTTTTGCTTATGGAAAGCATGAGGATCCAGACCAGTTATTGGTTGACTTTAAACAGATGAAGCAGAAGTCTACAGTGAATGTTTGCATTTACACTATGGCTAGAGAATATGCCGCAGAAGCTCTTGTCTAAGAAAGTCATTGCAGCAGATGAAGTAGACAAATTGCACCTTTATAGTGTTAGAGGGATGTCACCCTTTTCACCCATGTATTCCCCTTTGAGGGATAAGACAGATACAGGCTTTATTAACCTTATAAATGTGATTAAGGAAGAGGAAGCAACTCTACGCTTTGCCGATACCCCACCTGTACCAAAGCAAAGCTCCGATTTAGCTATTAAGAAGGATAGCAATGTCATTAGAAGTGAAGTACCACATATAACTCCAACCTGAAAAACATCCCTGTCAGAGTGGCACAACGGGTACCTGGCACCAAACCTAACAGTTGTTTCAGGTGTGGTAAGGATGGAAATTTTGGTAAAGACCTGAGAAAGATTCCCCCAAAGCAGTTGAGACACTCCTGTTGGAGCCAGAGTAGCTGCCCTAAACAAATAAAATCCATTGCAAAAAGGCATAGAATCTTGATGGGCCCTAAGTCCTTGGTGGAAATTCTGTTAGAGGAGTATCCAGTACAAGCCCTGTTTGACACTGGATCACAGGTCACAGTCATCCACTATAATTACTACCTGCAACATCTAGCACACATACTATTGCGGCTTGCTAGAGGTTTAGAATTGTGAGGGCTCAGCCAGCCTACCTCATACATGGATTACTACAAGTGACTGTAAACATGCAGAGGCCCCCTGGTTAGAGTCCTCAGCCCCAAGAATTCAAAGCTGTAGTCTTCCCACATACTGGAGATCTCAAGGCTGTTCCCATAATTCTGGGAATAAATGTTATTAAAGTCCATGCTACCCTAAACCGTTCAGTAACAAGGACAGGAGTCATTATGTTTGCTGATAACAGTTCAAAGGTTGCATGTAACACCTTTACAGTTACTTACAAGTATGGATTGTTACACCATGTTGCTGGCCAAATTGTTGAGCTCTTATGGGGGCCATTACAACTGTGAGAGCGCTAAAAAAAATTAAAACTGGAGATGATGCAAGACTACAGATGCATGCTGGTTGAAAGTCCTCCAGAGGTTGTGGCCCAGAATGGATGGCAAGGTGTTCCAGAGAGAAAAGTGTGGGGAAAGAAAATAACCTTGTTGTTCATGTGACTGTACAACATCTTTCTCCATATTCTTTGGTAATCTGGCCTAAACAGGAATTGGTGTTTTGCTACCCTGTTCATAAGATTTCTTACTTTGATGTTCAGTCCACTTCAGTATTTGCTTCTGTGTCAAATTAGCAGTTTGATTTTGGGGATTCCCCTTTTTTCTGAGGAGTGGAAGCAGAGGCTAAATAACGGTATATAGGCATGCAGACAAGTCTTTTCAATTGACAAAATGGATGTAGGGTGTGCTAACAGTACTCAACACAACATCTGCTTATTCAACCCCACTCCATTTAGGGAATGGACAAGTAAAATTCCTCCAAAGGCTGAGAGGATCTCCAGTGCACTTTGCAAGAGATGAAGGAGTCAAGGAATTATTGTTGACAGACGGAGATCCCATCCCTCCCCTATAGTCATTATGAGGAAGAAGGATAGCTCAATCCTCTTGTGCGAGCATTACCATGTTTTAAATTGACAGACAGTACCTGACCAATATACCATACCTCAAATTGAGGAGACTCCGGAAGCACTTAATGGTCGCAAATGGTTCACTGTAATGGACTTACACTCTGGTTATTTTAACGTGCCTATGGCGCCTGAGGATCAGGAGAAGACTGTATTTATATGCCCCTTGTTATTTTATCAGTTCACCAGGATGCCCCAAGGTATATGTGGGGCCCCTGCTCCTGCTACCTTACAGAGATGTATGGTAACCTACACAATATGAGTATGCACATGGTTTAATGAATGTGAATGACCAGTTAATAGCAGAAGGGCTGAAACTGTCAGTCAAGAAATGTAAGTTCTGCCACTTCTCAGTAACCTATGTTGGCCATGTGGTCTCTGCTGAAGGGATAGGAAATTATCCCACCAAGATGGAAGCGATGGTAACCTGCCCCCCCCCCCCAAATGTCACTGAGCGGAGATCATTTCTTGGGTTTTGTATTTACTACAGGCGATTTGTAGAGAGGTTTTCAAAAGTGGCTCACCGCTTAAATTACTCAGACTTTCTAGTGTGCCTGGTGAAGATACAAACAGAGCTGCTAAAGCCCATTTTGGTGATAGGTGGACTTCAGCATGTGAAGAAGCCTTTACTTAGTTAAAGAAAAGGATAACAGTGGCACCTGTATCGGCTTATGCTGATTCCCACAAGCCATACACTAAACTTATTGCACCTGCCTAAAGTTTCAGCTTCTCAATAGCAGCAATTATCCAGGATTTCAAACTTGTCACAGCGGGTCACCATCTTGGAAAGTGTCTGCAACACTCACATGCTCAGTGGGCTCTGACCAGCTGTTGAGAAGCTAAGCTTAGGGGTCGTTGCAAATTATCAAGCAAAAAACAAAGTTGGTATGTTATATAAACTTCTGATGCTAATTGCACTGGTTTCTGTTGCTGCCATGTAGTAATACAAGACAAGAGCGAAACTAAGAGCCATAGTGAAGCAGGACATTAAGTCCACAATCCGGGACATTGGGACAGGCAGCTGAAAGTGGGACTGTCCCATGAAAAGTGGGACCGTTGAATGGTATGCACTGTAGGAACCCTGAAGCTACAACCATCTGTAAAGGGGGCAATAGCTCTAGGGTTTGCCCAAGTAAATACTTGTGCTTAATTAAAAACAGAAGGCCCTGTTCAAAGTTACCTCCTTGAGTACCTCACTGGGAATTAAATGTGACAGTACTACATGAACCAGACACTCTCCAATGAATAAAAGTAGCTGTCACAAAATATTCCCCCAACACTATGGGAAGATTAAAAGGTGACCATAAGAGACAGATTAAAACCCAATACAATTCCCATTCAGAAACACTCATGATGGATTTTAACTTTATGCCAACAATTATCTGAATTTATCTGAAAACAATCAGGATAATAGTCTGATGTAGAGATGGGCGAATTTAACCCATTTCACTACGCCAAAAATTCGCCGGCGGCGAAAATGTGGCGAAATGCATTAAATCCACTCATCCCTAGTCTTATGTAAGTTTTCTGAAAACGGTAACATGCAACATAAACTTTTGCTAGAATACAGAGAGCAACTATTATGAATGAAATTATTCATTCCATAAAGTCCCTCTCAGGGCAATTTGCGTACATACTACCCATATTAAATTGTGAAATAACTACATACCTATCACTAATTATCCCATGGGTTATCATGTTAAACCTCCACTGAAATCTGGAACTGAGTTAGGAGTTATGCTCAAAAATGCAATCTCATCTTACCCTTTATCATGATTTGTTTTGTTCAAAGTTTTTTCAAGGTTCAGGGTTATGCTTTAAGAAACAATGTGAAGTTAGTATTAGTTAGGGCAGGGGCACTTAGGCAGATTCAGGGAGATTTAGTCGCCTGGCGACTAATCGCGTCTTCTGCGGGGCGGAAATCTCCCCGAACTGCCTTCCGCCTGCTATAATGAGAAAACGCCAGCGCAATGGCACTCGCGAAGTCCCCCGAAGTGGAAACTTCGGGCAACTTCGGAAATTGAAGCGCCGCAAGTGCATTGGCGCAGGCGATTTTTAATTTTAGCAGGCGGAAGGCAGGGGGAAGGCAGTTTGGGGAGATTGTCGCCCGAAGAAGAGGCGATTAGTCGCCAGGCGATTAAATCTCCCCAAATCAGCCGGTGTGCCCCTGCCCTTAAAGTCCCTGGCACACAGGGCATTTTGTTCAAGTGTTTGCAGTGGGTGTTACACTCTGCATAAGTAAAAAAACAACTCCCCCCACCAAAGAATGTGTAAATAGCTATATCTCTTTCTCTACAAAAATTATGTAAAACTGCTGACATGCTTAATCACCTGAGGCATCATCCATTAATATTGTGTTATCTATAATCTTACATCTAGTGATTAATTACAAACTTGCTTCGTTTTTTTATGCTCGGCATACGTTTCTTACGTTACATGAATTACTAAGGTCCTTATTTGTTTTTCTAATGAGATGAATCATAAGTAAAAAAAAAGTCAGGTTAATGTTCCAAGGGGCCTAATTAGAATCAGGTGAGAGCCCAGAAAGGCAACTATGGTGATTTTAGTCAGAGCCCCTATGAAAAGCCTTAATTAAGAAGAGTGATAGCCTTTACTTTAAAACACCGTAGAGGAAATTAGATGCTAAATTTGCTGCTCAAAAATTCCTTACAAAAGGTAAAGTTTACATTTTATGAGTGAAAAATAAATTTCCCTGTTTTGTTATTGGTTTAAGGGCTACTTGTATTCATTGGCTAAATAACAACAATAACACAAAACTGAAAACAGGGCACAAAACTTTTGAAACTGCATAAACAGCAGGCCAACCTGCAACTGTGGGACAGTTAAACTGGTAATTGCCAAAATTTGAAATATTTTCTTCTCTTTTTCTTTCTCAGTGTTTGAGATAATTTCAGGTCAAGCTGTAACGAACCCTGCATGAACAAAAAATATATACAGTATTGTTACATGCAAGCTTAAAGGAGTAGTACATCTTCACAAATGTAATGTTTTCAAATAGAACAACACAAATACTTAGTTATATTCTATTGCTTGCAGTTGTTCAAACATTTATTTGTTAACCAGTGATGAGCAAAAGTTTCGCAGTGAAAATGACGCCCATAGACTATAATGGGTGAAAAAATATGTCATGCATCAAAAATTAGTCGCACAATTTGTCAAATAAATTTGTCACCCATAGACCTTGAATTTCAGCAAATGTTCACCTAATTCTCGGCAAAGCAAAACGGGTAAGATTTGCCCATCATTATTGTTAAATACTAATGGATAAGTTCAGAGGTGACGACTAGCCTTACTTAGCAGCTATTGGGGACCATCAATTATTTTATATTTGAAATAAAACAGGTGTACACATCTTTACACACTACATTTTGTGAAATAATCTTACACAGCAAATAATTCACTCTACAATATAAAACTGAATTCCTGAACCAGCAAGTGCTGTTGTAATAATGGTGTGTAGGCAGCCACCTCCGGTCATTTTGGCTGGTCATGTGCTTTCAGAAAGAGCCAACATTTTAGGATGGAACTGCTTTCTGACAGGCTGCTGCTTCTCCTACTCAATGTAACTCAATGTGTCCCAGTGGGACCTGGATTTTACTATTGAGTGCTGTTCTTAGATCTACCAGGGAGCTGTTATCTTCTGTTTGGGAGCTGCTATCTGGTTACCAACTCCAACTTGCAGTACAGGAGTAAAGAGTGACTGAAGTTTATCAAAGCACAAGTCACATGACTGGGGCACCTGGGAAACTGACAATATGTCTAGCCCCATGTTAGATTGCAAAATGAAACATAAAAAAATCTGCAGAAGTCTGCTGGAGCAGCAGAATTAACTGGTTGCGTTTTTTTCCCATGACAGTATCCCTAAGTACTAGTTGATCTAAATATTTCATATTAATTGTTGCATGCAACTTTCTAAGGCTAATTGTCAGACAGGGAATTTCTCAGCCCAGCATATTTTATGGCAAATACCCAGAAGAACAGGTATGATTGTGTTTTTGGCCTGAAAATGCCTTTGAATTAATGGGACAATAGGGAGCTTTTCAACCACTTGAAAAACACTGTACTAAAAAGCATCCTGTGGGATGTTAGCATAAATCATATGATTACCACAAGTCAAATCATTTCACAACATAATAACAAACACTTTTATGTTCCCCATTCAAGGATATGGTTGGTTAATTATCTATCTCCTTTCTGAAGAAGAAAAGTATCTAAATAAGGAAGCTGAGTTATAAACAAATATCAATCCCTGATCCCCGATCATTCAAGCACAATTAAAACAAATAACCAGTTCATTAAGAAGCCCTCTGCATAATGATCTACTTCTTATCTTAAAGAATAAAGTTCTGTAGTTGGGGGATTGGATGGGGGTTGTTTATAGAGAGTCTTCTGATTTGTTTGAATTTGTTTTATTTGTGCCCATATGAACTGGAAGTACATTGTGACTTTAAGACCCATACACATTTCATATACAATAGGACTTTCCATCTTTGCCCTGTTTGGAGCAAAGATAACAAATAGCCAAGTGTCAAGATTTGCATGTACTAACCTACTAGGACAGGAAGGGCAACTAAAGAAATAACTTACTGTATCCATCAACCTTATTATGACTAAGATCTTCTTTGGATATCACTAAGCGGTTCGGCTATGATCAAGTTGCCTTTTAATGAAAATGTTCTGCACTTGTCATCTCCTTTATTCTTGTTATCTTGATGCTTACAATCACCTTTCCCAAAACATTCCTGCTACCAGCCTCAGACCTTGTTAAGTACGGGATTGTTGTCTGCTGCCTTCACTCATTTCTGTCCCGTTGGCTCCACCTATCTTTCTTAAAGCTGATCTCTAAAAATATTTCCTCTCTTCCTTGTAATTATTCATACAAATTCAAAATCTATTTTTAAACAGTCTTCTTTCAATTTATTCTTGCAAATCTGTTCTACTCCTCAGAGAGCTAAAATGTTCCCACATAACCCACCTACAATTACTTTTTCTGTATATCTAGTGTATATCCATGCTTATTATTTAGACTTGTTAGCATGGCTTTAATTCCATTGCCTAGAATATGAACAATTTACAGTAATGTTCAATATGTTATATCTCACAGTGACTTGCATACAAATATAGTGAATAAAGTACCCCGTCTTGTAAAATATAAGGATATTATAAGTCACCGAGGAGTTTCATGACCATATACAGGTCATGGAACTCCGAGGTAACTTCTAATATCCTCATATTTTACAACTGGGGGTACTTTATTTATTATAATACACAAGTTTCAGTGAGTCATGTGACAGAAATGACATCAGAACTCACCGTTTATAACTGATGACATCAGAACTCACCGTTTATAAGGATATAATTTAGAGGATATTCATGGCTTTTGTGTATTATATATAAATATATTCAAACGTACAGTATATTTGATAAATTACTCATTCTTTTACTTTAATTAGTTGCAATTAAAGCCAATAATACATTCCTTTGGGATGGCATTTCTACATAAAATGTATTGGCTGGATATTAAAGACCTATCATATAATAAGGATTATTTCATCGATATAATCTTCCATCCAAAAGATATTCTGCATTCATGTAATTTATGCAGCCATGCTCAGCATTATAAGCCCAAACTTCTGTCTTAGATTTATAGAATTCCACTGCTTTCAGGGTGGTAGTAACAATCATCCTAACTTTTCTTCATATCTATGGACAATTATTTTTAAACCATGCTGGTTCTGAAATGTATTTAAGTTAATAAATATCACACCATGTCACTTCTATAAATGTTATACATGTCCCAGGTCTTCGTATGCGGTAGACAACAAGAGACAAGATGCAGGAATAATATATATTTCCATTTTCAGCCTCATTAAAGAACCAGCTAGTAAGGACAAATCTTTCTTATTTGTTAGTCTTCAGTCGAATAACATTAATATTGGTAATTGTAAAGAACCATGGTGTGTAATAGCTTCTTAATGATATACCCAAAGCACCATACTTGGAATAATCATAGTTCTTACAAAGCTGCTGTTCATACAGCATGCTAGTTATGTCAGCAAATCTTTACACTCTCATTGTGGTGTTTAGGTTGTAAACACTCCCTAGAGCTAATGCACACAGAAACATTTGAAAACGAGTCCAACTCAATATGTAATCTTTGAATTTAATATGACTTAAGAGAGTTTATCCACAGAGAACCGGAAAAATGCAACACCAACATTTTATATTTTTCATTTATTCTTGCTAAGTAAAATACAGTGTTTGCTGGAATAAGATGTATGTGTTCACTGCCCTAAGGAGCACGCCTGCGGTTTATGTACTGAGCTAGTGCCCGAGGAGACATAATATAACTAAAGAGAGTATTTGTTAATTGATGTAGTGACAGAGTAGCATTGCTGTCTCAGTATTTACACTTACAATATTAACTTATTTGCTTTCTTATGCTCAGATGATTTCCTCAAGGGACAAACATTTTAATATGACGCTTCTTTGCAAGAACCGTTTGCTTATGCAAGGCGATGCTGCATTTTACAAGGATACAAATAAAAGCTACATGTTTGTCATAATAATCTGTTAATTAAATTCATTGCAAGTGTAGGCCTTTTAAAAAAAATTGTTTTTTTTTTTTTTTGAGTTCGTATAGTGCTCCTAAATTCTTAACTCTGGTTACATATTAAAGGCTCACACTTTCCCAGTTTTCATTGGGAAAAAAAGTGCCTTGTAGTCAATTTATTGCCTTAACATGATATTTTTCCACATATAAAACAGGGCAAAGATTTACAATTCAACACATAACATTAAAGGGTTGGTTCACCTTCAGGTTAACTTTTAGTATGTTATATAATGTCAGATTCGTAGTTACTTTTCAATTGGTCTTCATTTTTATTTATTTTTATAGTTTTTCTGACTCTTTCTAGCTTTCCCCTGTTGCTCTGTGAGGCTACAATTACTTTTTATAAGTTATATTGTTATTTAGGTCCTCACTATTCATAATCCTGTCTCTCTTTCACACCACTGCCTGGTTGCTAGGGCAATTTGGACCCAAGCAACCAGATAGCTGCAAAATTACAAAGTGGAGAGCTGCTGAACAAAAAGCTAAATAATTAAAAAAAAACTGCAAATAAAAAAAGTAAGATCTATTGCAAACTGTCCTAGAACATCACTCTCTAAGCGCCGAAAAAACGCTAGTGACGCCTTCGCTGCACTTTGCTGCACTTTGCCAGGGTGCCGCTTATTGACTAAAATCCGAAGCTGAGTTCAGGGAGGCGAAAGGTAGCAAAGTTGTGCTAGCATTAATTTGTCAAGCAAAGTTATGCTATCGATGCCTAATTTGCATACAGCGCCAAGTTAACGTACAATGGACGTATATGTAGCACCAAATACATAACACTACACAAGCCTGGGAAAGCTTCATAAAATAAAATAGAGGTGTTATTTTGCACTATACATGTGCCCACTGTATAGTTTAGGTGCCATATGTTAGGAAAAGTAGGGGGGAAGGAGGGTACCCCGAACAAAAATGTACGCCAGCGTTTTTTGGGACTTAAAAAAAAATTCTTTTTTGAAGCAAGCCCTATCTACTGTATTGTATTTTGCCTGGTCTGAGCTGGCGAAGGCAAGTATGGCGCAAGAGGTAACGTTCAGTAATATGCACAAATTAGTGAATTAGCGTAGTTACGTCCCTTCGCCATAGCACAACTTCGCCTGGCGTAAGGGTACGAAGTAGCGCTAGAGGAGGTCCACTTCGCTAGCAAGTTTACGGCAGCACCCGTAAGTAAATCTGCGAAGTAACGAAATGACGTCACACTGGCGAATTTAGCTGCTTCGCGCTTTAGTGAATTTACCCCTAAGAGTTCATTTAAAGGCGAACAAAACCCCTTTGATGGCACAAGACCACAATTAAAGGAAAGGGTGGTAGAGACGAATTAAAAGGAAAATAGTTAAATCCTATTTTAAATGGTGAAAAGTAATGGCAAACTGCTTAAAATAAAGATTCAAGACTGGTAGTAGTTACAAAGCCTGGGCTAACTTTTGAAGATGGAATATTATTTATTAAACCAATAACTATGTCATTCATAGTTTCGCCACTGGTGAATAAATTAACAAAACTATAGCGAGAATTCACTGGCAAAAAAAAAAATGTGGGCAAGCGTCAGAATTGCCGCGCGCATAAAAATTGTTATGCATCAAATTTATTCGGACGGCCATTGACTTTAATGAATTCGGACAAAATTCGTGCGCATATAAAAATTGTAGCGGGCGTTGAAATCGACGGGCATCAAAATAATTTTGGCGCCCATTAACTTCAATGCGTTTCACAATTTTTTTGGCATTTCGCAAATTTCGCAAATTTTTTGGCCAAATGGGACAAATTCGCCCATCACTAATGGGGAACAGTAAACAATGGGGAAAGTGAGAGCAGTAACTGCAGCCCTTGATAAATCACTATTTTTATCACTTAGGTACTGTAAAAATGAGAGAACCTTAACCTATATACAACATTGTTATTTTTTTATAACTAAAACTGCAACTCATATAATAGGAACCCATAAGAAAACTGCTGTGGTGAAAAATGTATATGCTTTTATAATGTAAAGCAACTAAACTTTGTCAGGGTGTGGCAACCTAAACCTAGGTGGACTGAGACAAACTATGAACAAGGATCAGCATTGAGGAGACAAAAGAAGCCTCAATTTGACTTTCATTTTTGCACTTTGCCTACTTCATGGGGCAAACAGACCTGTTGACTGCTGTATGAATCTTGTGCACTAATAAAGAAATACAGGTATCATGCTGAACTCAATTCCAAATATAGTGCAGCCTTCGATTAAAAATCATTTAAGGGGGGTTGATGGGATCCTCTCCTCCTTCCCCTAAGTTGTGTGTCATTTGCACATGCCAGTCAGGTAACAGTAGGAGGTGCAGCCTTCATCAGGGCACTACAGAGTACAGAGCAAAAACCTCATGGGTGCAACCATGCAAGTCTTGTTAAATGACCAATAAGGGGTTGCTCTCTTGTATCTTAGTATTCATACACTTGAGTCCCTCACCACGGGTTGTAAATGCACCCTTTTATTATCAGGTACATCATACAAGCCAGGCTCAAAATGCAAGGCTGACACAGGATACAATGTTCAGGATACAAAGCAAAGCAGTTTGCCTTTTCCTTGGGGCACAAGAACCGAGTTTCAGGGATAAAGACTGAAAAGGCAAGATTAGGGTTAACAGGCAGTTTCTGTTGGAAGGTCTCTTATAATGAGCTGCACCAGTTAATTGATACAGAGCCTAGACTGGCTTAGGTACACTTCAATTTAAAGATCCTGATATCTGCAGCCTGCCTCGATTGTTACATCTCAACAATTAAAGAAAACGATTTCTAATTGACTGAGAAGTAACAACACAACATTATCACTAAGGGACAAATTTTTCAAGGGTCTTATTAAAAATTCTAGTTTTCGAATTTCTTTTTCTGTCAGAACTGTCAAATTCGACTAGGGAGCTATTCAAATCCGATTCAAGTTTTTAAAAAAATGGCCCTCAATTCAGAACTCAAATTCTACTATTTGCCACCTAAAACCTGCCAAATTGTTGTTTAAATCAATGGGAGATGTCCAGTGATCAATTTGGAGTTGTTGGCAGCCTTCCTGACTTTCACGTTTTTTTCAGAGAAAGAACTCCAATTTAGTTTTTTAAATTCAAATTAAATTTGGGTCAATTTAATTCATCCGAGTTTGAAAAATTCTATTTTTTAAATAGATTTCAATTGGTAGAATTTCGAATTTGTGGGAGTTTAGGGGAGTTTTTAAAAACTCACATGAAATCAAAATTTGACCTTTGTTAAATGTAGACATACAGTATTTCCATATCCTAGGCAGCAATAAGAGAAGAAAACTAGCAGAGAACTTTCACAAGAAAATATCACAAACAAACCAGCAAGGCTGATATTTAACAGTCTGAAATGAGTTAGAAGCTGTAAATTAAATACAGTGTGCAATGAAATTTACTTAAAAAGTCAGTCACATGAATCATTCTGTACAGATTATAGCCAATCTCATTGGAAATGTTGGCATTTTATCAGGTTAACTTTTAGTATGTTATAGAATGGCATATTCTTAGCAACTTTAATTTAGCTAAAAATGATATCAATACAGGTATTTACATGCTAGCAGGAAGTCTTGTGCAGAATACTGGCCTAGAGTATTAGGGTGGGTATCTCACAGACATAGATGCAGCTCCTTCGAGGCTAACAAGCCACTGAAGAATTAATCCACATACCCCAAATGGACAACACAAAACATCACTAATTGTGGCACTCACAGTCATTATATTTTAGGAACTAATCAACCTCTCTCATTCCATAAATAAATATGTACTTTATACCTTTTATACCCCCCTATAATGGAGGAGCAAAATAAACCTTTACTAAATAGTGGGCCTACTGTTCATCTACTTCTAATATATTTATAGGCATTTACATTTTCAATTAGCAATGTAAGTGTGACAAATTTATTACAACATATTGCAATATTACCACCATGAGTAATATGTGCAAAAACATAAGTGATATCAAACATAAGTGAAAGCATTCATTGGCCTATGAAAATCATCTGCAACACAGATCTGTGAAAGCTTCCTGTGACCAATACTTTTTTCTTAAAATTTGAATGTATATTTCACCATAAAAATATTTTTGTACAACTGTCATTTTTAATATCCTTTTGATCATTAAATTGCCATATTCCCTACTGCAGAGAAGCATTTACATGTAACCTACTTACACTTTTTATTCCGTTGGAAATTTACAGCCACAATTTATATGAAGCACAGATTTCTATTACATTCACTTTAGAGCTAATTTGCATTTGTCATAGATATATTAATTACTGCTTGATACTCAAAGCGCTGAAAAAAATACATTATACTCTTCTATAAAGCAGACAAGCACTTAAAACATGTAGAATATTACATTCTGATTTCTAACAATGTTGCTACAAGCAATAATAATGGAAACCATATATTTATATGTGTATACATATGAGCAGTTGAAAAAGTCATCACTCAAATTTGAGCAGCCCAATAGTCTGTTGAATAGATACCCTTTGGCGGAGGCTGACATTTTGACTATTCCACTAAACAGTACACAATCTTGTCAATATAAATGTAAAGTGGTAGGAAAGGCAAGTAAATAGTCATGAGACACAAGAGGTCACTGTGGCGAGACTGTGAACATCAACTCCCAAAAGCACCCTATACTCTGTACATCAAGAAAGATATATATAAAAAGAGAAATAAATAAATGTAGACAAGGGCAGACACCATGGCTGCCAAAAGGGAGCCACAGCTTTATTTATAACAATTTTAACACTTTAATACAACATTATGCCAACAGCTGCAGGTGCAGCTGGCACAAATATCCCACATTCACCAGGAGTCTCCTGCTGCAGGATGATCAAAGCAGTGACGCTGCTGAAACTACCTAGCTTAACTAACCAAAATTATCCATGACTTCTAGGTCGTACATTAAAATCCCATCACCGGCTGCCCATTGCAAATGGGCTGCCATCCCAGCATGGCCATGGCCTGTTAAATACCAGTCTGAAAATGCATAATAAGGATATCCAGACCTATTGGGTTAAGGTCTACACCATCTCTCCTGAGTAATAGGCAATTGTCTCTTTCCATCTGTCTATGCTTAAAGCTACACCCCCAATTCTGCTGACAAAGGCTGACACAGACATGTTCAGTTTTTTCTGTGCTTTGTCAACAGCATTGTGGTCCCTAGCACCCCAGCAATGCTGTCTAGATATAATCTCTGACCACACCACTGCCAGGCCATTGCTTAAAGCACAGCAATGGGCCAAAGCTTGTTTTATGTTATAGATCAAATCCACACTGTGGATTTGGCCAATGTCATTTCCACCCGCATGGATTAGTAGGATTCTGGGTTGTAGTACTTCAGGAATAATTTGCGACCATTATATGTATTTGGTCCAGCGGTAAGCCTAATTGTGACCATATGGGTTTTGCAGCTCTCTTAGAAGCCCAGTACACATACAGTATGAGTGGTCAGGAATGAATATGCATGTGGGTAGAATACATGGTAAGAGTTGAGAAGAAAAACACTAATTGAACAGAAAAGTGTTTTGTTACATTAGACATGGCTGGATATAAGATCTGAAACAATTGGATTGCTATCTACCAATGCACTTCATTTCTTCAGATGATAAACCCCGAATGGTTAGCCTCTGTTTCAGCTCTGTTGCAAAAGGAGTGCATACCATATGCTAGCGGTTCTAAAACTATGGTGGCCAAAGCTAAATGAAAAAATTGCTTGGAATTGGTATCTAGACAGTAGGCTACCATCTAAATGGATGAGTAAAGAGCCCAGTTGAGGGGGGTGTACATTTATAAAGGATGACAATAGGGCAAGTGGGCATAAATCACCACGTGTGGGGAAAAGAGAAAAAAGTCTTCCTTTTCCTCGCTTGTTTTGGAAAACCTGATTATAATTTTTATTAAGTGTTTAGACACCTGATACCAGGTGTTTTAGTAGATGGGGAAACATTCTCCTAACCTGAATGCACCGTAAAAGGCAAGGGCTAAAGCTACTTTGAAAAGTGCTGTCTCATATTCATCTATGCAAATGAATGGAAGTGAAGCTATTATGTTGCTTAATAAGCTGTATGAAATTGGGCCCCTGTAATCTGTTTTTTAGACAGCTTCCAACCTTTTACCATTATAGCAAATGCTCTTGCCACATATGTCCAGTCCATAAGCTGCAAGAGAAAGCATAAAGCAGAAAGTTATTTTTCTACAGTGGAACCCAAGATCCCATTTTCTTTTAATGATAGAAGGAAACTGAATGTAGCAAATAACCTGCTGCCATTATCCACAATGCTGCATTCCCCATCAGCAGATGGCAACCAGTCCCACCAAATCCAAGTGTATGATCTTGAAGTAGACACACCATTTCAGTTCATTTGAAAACAAGGGTCCATAGGTGAGTAGGGACCTTTTTTCCTTCTATAATGGCTGAAGGAGCCAGGCATCTGAATTCTCCAAACTGTAAATGGGAAAGGGCATAAGCAATGCTGTTTTTAACCCCTGGAACACTATACAGGTGGCGAAAATGAAGTCTGTTTGTTTATAACTTAAACTACACTGGAATTGTCACACCAAAATATTACTTGCTAATTACTAAGGCAGCTACCTCAAATATGGGAAGCAACCAATATAGGGAACTACCAAACATGTTAAGTTACGTATGATGTCACTACAGTATCTGAGAAAGAAGGAGGCTAATTTTCAGTGTACTTTTCAGTGTACCTCTGTCCCAGAAAATAAGCACCCATTCCTACACTGCCTGCCGAATCAGTGTACAGTTTTAGTTATAAATTGGATTTTTCACTCCGTTGCCAACAAGATCTACCATATATTCTTAAAGGAAACTTTGTAATGTTTTGAAATACTCTTTTAGAGGTTTTGTAAAGCAAATATAATGATTAACAACTTTAGATGAGAAAGATAGCCTCCTACAAAAGGGTCTGCCCATAGGCATCATTCTATATGCAAAAAACAGATGACTTAGTAAGGATTGAAAGTAATTTTCTTAGCCATTATCGCTTGGCTAGAGACAATGATTCAAGCTTCACTGTGAAAGCCAAAAAAACATTTCCTGTGAATCTATTTCAATGCCTAATAATCTCATGAGGAACCTTGGTTTTGTCTTTTGCTATGGGTACGCCAAAAAATTCCATGACTTCCAGTGAACAGCTTAAGTAGGCAAGAACATTTGCTAGACTCAGCTGGACCAACAATTAGGAAGTAGTCAAAGTAGTGAAGCATAGAATCTGACAGCTAATTGGGAAACCCACCCATTCTAAAAAGCTGCTGAACATTTCAAATAGCAAGAAATTGAGCATCCCATAGGTAAGCACATCAGGACGGACAGATAGGAGTATAAAAACGGACTTTATGTCTGATTTTGCCATAAGGGCCCTTCCTCCAGCATTGTGGACTAGCACTAATCTGATCAAAAGATGTGTAATGCACGCAAGACTCCTGCTTATCAATTCCGTTATTGATGGACTCACATTTTGGATAGGAAAGGTGATGTATTAAACAATATTTACCTTTCTCCTTCTTGGGTACTACACCCAGTGGGGATACCCTGAGATCATATTAAAGAGGAGAATCAAAGGGGTCTGCAATCCTGCCCAGCAGCATACCGTTTAACTGCTTGATTACCAGGTCTGATGGTCCCCCAACAGCCATGCCTCCCCCTCGTTATTTCAGGGAGATGACTTTACTGTCATCAGCTCACATAATTGTGACTTGTATCATTACTTTGTAGCACAATATCTATGCATCACTCTTATATTAGTAGAAAAAACAGTAACGGTATCAATGGATCCAGTTGATTAAGATTTCCTTCTTAATAGCAAAAATTCTAGTAATAGATGATGCAGGCTTTACACATGAGGAAATTCAAAAGAGACTATAACATGTTAAATAAACAAAGGCCTGGGACCAGATGGTACAGTATTCACCCCATAGTACTTAGCAAACTTGGCTCTGTGATTGCCAATAATCTTTACTTAATTTTTCAGGATTCATTCAGGTCTGGCATGGTTCTGGCCAATTGCAAATGTGGTGCCGATATTCAAAAAGGTATCCCGTTCTTAGCCTCAAAACTATCGGCCAGTTAGTCTGACATCAGTGGTAGGAAAGCTTTTTGAAGGGTTATTAAAGGATAAGATACTGGACTTCATTGAAAATCAGCATGGTTTTATGCATAATGGATCTTGCCAGACTAATTGAATTTCTTTTTATGAGAAGATGAGCAGGGACCTCAATTCTGGGATGGCAGTGGATGTAATCTATTAAGACTTTGCTAAATCAATTGATAAAGTGTCACACAGAAGGTTACTGGTTAAATTAAGGAATGTTGGCCTGGGACATAGAATTTGTACCTGAATAGAGAACTGGCTAAAAGATAGATTAAAAAGAGTGGTGGTAAATTGAACATTTTCTAATTAGGCCAGTGTTGATAGTGGGGTAATGCAGGGCTCTTTACTCAGTCCTTTGCTTTTCAACTTCAAATTAATTACCTGAAGGTGGGCATTGAAATAGATGGGGATCGGAGTGCAGCAGGCTCTTCTACAGATTTTTTTGCAGGGGGGCCAGGCGCACTCTAGTTACGCCACTGGAATGTCTTCTCTTCTCTGAAAGCTTTCCACTAGAACTCTGCTCTCCTATTCTACAATTGTCTGGGTGTCTGACTACTCCTCTGGCTAGTGATAACTCGGTTGTATCTATATACAGTATGTGGCCAAATAACCAACGGCTTGACTCCAAGTGACTCTGTCTAGGTATTAAGATATTAGATATGTCAGATATTTATAGGCACCTTGCTAACTAACATATTGAGTATGTGTGCAAATAGCGGCTCTGTCAATGATTAATCATAGTTACATAGTTCCTTACCACTATGCCAACTGGCCTTTTACTGTATGGCTTTTTATGACTATATTAATCTGCAGAATAATTATCACCACCATGCTTGTGCTCATTGAATACAGGTTGTGGGGCAGAATAACAATCTACAATACATTAAAACAAATTAAATGATTATGAAGATTTTCCTATATCCAGGTCATGGTATAACTAATATAAGTAATTATAAAACATCTGGACTTGCTGAGAAATTATTGAAGACATTGCACTACTCATCCGAGCAGCTTCTTTAGTTCAACTGACTGGTGTGGGAAGTTCTTGGTATATAGACTCTTCCACTAATCCAATCACAATGACACATTGTAACTCTGAAACTCTGAGATGATATCTGAAATTTACAGAGGTGTTGATTCTGTGTAGCTACTGTGATAGGATTACCAATGTGTCATGCAACTGGTGTTAATTGTGAGAGTTGCATGAACTGGTACACCCAAAGGATCCAACACCAAAGAAAAACAAATCAATGTGGTATACAGAGTCCTGTGTAGCGAGGAGTGCACAGATCTATACATTGAAAGGACAAAGCAACTGCTCACCAAGCAAATGGCTCAGCATAGGAGGGCGAACTCTACAGGGCAAGACTCAGATGTCTTTCTATCTTTATTTCCGTTACTAGACCCAATGGAATTTGATCTAAGGAAAATAGCAGAGAGTCTATTTAAATATACAGGCACCGTGCACTTCACTAAGAAAATTTAAAATAAATAAATAAGTAAAATCAAACGTTTTGAATTTGCAAGAAGAAATAAGAGTAAAGCCTGGAGGCAAAATAAATCTTTGCAAAATATATATTTGGAGAGACTCCAAAAGGGACAAGAAATAACTGAAAATGGCCTACAATTAGTAAAGATAATAATAATGATAATAATAAGGTATTATGACACTATCCAATGCTACCCTGCCACAATGTTCCATGGATCTGATGTCTTTAATTGGGAAGTAAAAAAATGAATTGATAGATTAGCATGATTTGAAAGTTAATAGCATTCATGCTCAACTAGCACATTATAAGAAGAATCTAATATTTAAAGGCCTTAATGTACAATTATAGAAACATGTCAATTAGTTTTATAGAAAAGAAATTATACTGAGGCGTAATAAATGGTAAAGATGATCATATGGACTTAAAGGCTGCTCATATTTTCTTATTAAAATAGGGATACACTTTCAGTTGAAAAATCATTTTCATATTTTAAAAAAGTGGATTGCATTTAGAGTAAATGAAAAATACATTTTCTCAATTAATTCAACTCTAACCAGAGCTGTAATAAGTATGTTTAGTGCAAAAATGTTCACCAACTATTCAAACTAATACAGTAACTGACATTCAAAGCACTGCTCCACTCTACATTTCTGAATGTTATCCAGATACTTGAAAAACCACTTGTTATGAACTACTCCTCAATTCCTCTGTCTTTAGCTCTTCACATACTCGCATTAAGACTTTGCAAGGGCGGCACCTCTTCTCTGACATTCACTCCCACATTCTGTACTATATTCTCCCAGTCTCTCAATCACTTAAAGCTGGCCATAGACGCAAAGTTCCGATCGTACGAATCGTGGATTCGTACGATTTTCGGACCGTGTGTGGAGAGTCCCGACATTTTTCGTCCGTCGGAGATCGGTCGTTTGGTCGATCGGACAGGTTAGAAAATTTCTGTCGCCTGACGATAATATCTCTGCGTGTATTGCCGATCGTACGATTTTCAGAGGGAGACTGTCACTAGTGTTGTCAGACATAAGTATCGTACGATTGCTGTCAGGGGCAGAACATTGGGTGATCTGTTCTTATTTGATCGGAATGGTAAAGACTTTGATCTGAATGGTTAGTGGAGGGTCGGGAGATGGGAAAGTCCGATCGTACGTTGATTCGTACGATCGGATCTTTGCGTCTATGGCCAGCTTAAAACACATTCATTTTGAGAAAGTTTACTTTCATTTTGTGCAATTACATGCACACATACACAATGTCACACAACTTTTAAGAGTGCACTCACGCAAACACAAACTATTTTTACTTTTTATTTATTTATTTTACCATATTGTCTTTTGGTTTTTACTTGAAAACTGTTTATTTTGCAGTGTGCTTATTGGATCAGATAGTTTCTACAATTTTTTTGTGGTATTACTGCCTTTTAATCCCTACATTATTGTTCATTGCATTTTTTTAGCATAACTGTGCAGTTTGGTATAGAAAGATGTCTGTAACCATCTTGAATTCCTCAGATTTTGTACTTTCCAAACATATACAGTATTCTTAGGGCAGAAAGGAAAAATCAGTGGTTTGTTAGTTGGGTATATAAATAAATATTCACCCATTATAGGATAAACATTATTAATATCTTACCATGCACAGGTCCCAAATCCTCATTGCTAAATGAAAGGGTACTGAGAATTTCTCTCTGACACAGTGCCTCCACCTAATGGGATCTGGAGATTCACCTATGGGTGGCCCCAATAGGAAACAATAATTTACTACACATGCAGCAAACAAATAGATCTTTATAAATCCAGGTAGTAATGTAAAATGCAAATACACAACAATAATAAATAAAACATAGCACTGGGGATCCCATGTGATCCATCCCAATCCTGGCACGGTCTTTACCAGGCAGAGTCCCACACTCCACTAGACAGTCACAGTCACCCCCAGGTAGCAGTACCTGCCCAAATACATCTCCTGTTGGACAGAGGTAGTTGCTCCCACATTGGAGGCACCCGGACAACACGTGTCCTCACAAAGAGGACAAAACCTCTTATTACTGGAATCCATCTACAGGCAATTTCTTTACTTACTCTGCATCTGAGCTCTAGACACTCCTGGTAAAAATCACAATGCCTGGGGCTCCGTACCCCAACCCCTCCAAGGGATACATATCCCTTGGGCTTACATCTTTGCTAAAATCCCTGCACTCCCTCCTGGAGTGAGAATAAGAAAAGAAGAGCCAGAGCACATCTTTTTATAGAAATGAATCAACATTGACACCTTCTGGCCAAATCTGTAATCTGCCAGGGCACACTGCACAGTGAAAATGTACTCACTCCCCCTCCCTCCCTTATCCAATTTAGGTCCAACAATGCTGGCCACAGCAGGGGATTTTCAACCATATGGGATTTTCAGAACATAGGTGGAAGTTAACATTATTGGTCCTTACAGGTGTTTTTCAGAAATTTGATTAAAACCACTTACTTCAGAAAAGCTTGCCATGTGGTTGTAGAAAGACATTTTGCAGTATATGACATTCTGGGGTGAACTTTTTTTTGTGACCGTAAGCCACATGAAATACAGTAAATGTGTTGATGTTGCAGTAACTAAAATGATACATACTTAGGTAAACACACACAAATTGAGCTTTAAACTGTTCCGTAGATCCCTGGCATTCATCTGGTTACCTAATTATCTGTAGGAAATAAAATGCTGTAAACTGGAACTTTAAAGGTAATTTTTAAAACTTTTCTGACATTTTTATAAAAATCAATATAGTTAGGAAAGCCTTGGTAGTCTGAAGTACAAAATTTACCTATTTTAAATTTATCAAAATCTGTTCTATCCAAAAATATATGGTTTTCTGCTGTTAATGGAATGTTTTGCCTTGAATCTGAAGTATCTGAAGTAATCTGTAGATTTCTGGAGTGGTGCTTTAGAGATTAGGTAGTGTTTTGATGGGAGTTTTTAACCTATACTAGTAGAAATCAATAAAACTATACATATTTGTTATAAGCAGATTCTGGAGACATGGGACATTTGTGTAATAATAAATTATGTTATATATGTACCTTATATTGAGGAAATTTGTTTTTATAATTTCTTTTTAGAAGACTATATATTGTTACAGAAATGGAAACACACACATAATAAGCATATTTTGAAAGCTTAGATTTTCCTTTAAAAAAAATTATTTATAGTTTTCGTAGATAAATTAAAAGCTGCCCTCCAGGAAATGCCATAGAAAAGAATTTCGCCGGCACACAGGATTTTAGGCTGCAGGGCAAGCCCTTGCAATTTTTTAATGCAGTGCAGGTGCAACGTTCCGGGGTCACGCCCCTTTGTCAAGCATAGTACAGACGGGCTACAGACAAGATTATAAAGGCAATCAATTAATAAAATTAGCATAAAGTGCATGGTGTAATAATTTACATATAAACTGCAATTAAACAACCGGTGTGCGGTTGACCGAAATTTCTTGGCTCCAGGAAATGCCCCCTGAAGTGAAACAGCACAAAATATTCAAAGTGCCAAATTGACTGACAATGAAAGGGTTAAATGGGAGACTCTGCCTTAAAGGACAAGTAAAGCAAAACCACACAATACATTTCCTTCTTTTATCATCTTAAAGCTTTTAACAGCCTGTTCTTATAGCTGGGCCTGACATCACCCTTCTCGTTATGCACCCCCTTCACCTTTGCCCTTGCCTTGGAGCATTCAACAACTCCTGTCAGATAACTTTTTGCCTCTGCTGGTTGGTTTCAGCATGATACAAAACTTAGGTTTTCAAGATAGCTGTTCCTCTCAAAAGAAGCTGTAAAAGAAGAGATTAAAGGAATTTTGAAAAAATGTTTTGAGATTTCAAAACATGTGCTATACCATGCCTTATAGCAGTGATCCCCAACCAGTAGCTCAAGAGAAACATGTTGCTCTCCAGCCCCTTTGATGTTGCTCCCAGTGTCCCTAAAGCAGGTGATTATTTTTTAATTCCAGTCTTGTAGGGAAAGTTTTTGTTTCATAGAAACCAGATGTACTTCCAAGTAGAGCCTCCTGTAGGCTGCAAGTCTATGTAGGGGCTATCAAATTGCCAACCACAGTGCATGTTTGTCGCCTCCAGGAACTTTTTTCATGCTTGTGTTGCTCTCTAACTTTTCTTACATTTAAATGTGGCTCATGGATAAAAAAAGGTTGTTGACCCCTGCCCTATAGCATACAATATGCTAAAAGATCAAACATAGCTGCATTTCTACTTTAACTGAACTGGTACTGTACTGTTGACCAACACTGCATACAGAATGACTGGGACAAGGCCCGCTCATTGGCATCAACCAAAATACTCTCACTTTGCATGTCCTTCAAAACATGCAAGCTATGCATTGCCAGGATATGCACAGCACTAGAAATCCCTGTAAAGTGCAGGGCCTCCTTGCAGACAGCAGTATATACTGGATACACTTTCTGCACTTTAAGGCAGTTTATTTACACACAGGGGTGACCATTTCAAGATACAAAACACAAACATAAAAATAAATCCTGCTCACTGGGTGCTACCTTTGCACAAATGAGGAGTTCCCTTACTGAACTGGGTCATTTGTGGATTACCAGTAAGATAATACATAAATTGGGGTCATCCGTGTACTCACTATTCTTCTGGGGGGTTAATCTGTCTCCTGGCTTTCCTCAGTCAGACTGCCCCACCTTCACTTGGTCTCGGCTCTCTTCACACCTTGCAGTTGCAGGCGGCACCCTCAGCCCCTCTGGGAGTTCCTGACACAGGCAGGTATTCTACCTGCTCTTAGACAGCTTCCTAACCGCCTCACTAGAACTAAATACATTAAAAAAAAAACAGTGGACTCTGACATGATGTACAAAAAATAAAGAAGTGAAGATTTTTTACATGGGTGTGCCAGTTTTTGATATGCATGGATATATATATATATATATATATATATTGTGACACTTTTTGGGGAATTAGCATTTGGTAGGCAGGTAGCATAGGATTTTGGAGCTTAGAGACAGGGACACCAAGGTTTAGGACAAAACACAAGCTTTATTAAGCACTGGACATTCCCAACAAAAAGGCAACAGAAAAATGTTCAGATTACAGTTCAACTTCACTGTAGAACATGCAGGGTACAGTTCAGTAAATACACTGCAAAACATTCAAGGTTTTCCCCCCTCTGGTCGCTCACCATCAAGGGAAACTCTCACCCTCTTGCACTTTGAAGTATTTGGGCTTTATTCTCAGACCTGCTGGCTTACCCTCCTGGGACTCAGACTCACCAGCCTCTGCCAGTCCTTTTCTCTTTCTTTCCCCAAAAGGGATTTAGGCTCCAAGCTCTGGAACTCTCTTGCTGGCAGAAAAGCTCCTTCTGCCCAGCTCTGTCTCTCACAGCCCCTCACTTCCCTGGAGAGCCCTGAGTTGTGCTCACACAGCCCTTTTACATTGTCAGGTAGATCCTCTCTCAGCTGCCACTTAATTACCTGGCTGATAGGGAATATTAACCCTACCTGAGCCAAATATTCCTTTGCAGCACATAAAATGCAGTTTAAATGCACTCTTTTATGTGCCTTTTGCTCTAAGACAGTCACAAAATATATATAAATATACTGTATATTTACACTAAAAAAATGGGGGGTTTTTTTGGTTTTTTTGCAATAAGTTTTTCTAAGGGCTGTGGCCAAATGACCTTAAGTTTCCTCCCTGCAACTGACTTTCTGAAGAAACATTTAAAGTGCCGATGATACATCACATTGTACAATGCAAATTTATCTGTCTAAAAACAGTTTGTCTTGCACAGAATATGATAAAAGCCAATACTGTGCTTGGCACATAAAATGTCTTTTGTTTTTCTCTCTCAATTACCTTGCTACTTGTATGATACATGGACCATAAGCTCAGAACCTTTATTTCAAAGCATATTGGAACCCTGCCAGACGTTTTAGAAATAAAAAATACTGTGAAGCTGCATGGATAAAAAAAAGTAGGATATGTAAATGGCTCTGCGTGAAGCTTTTGCCCAATCTACTTCCATTTTGTTAAAGACCAGGGAAAATAAAATCTGACAATGAATTCAGAGACAGAGAGTGGAAAAAGTGACAAAAAGGCATGCATAAGCAGCATGTTCCATTTCCTATGAGCTAGAGCTAAATAAAGAAATTAATTGTGCGGAGATAACAACAATGGGATATTGTATATCCCTGCTTCTCTGATTAAAGTTTCATATCTGGGGAGAATGATCCAATGCAATGTTTTACCATTCTATTTCTATCAATGAACACACCCTGTTGTTCTTCCTTAATCTTTACTTATTCTTTTGAGTAGTACAAATTCAATACAGCTCACCATTTATCTTCTGCCAAGTTAGCTTGCGCACAAAAGAAAAGCTGAACATCATACAAGAGTAAGGGATTTGGCTAGTCTCGAGCGCTGACTGATCACGAGGCTAAAAAATGAAATGAATTATAGCCTTTCACTTTTTCTTTTGCAAACAAACATGTTGAAACATCAAGCAGAGCAGTAACATACGCAAGATTTTACCAAACAAATGTGAAAATATGCAAAATGAAAACATTGTTTTGAGCACAATGGTTACATTATTATAACAATTATCTCTATTAAGAATTTTCTACATTGCACTAAAATAAAGACCAACTAAAAAAAAAACACCTTCAAAACAAATATCCCATTTATGTGCCAGTTATATGTCATGTTCACATACGGAAACAGCATACGCACTCATCTGTTCTCACTTGTACCCACTCATAGACACAAATTAAATGAGCACATTAAAACACACACATACATGTGTTGCTATAAGTACAGTATACACACATACCCACATGAGGGTGGCTCTAAGGTGGTTACAAAAAATGTTTCTTCCTCAATCTTCTCCTTTTGTAGCATAATCTCACCTCAAATCAATTGCAACAGTTTACCACAGCTGTTAGGCCACAGGTTAAACATCCCTTGGTGGAATGCATGTTGAGAAAACAAATATATATTTTTCTCCTTTTGTCCTGAATCGTCTATAGCAAAACATTTGCAGCCTTATGGAGCATTTGGTTTTTTTAGATGAGGTCAGTGACCCCCATTTAAAAGCTGGAAAGAGTCAGAGGAAGGTGGCAAATAATTAAAAAAACTAAAACAAATAAATAATGAACACCAGTTGAAATGATGCTTAGAACTGGCCATTCGTTAATATACTAAAAGTTAACATAAAGGTGACCTATACCTTGTAATTCCAGCTTTTGTTTCAAGTTCAGTATTGGGAGGGAGAACACTTTTCCAGGCTAAGTCATGTTCTTGGAAATCTGGGAGTTTTTTGTTGGCTAAGGATATCAAGTTGTTGCTTTATCTATAAAATGAAAGGATGCCAAGGTTGAGTTCTTTGGACTACACTTGCTGGATAGATTGCTTGAGAAAGGAGACCTACATAGATGCAAATGTATCAATAGCTTAGTGTTGAAGGGACAATGTACCCCATTAGTTCAATGATCTTGCTCAGCAGAAAGGAAACAACTTTAGTTTTAGATTTGATCCTGTGTACAACACAAAATAACAGAAACCATACTACATGCTGAAAAAGGGTTATGTTCTGTTACAGGTTCAGTCTTATCAGGATTGTCACCAATTGACCTGCATCGACCTGCATCTATGAGAACATACAACATTTTTGCATAGTTTTTGTTTTAAGTTGAAGAAAAGATGCAAAAAAACTTGAATAAAAAAATAATCTTCATGAATAGGGTTTCTGTTGGACATGCATACTGTCTATTGCAAAGAACAGTGAAACATAGAACAGATTAATTTTACAGTTGATCCAACCAGTTCTTCCATATTTATTACATTTCACATTTTAATTTTGCACTACAGGGGTTAGATAATATAGGGAGAAGTGTTTGCTACTGTTTTTATCACCTACAGTTTAACAACCAATCAACAGGTAGCATTTACTGGTCATCTGTTTAAAATTTAAATGCAAACATCTCATTGGTTGCTATGGACTACTGCACCTGGGAAAACATTATGCCATTTATTACATAAGGGGAAAGGATCTTAATTGTGCATTGCATATTAATATGACCTGTTTGCAGGTGGAATTTCTTTTTGAGCAAAACAATAATGATTTCAGTAAGATGCTTTATTATATAAACTGCCACGGACAACAAAATGTTTAATATTTTTCCCGCTGAATATTGATATGTTTACAAAAAGTAAAATTAAATGTTTTACACATACACGCATCAAGATATACCGTAAAGCCCTGTGAACTTCTTAGTACAGCTCAGTCTTTTTAGAAAGCTTTGGCTTACAGCCAGTGTTTGCAAAAGCGAGAAACCTTTCTTTTTAAAGTGTTTGAGAAAATTGAAAATTATATTATTATGCGGGCTTCCATGAGATTAATCCTATCCAGCGGTGACCCCTCTGCTTTTCTCTATGTCTGAGAATATGTATTTCAACCAATTTTTGTCTCCTTTCTGTATTACATTTACCTAGCAGGAAGTGACTGCACATGCTGCTACAAGAGGTCATTCATGTGGCTTATAGGTTATTGTATCTCAACCAGAAACAAAAGAATATCTCTTCTATTTTCATGCCTCAGATATTTTATCATCTGCATAGTATTATGGGGTTTGAAACGAAACATAACAGAAAACACATGTGCTTGTTTATAGAATTTACAAATAAGATTTATTTTAATAAATAGTATTTTTCTGCTATTAGATATTATGCAGTGGTGTAAATCTAACCATAGCCATGATAATATTCATAAACAAAGCAATCAGCTAGGGAACTACAGTAGGTTAAAAAAAATACTGTTCAGACAGTCTGGGGCCATTAAGTTGAAATGACCACAAAGTTGGCAATATCCATGCAAAGTTATTCCATTATGACACACAGCATATATACTATTGGTATGGTACATTCATCAAACCTGTATGCTATTGATATATACAAGCTGAAAGATTGTAGAGAAGTAGAACAGGTCCTTAATAATAATTGTTTATGACCTCTCCACTGTTTTGAAACAACTAATGATGCTCCTGTATATTAATTGTGTAGTGCAAAAATGTTATATTTTAGTTATCACAAATTTTACGCTTTAGAAAAAAATGTCCACAAAAAGTGATTACTTGTTGCGACGTTTACATTTTATATTTGTATTCTGTTAAATGACATGTTTTCTTGGGTGATGTCATAGTTCCTGTAATGTCATGGTTTTCAGGTTTCAGATATATAAGAACGTTAAATCCATACAGTACATCAAAGTTTGGACAGTGGGTTTGTAGAGTTTAAAATGGCATTGTGAATTACATACCTTCCCCTTCAGTCCTCTGAACAACTTGCATAAATATGGATTTTCTGCACGCTCGGCAAATCATTTTGGCAGATGGGTTTGGGAATGAATCATAAGTCTCTGCTGCATGCCCACTGTGTACAATGCATCTTTAATGGCTTTTTTTTCCCAGTGATACAAAACTCCATTAACCCTACCAAGAGTAGAGGTATCTGAAATACAGTACTGTTTTTATAAGTGCAGGCAGAATGACAGCTGAGTAATGCTGTGTCTACAAACAAAATATTTTATTACATCTTTAACACTGACATAATACAAAAGATGTATATGTATATAGCAGCAACTGAATGTATTACATACCTGTTTGCAAATAATGTATATTTTTAGAGCAATACTGTTACATAAGGTATCCCAAACCCAGAACTAACTGCAAGGACCTGGTCACGGCTCACTGATCTGCCTTAGCAGCCGCCTTTGGCTTCAGGAGGAGCCTTCTGCTACTCAGATGCATCCAGGTCTTAAAGTGATACTGACACTAAAAAAATAATTTTAGCATATGAATTTACATTAAATGTTACCTAAAGGTCATGTTGATCATTTTTTGCTGAGAGGTTTGTTTTTGTATATAATTGTTAGTTGAAGTTCCTAAGCCTGACTTTCTGACACTCTGACTTTGCCAACCTGACTGTCCCATCTCAGCCTGTTAGTTACAGTTTCTAATGCTAACAGATTCCTGCTGCACAAATATGGCAACCCCCTCATACAGGTACATGGGGGATTAGACAGGTAATGTAAAAGCATCATGCAAATATTTTATGGCAAAGTCAGAAGTAGCTTGCAAAGCCAATATTATAATAGATGTAAAAAAAAGTTTAAATTCAGGTGTCAGTATCTCTTTAATCTAAGAGGGCCAAGGAGAGAGTTCTGGACAGGCTAGGGAGCCGTATGTATAAAAGTAGAATGGAGAACTGAAAGTTTAATCGATGGCCAGGTTGGTTTGGTACCAAAAAAGCAATGCAGTACAAGATCAGAAAACAGAAGTGCAGTCACATGCTGAGGTCAACAACGAACTGTAATGCGTTACAGAATCAGGATCCTAAGAATGGTCAATAACAGGCAATGGTCAGTACAGGCAGCAGGATAGCAAAGTCAGGGACAGGCAAGGGTCAGGAACAAAGATTATATTTGATAAACACACCCAGGAGCTATGGAAACTAGACCTACGTCATGCAACTGTTTGGTCAATGTTTGGTTAGAATTTCGTAACAAACACAACAACCTCACGAGGCATGTCAAAATAAAAAGACACACTCGCACATCAACCCAGAAACGGAGCGCATCAGAGCTCGATCTGCAGGCATCCCCATCGACCCACTGAACTACCAGGTATTTTCACAAATACAAACCAACATATTTAATAAATGCCTAATATTGACAAAGGGATATTTGTCACTACATACTGGTCTTGCATGCAGACTAAAATTTTTCAGCCTGTGTTCAATTTTACATCATTTTCATCTTTGTATTAAATAAGCATAATTAATATATTTTTACATTATGATCTAGTGATTAATGTTCTTTGTCCTGAATATATTGCAATGTATGGTGCAACCTAGACAATTATATTACAGTTCTAATACTAGTACTTTGCTCCTTTTAATCTCTTCTTTTTTATATTCTTGAGAAATTCTGATCCATAATATGAATATGATAAAATCGATAATGCTTTCCATAGATTTATGCACTCTGAAGACTTCAAGATGCACAAAATGTCAAAGATAAAGATTGCAAATTAGATTTGGGGCTTTCAGTAATAATTCATAAAAAAGAATGTGATTTTTTTTGTAGTAGAGTAAATAAAACATTATTTGGTGTAAATCTCTTCTATTATCTAGTGTCAACTATTTTAAATCTCTCATAAGAACAATAATGTGCCAAAGCTTATCTTCTCCGGAGCAGAACTCAGATGCACAGCAAAGCTTAGACTCGTAAATACAATGTCAATAACTTTTGTATTTCAAGAAGAATGGTTTATTGGGAGATATATAATACACTTTTAAAAGAAAACATTTGCAAAATTGCTTGCTCCTCTTTATGGCAACTGTAATTTTCTTATAACATAAATATGGCATAATGCATCACTTATGTGTTTTTAACTTAAGCCCTTATTCATATTGTTTCCAATTTTCTGATTCAGTGTAAACTGGACCAAGAAAAGAAGCAAAGTTTTGTGTTCATAACTGGATAAATGATTAAAGAGTAACTGATGATACTGATAAATGGTGATGATACTAAACTGTGAAGAACTGTAAGTTCCATGCATAATGCTGACACTTTGCAGAGTGATTTGCCTAAATTGGTTTATGCACTTATATAAGTAATATAATATAAATGTAAGTTATACACTGAATGGTACTGTGCTAGGTTTCGGACTTACTCTTGCTCTTTTCCAAGCCTTCAAGAAAAATGAAATTTTTCACTTTTTGCAACAAAGAGGTGCTGTAGCAGTACTTTTTCTATTTTATCTAAACGCCTGGCAAGGCCTTCCGGATTGCTTTGCACCCAACTCTCAAGGTTAAATAAGGTGGTTGAAGCACACACAATATCAACTCCTCAATTGAGATTATTTTATGGACAAGCTTATCATCCATGGTTATTGTGATACTAAAATCTAGAATTAGTATAGATATTGTATATATGTAGTAGATCCAATCCAGCTGTTTTATTGTAGTTTTTTGCACTATAGGGAAAGTTCAACTTTCCAAATAGATATTGATTAATCTAATTATTTGTAAATGACATTTCCAGCTGAAAGCGATATTTGTCTTTTTATATTTTCTGCATTTCTGGTTCTGATGGCTATTCTAATTCTATTTGATGCAATTCTGAGCAAGTGCATCAAAACTGCATATCAATTTAAACAAAGGGATAAGCCTAATAATTTGATTGACTCCAAATCAATATTTAACATGAATGATAGTCAATGTGAAATAACATCTCAACACAAATTTTAAAATAATTGTATCCAATTATGACGCACATGCTCAATGTCATATTATAAATACCAAATAACAGAAATCTACTTAAAATATAGCCAAATCAGGCAATCAACAGATTTACTTTGGTAATGCCATATATTGTTTATATGTTTATTTCATTAGTATAATATTTCATTCTTACAAGGTAACAATGTATGACCCTTTAAATAAAACACGTTTCATGTAATCATGAAGTGATCTCTAATGCCTTATGGGAGCTAAATGTGCTTGAAATCTAAAAAGTGTCATTTTGTTTCATTTTACTATGGTTCTACCTTTGCCACTCTACAGGGAACATACTGACATGTCTATCTACTCACAGATAACTTTAACTGCAGGAAGAGCAATCAGTCACTAACAAGATGGATGGTGTCAGTTGTCTTTATACAACATTGTGTTGCTCAAGCAGTAGATTATGCTGAAAAGAAAAAAATGTTGGCAATCATGTTAGCTTGTCAGATGCTTAACACTGAACCTTGAATCAGCCTAGTGAGAATAAAGAATCTGTTAAAGAGAAACTATGATAGAAACCAATACTTTATCCTGAAATGAGATGTGATGGGGAAATGGAATATGACTGGATTAGCCTGCTGTTTTTCTTGTGTCTTGCATTCTTTTCTTCCCTTCTTTACTCATTTTCTTTTAAAACATTTTTCCAAAGCTACTTACAAATGTAAGCCTTTGGTATCAAAAAGACTTACATTTGTTGTTATGTAAAACACCCGATTTTGAGTGATAGCTGACATAAAAACCTATTTCTACACTTCCTGTCAAGAACTACTGGATGGAAAAGTCAAGGGAAAAGGAGTCACAGCAACACAATTTTGAGTCAAGTGGGACATAGCTTATTTACTTATAGGAACCTATTTAATATGCTAAGTAAAAATATATATGTTGGGAAATAATGCAAAATAAATGGTAAATTTATAAAGTTGTGTATTTTCTTTTATGTCGCCTAAATCAGATCTCTGAAGAACTAATATTTAGCATTTTTGCTTAGTACCGAACGCCTAAGATGCATAAACTGCATAAATGAGTGAGATTTCACTACCCTATATTCCTTGTGGACAGGACAGTAGGACATTAATACTGTGTAGTCCTGTACCAGTTTGCAATTTTTTCTAGATCTACTGTATGCTACAGTATGTCTACTCTATAGCATGTGCAAAGGGTATCATTTTAATAACCTCTGTCTGCTAGTTATCTCTAGTGATGGGGGAAATTATTTGCCAGGCGCAAATTTGTGGTGAATTCCCGCGATTCGCGAAAAGCCGCGACAAAAACAGACGCCGGCATCAAAAACGAGACGCCAGCGCTGTTTCACAAATTTTTCGCAGTTTCGCGGGAAATTCATACATTTTTTGGCAAAGTGAAACGCCCCAAATTCGTCCAGCACTAGTTATCTCTCCATTAAATTCCCATTGAAAACATGTAGTACAGAAAGAGTTCAAATTGGCATATATCTGAATTTCAATGACACATGGGAACTAGGGATGTAGCGAATGCCGGAAAAAATGTTCGCGAACATATTCGCGAACTTGCGTCAAAAATGCGAACGGTTCGCGAACGTCGCGAACCCCATAGACTTCAATGGGAAGGCGAATTTTAAAAGCTAGAAAAGACATTTCTGGCCAGAAAAATGATTTTAAAGTTGTTTAAAGGGTGCAACGACCTGGACAGTGGCATGCCAGAGGGGGATCAAGGGCAAAAATGTATCTGAAAAATACATTGTTGACACAGCACTGCATTTTGTGCTGTAAAGGGCAGAAATCACACTACTTCACTCAGGTGATGTTTCTGGACACGGAATGTGAAAAAGCTCACACAGCTAGGTGGCACTTGGTTAAAGACTGGGCAAACAATGCCTGCAAGGGCAACGTATACAGTAGTGGATACGGAATATATTATTGCTGCTGTAAAAACATCACTCAGGTGATGTTTACGGACACAGAATTATTATTGTTATTTAGACAGAATGTGAAAAAGCTCACACAGCTAGGTGGCAGTTGTTTGAAGAACACACTGGGCAAACAATGCCTGCAAGATCTGTGCATCAGTAACAACTCATTGGGGCTCATTTATTAAAGCAGCGCATCGCATAAGTGGACGCAAAAGATTGTCTGCGCCATCACGAGCGTGATCGCTAATATATTTGCGTGATATTGCGCATAACAGAGAGCTTTTGCGATGGTTTTGTTTATGCGCATTGCGCAAAAGATTGGGCATTTATGTCGCAAACGATGCCGTGGTTGTTAGGGGCGTGGCTACAATGCGCTTGCACTGCGGCCGTCGCAGATTTGCGTCTGTATATGTGCAAAACTGCACCTGGGCAACAGCACCACAATTTTTACGACTGCCTCTTTGTGGCGTAATAGTAACGCTCTTCAAAATGCGCATTCCTGCCCAGCTGCGCTAGTATATTCACATTTTTGCGTTTCATGTTGCTTAAAAGAGAATTTTATATATGTGTGCAGAGCCACACTGCTAAACTGGGTTCTGGCAAATACAATGGTGCTGCTGTTGGTGGGGATGTTTGTTAACTCAAAGTTTACTCAAAGATAAACAACCCCTGTAAAGTGCATATTAACCACGCCTTCCACCCAACATGTTTATATTGACCAAGGTTCCTTTAAGGGTATCAGGTAGGCTAAACACCTTTGCAACCAGACAAATATTAGCACAGAAACAAATGCAGATGCGTCTAAGTGAACGCAATATGCGCAATATGTGACGCAACTAATTAAAGCAGCGCATTCATACATGAGCACAACTAATCCTTACCTTTGCGGTATCTTCCTGTGCGCACAATTTATTATAAGCACTGCGACAGCTGATACGCAGTTTCACATGTCGCACCTGTCTGTGTCTACATTAGCGCACAAATCGCACTGTTAAGGTATCGTGCGCTACATTATTAAATACTCGCATGCACTGGGCAAATGTCAGGCCACTGCGCTCTTTTTAGCGCTGCGCTGCATTAATAAATGAGCCCCATTATCTTTTCTGCTGATTCACTGCACATGCTCTGTGCTGCTCTTAGTTACTGAGCTTAGTGAGCGACTCAAAATATACAGTACACATAGAATATAAATGTCTCAATATAAGGCTGATTAGTAATTAATACAGATAATTACATCAGCTCAGAAACCAGTGCAATTAGAAACCATAATTTAATAATCAGCCTTGTAGCATCAGCTTATATTAGAGGCAAACCTAATTTTCTGCTTGATAATTTGCAACGACCCATAAGCATGCAAGTGTCGCCGACACTTTCCAAGATGGTGACCCTCTGTGACAAATGGCATTTTTAGCCATATTTATTTTTAGGGTTTAGTTCTCCTTTAATGAGAGATACTCAAACACCTAACCTTGCACAAGAAACAAGGGAGCGAAAGATCATTGCTGGAGGAGGCCACTTTTTAGTCTTAATTATTTCTACTTTAGTAAACCCACCACTGAGAATTGGGGTTGTTAAGTCCTGGGACCAAATCTCAGTAATTGTTAGATTTCTAAATAAGAAGGATCCTGTTTGAGAGAGAGAGAAATTATGATTGCTACAAGTTGCAACTGCAGTATAAAAAGCCTCTCACAGCACCTGATTGGTGTAGAGGACAGCAAGAATTAACCATTATCCTTGCAGTCAATTTATATGTAGGGTCAATCCTTCCTATAATCTGGTAACACACCAAATATATTTTTAATGAGCTGTTACAATATATCTTGTGCGTTCATGTGGCAATATGATTGAAATATGGTGAAATTTTTAGTTAGTTAACTAGATGAAGCAATGTTTTGTAATTAAATGTAGTGCATCTAAATTGTTATAGTAATATTTTGGACTTTATGGGGCAGATTTATTAAGGGTCGAATTGAAAAATCTAATTTGAATTCTTCTTTGCAGCATTAGGAACTATGAATATATTAACATCTGCAGGTTGTTAGAAAAAGTTGAGGGGAAAATGAGCAAATAAAGCAGGCGTCAAAGCAAAATAAGAAGTGTGGGCTTCCCGAAATGAGAGTGGCTGCATCTATCCACTCCCAGATATACTGAGAAGGTCGTTTCCGAAAAAGCTTTTCATTAACTCCCTGCAATGACTAATGCAGATTTCAAAGTAATAATGCTCAAATGAACATCGACACCTTCAAACAAATGAGGGTTATTTAATTTGCACTGTTCACTGGACAGGACATGCTTTCTTTTAGCTACACAAAAGTGGGCTTTTGAAGGGCTCTCTTTATTATATATAATGAAATTAAGCAAAAAAAGTTTAAGCAGCTGCTGTAATAGTGAAAGATTCTGAAACTCACGCCTTTGTCTTTTCAATTATGTAAATGAATTACACTGCAAATCCTGTGGTCTATTCAGGCAAGCACTCAAAACTCGTATTCATTACTCGTAATTTTGTATGGTAATGTGACAAAGGTACAGATCTAGCAGACAAATTATTTTCAAGTGCCTCAGATATGCTGTAGTCACAAATTCCTCAAAACAAATGTCAAAAGAATTGCTTAAAAGCAGTGGGATATGCCATGAAAAAAAAGAATATGCATCTGGGACATGGACTGAAACAGATGTGGGAAATTGGTATGTAGCAAGATTATGGATTTTTAAATGAGAAGATTTCCTCTCACTTACACTTTTAACTTTGTTAAAAAACAGATCACCTGTTATAAATTACTGGCAATAGGGACTCAACAGGTTCGAAGGTTTTAAGCTCAGAGCAGCAGGGATGCAATAAATCACAAAAATCCCAGCTCTTGTAGTAACTTGTGTTGTGGAACTGCAAGAACCTGAGACCACTTGAGGTGAAAAGAGTCAGAACCCTGAACAAAGAAATCGCAGAGCTTTTATTAACTTGGGAACCAATGACATAAAAATTCACAGTTTAAAAGTGCACTACTATTGTGAGAGCATATAGATATCTCTTAACAGCACAGACAAAAACTGCCCAAATAACCAATGAAATGGTTCTTGTTCAAGTTCAAGGTGATATGACCAAGCTACAGTAGCATGAGAACAGAACCCATCCAAGCTAGGTGGGCTTCCAGTGAAATCTGCATCCACATAATTTTATTCTCTCACTTGCAATCAGATAAAGCCTCAAAACATAAATGCTGAAGGCTTGGTATTAAAGAAACATAGTTTTTAGCAAGGACATTGGTAGCATGGTAGTTATAGTGTTATAGGTTAAACAGATCCGATTCCTGGACATTCATTTATTTTACAATAGACTGTCAATTCTCAGACTACCAGAAGTAGAATTCTGCATCCCCCTTTTTTATATGGGCAAGCCCATTTATCAATATTGTCATTTAATTGAATATAGAGCTTTTTGCTGCTACGATTAAACTCTATTTTCTCTAAAATCATGAATGTCTTGTAATCTATCCGGAATTATATAAAAAGTAGGGAAAAAAAAACCCTGAAAACCTCTAAAAGTTCAAATGGCTAAGGTCCAATAGGATCAGTGCAGCTCCCACTGACGTCTATAGGACCACAACTGCTTTTACATGCAATAGTTTTGTATTCAAGCTTTTTATGGTTTTTCTACTTAATAAATCTCTAATTTAGAGCTTTAGAGAAATAAAAAAAAATGAATTTGAGAGAAAAAAGTGTGATTTGTGAAAAAAAAATGACATTTGAATTTTAGTAAAGAGGCCCCCTTGTGTCTGATCTGTTTCTCCTTTAAGATTTTAAGATTTTTTAGGTAGGGCCCTCTTTACCTCTTTTATCTTTTATTGGTTGCTTTGTGTGTAATTCAGAATATTCAAAGTATAAAACCATTTATTGGAATAAATTTAAATACTTTGGAATATATTGGCACTTTATCTTGTAACATGTTAATAATAATAATAATAATAATAATAAATGAGGTGAGAACACCACTGAAAAAGCTAAAATAAAAGGGGTATTTTAACCTAGTATGGGAGATGCAGTTTACTATATCTGGTGTTATGTCTGGGTTCTTAATCTAAGCTGGCCTTTCAAAACTCAGAAAGCATCTGTTGATTTTAATGAGCTGAAATGTAGTGAAATGCTGAATTCATCTGCTGGCGTGCATGATCATTCATCTGCTTGCGTGCATGACCCACCACTGAAGATTATTGAATGTTAACTATCTTTTTCCAGAGATAAATAATTATTTTAAAAAAATCCAAAAACTATACTTAAAAAAGAAAATCAGTTTTACCCAAAAAAAAAACAAATTAATGTATTGACAAAAAGGTGTCATCTACAATGGCCCTGTTCAGTGGTCATGCACTAGGCACTTGCAGCAGGGGCCATGGAGCACTGTGCATCTTGTACTATATTAACATTTTGAAACAAGGGGCAGAGCACAGCACTGGTGTGTGCAAGGTGGGCATTTCCTTACTGCTTGCCATAATGATAAAGGAATATGAGCATGATGGGGCATGCCCTTGTGCCTTCCTCGCCTTGCCCCAAATGAATATTCAACTGTGTTGATATTAATTCTGAGTGCAAATGTTAAAAAAAATTGGGTGGTTTGCACCAGAAGCTTAGTCCTGCAACATCCATGTACCACCCCCAGGCCATAAGATATAAGACCCAAAACATCAGCACTATGAAGGAGAGATTTACTTCCGATGGCCGTTTATAATAAATTGTTGTCTGAACTAGTGTCTAAAAATTAGCCTCAAATATTCTGTCCACTTACTAGAGGAAACTTTAAGGAACCTTTAATAAATACACTCCTTTTGTTGATGATATCAAGGCAGCTACTGCATGAAGTTTCAACACCACAATCAATAAAAGGCCTGTATTTAAAAAAAACATGTGCCAGACAACCCTATTCCCTCAGCACCCTGCTGGCCCCCTCCACCATTTGCAAGCCCGCACAACTTCCAATTATCAGGTATAGAGAGTTGTGGATTTGGTGCACAGGAAATTTAACAAGCTGAGAAATCTCCTGCATGTCAGATGCGGCTGGTGGCATGCTGCCCCCAAATTCCTGCCTTCCTAGACCTGGGCCTTTGCAGTAAGCAGTGATGGGCTAATCCAACCCATTTTTGCTTCGCCAAAAATTAGCGACCTCGCAAAAAAGTCACCAAATGCAGACGTCAGTGGGCATTTTTACAAGTGCCAATTTTTCAAACCGTGCAATAATTTTTTTTAAAACTATTCATTATAGTCTATGGGCATTTTTTCTTGGTGAAAGAAGACCTAGGTTGAAAAAAGACATGTCCATCGAGTTCAACCTTTTTTTTTTTTTTTTTTTTATTAACTACCTATCTGCCAGTTGATCCAGAGGAAGGCAAAAAACCCATCTGAAGCCTCTCCAATTTGCCTTAGAGGGGGAAAAATTCCTTCCTGACTCCAAAATGGCAATCGGACTAGTCCCAGGATCAACTTGGACTATGAGCTATTTCCCATAACCTTGTATTCCCTTACTTGCTAAAAAGCTATCCAACCCCTTCTTAAAGCTATCTAATGTATCAGCCTGTACAACTGATTCAGGGAGAGAATTCCACATCTTCACAACTCTCACTGTAAAAAACCCCTTCCGAATATTTAGGCGGAACCTCTTTTCTTCTAATCGGAATGGGTGATCTTGTGTCAGCTGGAAAGACCTACTGGTAAATAATGCATTAGAGAGATTATTATATGATTCCCTTTTATATTTATACATAGTCATCATATCACCCCTTAAGCGCCTCTTCTCCAGCGTGAACATCCCCAATTTGGCCAGTCTTTCCTCATAGCTAAGATTTTCAATACCTTTTACCAGCTTAGTTGTGGGGTTTACAACCCTTTTTTTGGTCATTACTGATATTATTTTTAACAAGATCTTTTTTACAGTACCATTTATTATTCAAAAAGTGTTACCCTTTAATTTCATTTTTTACATCAAAAATAAAATAGAAAAATAAATAGCTATTCATATCTTCAAATGCCCGGAGATTTATTTCAGCAATTCATAAAATTATAAAAAGGGCAGGATGTAATTCTGCAAAAGCTGTCAGTGAGCTCATGGATATAGTACTAACAGAAAAGATTCTCGATGTAATGAAGATGGTTATATGGTTGAGTTCCCTGATGCACATTATACCTGCTGTGTGCACTTACCTTAGATTGCCACCCTTAGGAGCTGCAGAAGAGATTCTCTTCTTTCCAGAAGATGAATCAATGGGATTAGAGGATTTATGCTGAAAGCTTGCCTGGGGAATCTTCTCAAGCATGAAGTCTTTGGGTTACAGTTTTCTGTACTTGCATTTAGCACCATGCATTTCTTTTCTTTTTTTTTTTTTGTACATTTCACTTGTTTCTCAAACAAACTTATGCATGTTCCAGTAAATATTACAATACAAAAAACACCTAGGCTTAATTTGCATAAGAAGGTTTTACAAAAAGCAGCAGATGAATGTTTATATATTAAAGCCTTTCACTAAACCTCAGAACATTTAATTATTAAGAAAAAGAGATTCAGCTAGAAATTTCTAACATAGCTGTTGTAAAAAAGATATGTTCAAATTATGCAATTTATTTTAGAAACAATTTTGTTTTGGGGCTGATTTATTAAAGCTCATTTTTTTCTGGTTGGGCTTTTTGACTCCAAAAATGTCACGGAAATGTATTCATGCGACAAATCCAAAAAAAACCCAGGTAAAATCTGTCTAAGTCATGTAGAAGTCAATGGCAGATGTTCCTTTAACAAATTGAAGATGTTTCTTGCTATTGTGATCTGCGCTGGTTTTAGTAATCCGAAAAAGTCGAGGTTATTGAGCGACATTTCGAAAAAGTTACATGATTTGAATTGTCACATGATTTTAATAAGGATCTTCCTGCATGTAATTTTTATGACTAGGCTTGGGCAAATTTGACCGATTTCATGAATTCTGCTCAGCAGGGCCAAAGATAAGAAATGACATCACTCCAACTGACACTGCAGCAGTGAAGTTTATTAGAGCCATAGTCACATGACTGATAGAACCTGGGAAACTAACATTAAAAAATGGATTTCAGTGCAGAATTAACGGCATTTTGAAAAAGAAATCATGGTTTCCCATAGCAGACTCCCTTTAAGTTTCTGGCTTCAGTGTATCTTTTTCAGCCTTGTGCTGCTATTACTTTTTGAACTCTTGGTTCTGACCCTTGACCTGCAGGCCCAGATTTGTGGCGAGGCCACAAAGGCCAGGCCTAAGGTGGTATAAATTAAGGTGCAGCATGCTGCCCAGCCACATAGTAAGGTACACAGGTCCCCAGTGATCCAGTGCATGTGTGCGTGCAAAGGCAGGGGGCGGGTGATAGGTCCGATCGGCCTCAGGGCACCAATGAGGTAAATCCAGCCCTATTGACCTGTTTCTTGGACTTTTTGTTGTCAGCTGTCTGCCCTAAACCTTTTGCCTGTCTCACAGACTTTTGTTTGTCAACTGCCAGCCCCTGCCTAATTCCTGCCAATTTATTTTATTTTGTAAATAATTTTTTTGCAAAGTTTTGAATAGAGTGGGGTGTACACACTTTGTTCTATATCAAAAAATGTGTCCCCTAAGATGTTACAGGAGTGTGACTGGGGTTAGCAGGGGTACATTTCGAGGAATGAAGAAAACTTTGGAAAGCACATAACACATTCTGGAAGACCTTGGTACTATATTGCATCTGTGATCGTTTTTAAAATTTAGTTTGTTTTAACATTAATTTCTTTCATACATGTTATCTAAGGAGACCATGTATTTCAAAAGGTATTTGTTTTATCTGTTCATAGCTGCTATTTTCTTAACTTCTTTTTTTAACTTTTCATCAAAACAATTAAAAAAGCCAATTGATTTTTCCTTACTGCTGCCTGCCTTTTACCAGTGGACAGTTATTTGGACTTTCTCTTGGCTAGCCACAAATTATTTATCTGCTATCCATTCTCATTTAAGATCAACAATTAATTTCTACTTACTCAGTTATTTAGTTCTAGTTTTTATTAAACAAATATATACACTTCAAGGGTTACAGAGCATATAGGTCCACCCTGTCAGCCACATATCTGTGGTCTTATCTGACACTTACTGATAAACTACTACTAAGAAATGAGCAAACCAATTACTCTCCTCTAATACATCATGATTAACATAGATTAGCTTGATCCAATCAGATCAAAATTACTTTGCACAATGTAATCAACCTAAATTTGCTTGGGAATCAAATTATGTCTGTTGGTAATCTGCATGTTTTTCAAATTTTTAAACATTCAGGCCTGTATCAGTTGGGATATTTTTGGCCCCTTGTTTCTTAAAGGAGAATTCAACTGTTAACAAAAAAAACCCTACCCCCTACCTTACATAGACCTCCTCCCTCCTAGCCTAGCTGCCCCCCCCCCCGGGAAATGCCCCTAACTTTTTACTTACCCTTCTGTGCAGATTCAGGGATTGCAGTTCACGGCAGCCATCTTCCAGGTCTTTGGTATTCTGTGACTGAGACCGGCGAAGTGGCACATGCCCAGTTGGAGCAATTTCCCCGTTTGCGACAACTGCGAATGTGTCGAAATAGACGGAAATTGCTGAAGCACCAGGAGAAGACACAAAGACCCAGAAGATGGCTTACGTGAACTGTGATCCCCGAATCTGCATCGAGGGCTAAATAAAAAGTGAGGGGCATTTCCCCGGGGGGCAGCTAGGCTGGGGAGGGGGTCTAAGTAGGGTTTTTTTTAGTTAACAGTTGAATTCCCCTTTTCAGGAACTAAAGCTCAATACTGGGCAATTTTTCAACCTTTTCAGTTACTCATAAAACTGATTAGCTTGTTTTATCCAGTTGCAGGTAGATTCTTGTATATGTCAAATCCTTTCATTTATGTGAAATATATTAATGAAAAGAAGATATTGGGGTAGATTAATCTTAAATATCTATACAAAGATTAATTGTGTTTATATTAAGTAAATGCTTTTTGCACTTTTGAGTAGAGAAAGATTACCAAGAATTTTAACCCTTTAAGTGCCAGCAGAATTTCACATTTTGGTTACGCGAAATGCCAGCCGTTTTTGAAACATTTTGTGCTCTCTCACTTTAGGGGCATTTTCTGAGGGGAAACCTATAGTTTACCTAGGAAAACTATACATTGTTTTTTTCGGTAGAAACTGAGCTTTCTAAATCTGCCTGAGTTTTCATGTATTTCCACCTGTGCAAAAAAATTTATAGTGCTAAATACCAAAAAAAAAAGAAAAATTACCATTTTTCTTCGTATATCAATTTATACCAGAAAAATATTTCATTTTACGGATGAAAATCCAACTGATTTGGAAAGCCTTATGTCTCTCGAACGTGCCAATACCAGATATGTATAGTTTTAGGGAGATTTAGGACTTCTGTACCTCAAAAACTCCCGGCAGTATATTGCCGAATTTTGAAAGCACTAAGGCAGAAAACGGCATGCTTTAGATTCCAAGGCAAAAACTCCTGAAACCGTAGGTTTACCCCAGAAAACCATACATTTTTGAAAAGTACACATTCTGCCGATTACAAAATGGGTAACTATGTCTCTCTACTCCCAACTACCAAACATAAAAGCTTGTCTGAACATAGCGGTTCTTCAAAAAAAAATTCAAAATTCTGAAAAATCATTTCAAAGGTTTTATTTTGCTGCTCCGCATATCCCAAACTATATTAGGTACCAAGAAAAAGCACCTGAAATATGATTGCCAGGGGTCCACTGAACAGTTTGATACCCATTATGCATAGGTTTACCAAAGTATCTGGCATTTAGAGACACCAATATGAAGTTAGCACATCCAAATTGATCAGGACTTTACTTCAGCTACTGAGAAATCAACACATTGACTGCATTTTTTTGGGGGTAAAAACACAGAAATATATGTTTACCCCCCAAACCCATATATTTTTGGAAAGTACACATTCTACCGAATCTAAAATGGGTACCCATGCCTTTCTGCTCCAAACTACTGAGTCGCAAGGCTTTCCCAAAATTGTCGGTTTTGGTGAAATATGTGAAAATTACCTCAAACTTTCAACTTCCCAGCACCATATCACCCATGTATCATTATGCACTAAGAAAAAGCACCCTAAATATGATTGCCATGGTTCCTCTGAACATTTTGGTGGCCATTGTTCATAGGTTTACCAAAGTATCTGGCATTTAGAGGCCCCAAAATGAAGTTAGCGCATACAAACAGTCCCGTGGGTAACTTCAGCTAATGAAAAATCAACACATTGACTGCATTTTTGTGGGGTAAAAACACAGAAATATATGTTTACCCCCAAAACCCATATATTTTTGGAAAGTACACATTCTACCGAATCTAAAATGGGTACCCATGCCTTTCTGCTCCAAACTACTGAGTCGCAAGGCTTTCCCACAATTGTCGGTTTTGGTGAAATATGTGAAAATTGCCTCAAACCTTCAACTTCTCACACCATATCACCCATGTATCGTTATGCACCAAGAAAAAGCACCCTAAATATGATTGCCAGGGTTCCTCCAAACAGTTTGGTGGCCATTGTTCATAGGTTTACCAAAGTATCTGGCATTTAGAGGCCCCAAAATGAAGTTAGCGCATACAAACAGTCCCGTGGGTAACTTCAGCTAATGAAAAATCAACACATTGACTGCATTTTTGTGGGGTAAAAACACAGAAATATATGTTTACCCCCAAAACCCATATATTTTTGGAAAGTACACATTCTACCGAATCTAAAATGGGTACCCATGCCTTTCTGCTCCAAACTACTGAGTCGCAAGGCTTTCCCAAAATTGTCGGTTTTGGTGAAATATGTGAAAATTGCCTCAAACCTTCAACTTCCCAGCACCATATCACCCATGTATCATTATGCACTAAGAAAAAGCACCCTAAATATGATTGCCATGGTTCCTCTGAACATTTTGGTGGCCATTGTTCATAGGTTTACCAAAGTATCTGGCATTTAGAGGCCCCAAAATGAAGTTAGCGCATACAAACAGTCCCGTGGGTAACTTCAGCTAATGAAAAATCAACATATTGACTGCATTTTTGTGGGGTAAAAACACAGAAATATATGTTTACCCCCAAAACCCATATATTTTTGGAAAGTACACATTCTACCGAATCTAAAATGGGTACCCATGCCTTTCTGCTCCAAACTACTGAGTCGCAAGGCTTTCCCACAATTGTCGGTTTTGGTGAAATATGTGAAAATTGCCTCAAACCTTCAACTTCTCAGCACCATATCACCCATGTATCGTTATGCACCAAGAAAAAGCACCCTAAATATGATTGCCAGGGTTCCTCCAAACAGTTTGGTGGCCATTGTTCATAGGTTTACCAAAGTATCTGGCATTTAGAGGCCCCAAAATGAAGTTAGCGCATACAAACAGTCCCGTGGGTAACTTCAGCTAATGAAAAATCAACACATTGACTGCATTTTTGTGGGGTAAAAACACAGAAATATATGTTTACCCCCAAAACCCATATATTTTTGGAAAGTACACATTCTACCGAATCTAAAATGGGTACCCATGCCTTTCTGCTCCAAACTACTGAGTCGCAAGGCTTTCCAACAATTGTCGGTTTTGGTGAAATATCTGAAAATTGCCTCAAAGCTTCAACTTCTCAGCACCATATCACCCATGTATCGTTACGCACCAAGATAAAGCACCCTAAATATGATTGCCAGGGTTCCTCCAAACAGTTTGGTGGCCATTGTTCCTAGGTTTACCAAAGTATCTGACATTTAGAGGCCCCAAAATGAAGTTAGCGCATACAAACAGTCCCGTGGGTAACTTCAGCTAATGAAAAATCAACACATTGACTGCATTTTTGTGGGGTAAAAACACAGAAATATATGTTTACCCCCAAAACCCATATATTTTTGGAAAGTACACATTCTAGCGAATCTAAAATGGGTACCCATGCCTTTCTGCTCCAAACTACTGAGTCGCAAGGCTTTCCCACAATTGTCGGTTTTGGTGAAATATCTGAAAATTGCCTCAAAGCTTCAACTTCTCAGCACCATATCGCCCATGTATCGTTACGCACCAAGATAAAGCACCCTAAATATGATTGCCAGGGTTCCTCCAAACAGTTTGGTGGCCATTGTTCCTAGGTTTACCAAAGTATCTGGCATTTAGAGGCCCCAAAATGAAGTTAGCGCATACAAACAGTCCCGTGGGTAACTTCAGCTAATGAAAAATCAACACATTGACTGCATTATTGTGGGGTAAAAACACAAAAATATATGTTTACCCCCAAAACCCATATATTTTTGGAAAGTACACATTCTACCGAATCTAAAATGGGTACCCATGCCTTTCTGCTCCAAACTACTGAGTCGCAAAGCTTTCCCACAATTGTCGGTTTTGGTGAAATATCTGAAAATTGCCTCAAAGCTTCAAATTCTCAGTACCATATCACCCATGTATCGTTACGCACCAAGAAAAAGCACCCTAAATATGATTGCCAGGGTTCCTCCAAACAGTTTGGTGGCCATTGTTCATAGGTTTACCAAAGTATCTGGCATTTAGAGGCCCCAAAATGAAGTTAGCGCATACAAACAGTCCCGTGGGTAACTTCAGCTAATGAAAAATCAACACATTGACTGCATTTTTGTGGGGTAAAAACACAGAAATATATGTTTACCCCCCAACCCCATATATTTTTGGAAAGTACATATTCTACAGAATCTAAAATGGGTACCCATGCCTTTCTGCTCCAAACTACTGAGTCGCAAGGCTTTCCCAAAGTTGTCAGTTTTGGTGAAATATCTGAAAATTGCCTCAAAGCTTCAACTTCCCAGCACTATATCACCCATGTATCATTACGTACTAAGAAAAAGCACCCTAAATATGATTGCCAGGGTTCCTCTGAACATTTTGGTGGCCATTGTTCATAAGTTTACCAAAGTATCTGGCATTTAGAGGCCCCAAAATGAAGTTAGCGCATACAAACAGTTCCGTGGGTAACTTCAGCTAATGAAAAATCAACACATTGACTGCATTTTTGTGGGGTAAAAACACAGAAATATATGTTTGCCCCCCAAAACCCATATAGTTTTGGAAAGTACACATTCTACCGAATCTAAAATGGGTACCCATGCCTTTCTGCTCCAAACTACTGAGTCGCAAGGCTTTGCCAAATTTGGCGGTTTTGGTGAAATATCTGGAAATTGCCTCAAAGCTTCAACTTTCCAGCATCGTATTGTCCATGTATCATTACCAGCATAAAGCATCCTAAATATAAACATAGGGGTCTACTAAACAGTTTGATGCCCAATGTGCATAGATATACCAAACTTTGTGGCGCACAGAGACCTCCAAATGACAATATGTATAGACATTTTCACGGCTGACGCGCTTGCTGCTTCAATATAACCACCTGGTGTGTGTATTATGCGACATTAGACCACCTAACAGTACAGAGACCCCAGAAAACCATATATTTTCAGAAAGTACACATTCTGACGAATCCAATATGGGTAAATAAGTGTTTCTACTGCAAACTGCCAAACTGCAAAGCAATGCTGAAAATAACAGTTTTTATCAAATTTCAGAAAATCGTCACAAAGCTTGAATTCTACCCCATTATATGCCACACATTTCGTAACTTATCAGCATAAAACATCCTAAATATGAACGCCAGGGCTCTACTGAACACTTTGATGCCCAATATGCATAGATATACCAAACTATGTGGCGCACAGAGACCCCCAAATGACAATAGTGTATATACATTTTCACGGCTGACGCGCTGGCTGCTGCAATATGAGCACCTGGTGTGTGTATTATGCGACATTAGACCCCCTAACAGTACAGAGACCCCAGAAAACCATATATTTTCAGAAAGTACACATTCTGACGAATCCAATATGGGTAAATAAGTGTTTCTACTGCAAACTGCCAAACTGCAAAGCAATGCTGAACATAACGGTTTTTATCAAATTTCGGAAAATCGTCACAAAGCTTGAATTCTACCCCATTATATGCCACACATTTCGTAACTTATCAGCATAAAACATCCTAAATATGAACGCCAGGGGTCTACTGAACACTTTGATGCCCAGTATGCATAGATATACCAAACTATGTGGCGCACAGAGACCCCCAAATGACAATAGTGTATATACATTTTCACGGCTGACGCTCTGGCTGCTGCAATATAAGCACCTGGTGTGTGTATTATGCAACATTAGACCCCCCTAACAGTACAGAGACCCCAGAAAACCATATATTTTCAGAAAGTACACATTCTGACGAATCCAATATGGGTAAATAAGTGTTTCTACTGCAAACTGCCAAACTGCAAAGCAATGCTGAACATAACGGTTTTTATCAAATTTCTGAAAATCGTCACAAAGCTTGAATTTTACCACATTATATGCCACACATTTCGTAACGTATCAGCATAAAACATCCTAAATATGAACGCCAGGGGTCTACTGAACACTTTGATGCCCAATATGCATAGATATACCAAACTATGTGGCGCACAGAGACCCCCAAATGACAATAGTGTATATACATTTTCACGGCTGACGCGCTGGCTGCTGCAATATGAGCACCTGGTGTGTGTATTATGCGACATTAGACCCCCTAACAGTACAGAGACCCCAGAAAACCATATATTTTCAGAAAGTACACATTCTGACGAATCCAATATGGGTAAATAAGTGTTTCTACTGCAAACTGCCAAACTGCAAAGCAATGCTGAACATAACGGTTTTTATCAAATTTCGGAAAATCGTCACAAAGCTTGAATTCTACCCCATTATATGCCACACATTTCGTAACTTATCAGCATAAAACATCCTAAATATGAACGCCAGGGGTCTACTGAACACTTTGATGCCCAATATGCATAGATATACCAAACTATGTGGCGCACAGAGACCCCCAAATGACAATAGTGTATATACATTTTCACGGCTGACGCGCTGGCTGCTGCAATATGAGCACCTGGTGTGTGTATTATGCGACATTAGACCCCCCTAACAGTACAGAGACCCCAGAAAACCATATATTTTCAGAAAGTACACATTCTGACGAATCCAATATGGGTAAATAAGTGTTTCTACTGCAAACTGCCAAACTGCAAAGCAATGCTGAACATAACGGTTTTTATCAAATTTCGGAAAATCGTCACAAAGCTTGAATTCTACCCCATTATATGCCACACATTTCGTAACTTATCAGCATAAAACATCCTAAATATGAACGCCAGGGGTCTACTGAACACTTTGATGCCCAATATGCATAGATATACCAAACTATGTGGCGCACAGAGACCCCCAAATGACAATAGTGTATATACATTTTCACGGCTGACGCGCTGGCTGCTGCAATATGAGCACCTGGTGTGTGTATTATGCGACATTAGACCCCCCTAACAGTACAGAGACCCCAGAAAACCATATATTTTCAGAAAGTACACATTCTGACGAATCCAATATGGGTAAATAAGTGTTTCTACTGCAAACTGCCAAACTGCAAAGCAATGCTGAACATAACGGTTTTTATCAAATTTCTGAAAATCGTCACAAAGCTTGAATTTTACCCCATTATATGCCACACATTTCGTAACGTATCAGCATAAAACATCCTAAATATGAACGCCAGGGGTCTACTGAACACTTTGATGCCCAATATGCATAGATATACCAAACTATGTGGCGCACAGAGACCCCCAAATGACAATAGTGTATATACATTTTCACGGCTGACGCGCTGGCTGCTGCAATATGAGCACCTGGTGTGTGTATTATGCGACATTAGACCCCCCTAACAGTACAGAGACCCCAGAAAACCATATATTTTCAGAAAGTACACATTCTGACAAATCCAATATGGGTAAATAAGTGTTTCTACTGCAAACTGCCAAACTGCAAAGCAATGCTGAACGTAACGGTTTTTATCAAATTTCTGAAAATCGTCACAAAGCTTGAATTCTACCCCATTATATGCCACACATTTCGTAACTTATCAGCATAAAACATCCTAAATATGAACGCCAGGGGTCTACTGAACACTTTGATGCCCAGTATGCATAGATATACCAAACTATGTGGCGCACAGAGACCCCCAAATGGATATATAGTAGAAAAAATGTACAAGGCAAAACAAAATAAGGCAGTAAAGAGTGAAATGCAAAAAAAATCCAATAAAACCACAAAAATCAATGTTTTTTTTTCCAGACTAGTGTTATCGGCCGTCAGAATCACAGTTTGAATATTTTAGCTGGGCCAAACAGGTTATACGGCTAGAAACAAGTGAACACAACATACGCAGAGCTGAAAATGCAATAAAATGGCTAAAAATTCAATAAAATGGCTAAAAATGCACCAAAATACCCAAAATTGCAATATAATCACCGAAATAACATACAAAAGGTATTGCACAGTACGGTTAGCGAATACGCTATTCGTAATGGCAATAAAACATTTTTTTCAGCCAAAAAAAGAAACGATGCGATAAGAAAAAAAAAAAAAAGCCACAATGCCATGTATGTGCGTGTGCGTGTGTACAAGTGGTAAATTACATGTTATGTGCGCGTGTGTGCGTGTGCACGTGTGTGTAAGTGCAGTGAGTGTAAGTGACCCCCCCAATCCCCAAAAATGTATGTGTAAGTGTGTGTAAGTGTGAATCTAAGTGTGTATTACTGTAATAAGTGTGTGTTGGTGTGTTTGTGTGTGTAATTGTTGCACTAACCTGAAAAAGTCGCTGGAGACTGTTGCACACGATCAGGAAGAGCCTCTGGAAGAGATCTGCGACGTCATCTGTGTCCCTGTGCTGTGGGGGCGGAGATCTCCGGCGCGGTGTAGGCTGCAGCAGCAGGACACGTAAGTAACACGTGCCTGCTGCTGTTTTTGGGCCCCTGGGCGATCGCGCCCCAGGGGCCACTCGATCCCCTGCTCTGCTCGTTGCCTAGGGGCAGGGGATCGTGAAGGAGCGGAGCGAGCGGCTCTAACAGCCGCTCCTCCGCTCGCAAACCCGGAAGTGCTGCAGAACGTAGAATCTACGATCTGTGGCACTTTGGTCCTTTGATCCACAGAACGTAGATTCTACGTTCTGTGGCACTTAAAGGGTTAAAAAAAGTATTCATAAACCGACATTATAAAGCTTTTTTCATTAGAATTGCTATTTCAAAAACATTACCTTTTAGGGCTAGTGTGATACACATGCCACTTATCTGACATGTCACAAAGAGAGAATTTAAAAAAGAAGTAGGCTAATAATGATGCATTATTGACACTATTTTGTCAATATTTAACTAGACAGCAACATAGCTTTTCTACAGATGCTGTCCATTAATACATGGATAGCGGCTACAAGATGACAGACAAAATGAGAACAGACTTTTTTTTGTAGAAAAATGGTGTTCAATCATTCATATGTCTTCACATATCTGTAATAATATTAGTAAATCAAAGATTTCATTTATAATGGTACAAAAACATTAGCCTTAGAAGCAAGCGAGAAATAGAAAACTGCAAGATTTTCTGTGTTTCTAGGGATAGATTTGGGTCCATCCTGTAAGAAACAACAACTATTATCAAGCTGTGCAGTGACATTACAATGCAGCGGTATGTGTCGGGCACACAGGCATCATAAAAGGATGAAGATGCAGGGTGCCATAAGTTAATGCACATGCAGAACGGAGGTGAGCTGTGCGCCGAGAGGTAAAAAGCATACAGCTTGGCATCCCAAAGTTTACAAGGGAATTTTCTATAATTAGAGTTAATCAAGTGGGACACATGAGTCTCTAGCAAAAACTCTTGACCTTTCATTAGGACTAAAACCTCTTCCAGTGAATAAAAATATTATCTCTGACTTTATGTGAATCTGCAATCTTTTGAAACTTAAGTTCCTAATGCCCAACAATGTGAAACAGGAGAAGGAGGAGAGGAGTCAGAGGAGAAGGTATTCCTGACCACAGGCTTTACCAGGAGAAATAGGAGTCAAATATATTCATGCTGTGAAAAAAAGTCCAGTTTGGATGAGGGTGTTTGATGCCTAATGTTCTTTGTTGAAAAACAAGATGCACAGATATCATGACACAAAGCAGTAGCACAATGCGCACCTCCCTGTGTGCATGCATGCACAGACCTGGGGACTAGTGCATTGAAGGTAGACAGATGCTGTATGACTGATATAGGGCAGGAACTATGAGAAAGCTTGCCCAGAACTCACTGATCATAAAATTCTAAAGGGGATAGGTAGCCGACATGGGACATACTGTATAACTAGTAATGAGACTTTAACGAGAAAACAGGGAAAGAGTCAAAGATATTCATGCTGCAAGGAACACACACAGGGGTTGTAATTGCCTTGAACTTAAAGGAAACAAAAAAATGAGGACCCGATTTAGGTGAGGGTACCCAAAGACGAATGTTCATAGAAGACAGCCAGACAGTGCCTGAAAAGGAAGAGTAGGTCAGTGACTTTTACTGGTCTCCATCTTCTGACGAGCAAATACCTGATGGACCAACATGCTTACTAAAGTTTATTAACATTTTATGGGCATGGGATGCAAACCATTTCAAATTTCACATATATTTTGACGAATTCAGGACGTAGAGCAAAAGGGTTGGGCCATTCATGCAAAAGAAAGGAGAAATACCCAAGGACTCATGTCTGAGGTAGTGATAGGTGAATTTGTCCCATTTCGCTTCACCACGACATATTGGTAATACATTTTGGTAATAAATTTTGACACCAGCGACAATTGACGCACATTAAAGTCAATGGGCATCCATTTAATTGCGTTGGAAGTGTCGCTGGCATCCAAAAAAATTGACGCCGGCAAATTCACAAATTTATTTGCCACGGTGGAACACGTAAATATCCTGCAAATTGACGCCTGCCGAATAAATTCGCACATCACTAGTCTGATGTTATCATGGGAAAACAACCTCAGGAAAGCTTTTGGACTAGATATCATGAGTTTAAGAAATAAAACAACAACTAAACTTTTCCAAGGCTTGTTAGTTCTTCCAGTCTGGCTATTACCTTGATGGTGTTAAGCAGAAGAACAATTCAAACCGCTCCCAAAGAAAAATTCAAACCACTCCCAAAGAAATGTGCAGAAGACAAGCATGGACACTGATCTGAAACAATGGAAGAAAGAAAGCCATATGAATGAATTTATTCAACAAATGTTTTGGCTAAAAGAGCAGTAGATCTAAATTTCATCAAGGGAACAAAATGAGCCACTAAAAAAAGAAAAAAATACACAACGCTTCAAGTTGAATAGCACAGCGATCAAAGATCAGTACATAAATTCCAAAACGTAATAATACTACTTCTAAATATGGGGAGCTAATGCATTGTTTCAAGTTGTCATGTAATATTTTTTTTCTTGACACTCATTTTTAAAGAACTTTTCTGAAAATAAAGCACCTTTGTGCTGGGCCACTGGGAAAAAAATCTGGTGGGCCACAGCCTTCATGGGCCTCACACTCCTCTGCATATACATATCATCTCCCAAACCCAGACCCAGTAGCGGCAAAATTTGAACGTAAGGCTAGGTTGGATGCCAGGAAGATGGCCCATTTTTTCACCTTGTTTCGCTGCAGAAATGACACCATGTAATACATTCCTTAAATATTATCTGTAGCTCTTAGAATTTTAAGGACTGCATGCCACCCAGTTGCATCATAATGGGTTCGGAAGAATTGGGGACATGTAGGAGAGTTGCTAGGTCTTTAAATCTCACATTCGTCAATCAAGATAAGACTTGCTCATGCATGTGCACGCATATGAAGTGGAGAGGTGGAAGACAGATAGGGAGGGGTCCTGGCCTATGGGCACCCAATGTATAAATCTGACCCTGGGCAGCAGTTGATATTAGAGCTACAGATAATAAGGAATGGTGTCTTTCTTTTGTTAAGTAAAGGTAATCTGTACACCAGCAGTGACATTTCTCAGTTTAAAGATTTTTAAGTGAGGTTGCTATTTAGCAATTATGATATATAAATTTTACATTTGGTGGAACAAGAACAATTTGTATTCAGTCAGATTAATAGAAGGACCAAGTTTAAGGTATTTGTACAACAACCACATCTCATTTATTTTTCATTTGTAATTTCCTTTTAGACTAATTCTCTTGTAACTTATACTAGTATCTGGTGTCATGCCAGTTTATTTTTTTTTTTAGAATTAGACAATATTATTTAAGTAAAATATCAACATTTGCCAATGTTTTTACGTCTTACTATGAACAAAGCACTAGTATGGTGCTTTCTGCTTATTATTTTTCAACTACACTGGAACAGCAAAGAAAGGCACTAGCATTTAGATGTACTGCCTAATTCTCTTCATTATTGCTTTGGGTAGCACTTGTCAGCAAGGCTTCCTGTTGTGTTATTACTGATAAGGGCTTTATATTGACTCTGCTGTTATATCTACAGTGCTAACTGTTGTGATATGATTTGTAAAGGGAAAATGCAGAAGTAGCATTCATAGCTGGCTGGTGTATAGATCTGTTTTAGACGACAATTACTTTAGCAAAGTACAATCTCACTTTATATTTATATTCTGTTTGCTATTGCAATGCTTTTAACAACATGTAGCAGTCACATACATTTTGCAAGGTAATTCTTTAGATTGGGTATGTTTTGTATTGCTAATAGACCATACTCCAACAAAAATAACTTGAATCATGTGAGAAGCATGACACATGAATTGTACTCACTAAATAGTCAGAGATAAGGGAGCTGTTTAGGATTGGTGACTGATGTTGAAAAAAATTAACTTCACCACTAACAAGTGAACTGTTTATGTATCATAAAATACAGCATGACCAATAAAGCACTGTCTGACAAACAACTGTGCTCAAAGGCACAACAATATATTTTAATAAGATCTTCAAAACATTTTTGGGAAAAAATCTCTTCTTTATTTCACTATTCTACTCTATGTACTGGATTTTAAAGGATTCATTTCTATCCCAGTATAATATTTTGACTTAATAATAATTTCCATTGGAATTATAAAGTTTCATATGAATGATAAGTTCTTTTTCATAGACTGGGAACAATTCCTTTCATGGAATCTGACTGAAGAAGACTTTATTCTACTTTATATGATGGTGGAATATATTATAGTGTCAAGAGCTATTACGGTATCTCAGTAAAAAAATCTGTGGCATTAGTATACTGTACCTGCATTGTTAAATAAACTTCCTTTCACATTATTTAATAATCTGGAAAGAAGAATTTTTTTAATGCATCCTCCAGTGCATTTGGTGGTTATACATTGCTTTATTATGAAGATATTTGAATGCACTGAATCTCTATTTATTTATATCTCAGTCATCAGGATGGACTTATTTTTCTTATTTATATCTCAGTCATCAGGATGGGCTCATTTATAAAGCAGTGCATGCCGCCATGTTTTAAGCCACAATTTAACATTTTTATTTCCAGAATTCCAGCATAATTGTGGGGACAAGCTGGTATGTATAATGAAACTACACTGGTCATCCTCATACTTTCCAGAGAGGTGGGAAAATCATCCAAACAAAGGGCTTAAAAGAGCCAAAAGCCGCAACCAAAGAAAAATGTTTTTCTTTATTATTGCCCATAAATAAAATGTTTATTAATATTTGTATTATATTATTTTTGACCCAAATTGTGGAACCCTAATACATAGTGATCACTTAGTTTTATTTTTAAATGTCTGTATTTCTGGAATAATTGGAATGATTCTTCTATTATCTTTTCAGTATGTTGTTTCTGAATAAGAAGATAAACTGAATATTAAAGCTCAGCCAATATAGAAATTCATATTACATATATATATATGCTCTTGCTGTGTGACAGTTGACCTATATTTTAAGAACATGTATATTTATGAGTATCTAGATCACATTTATGTTCTAAGGCAGTGCCAGTGTCTTGAAATTATTTCCGTTGAATTGTTAGACGTCTTTCAGTGTGTCTCTTTCACACTCCTAATTGGAAAGGAGGAATAGATGTGGCAAAGTGTTTAAGTGACGTGTCTAGTTAAATAACAGAGAAACGACATGATTGATCATTTGGAAGAGGCTGCATTCGCTGTAACAGGATTTAATAGCAAAGTTATTGGTGTGATGATTATTACTATGTAAAACCTTACAATAAGTCTCTGGCCCCAAAATGTGATAATGTAAAAATGGATAATATACAATGTGGGTCAATATGTTTAAAGAAAATTGTGGATGCATTTGTCTCTTTTTCCCTAGAGTCAAACAGAACAAGCTGTTTTGTCTGCCTCTATTCTTTTCAGATCTGTTTGCAGTACGATTACAATGAAAATCTCAGAAGTAAACAATGTGTTGGTGACAGTTACTAGCTATTTATGAGTGTCTAATGTTGTCCAATATGTAACACACAGAAATCATAAATAGGATTTAAACAGTAATGTAAGAATTAAATATCAAATGCATAGGAAATCCACTAAACAAAGTTTATCAATTCCAAAATGGAAAAAAAACACCATCACATAACCATATAGTTAAGGCCAGTGTCAGGAATTAAAGGACCATCGAAGCACAAGAAATAACTTTTTCCAGTTATTTATCTACTCAAATGTATGTGATATGTGTTCCAGTGTGGGAACAGTTCAAAGGGGATTTGCTACATATTGTTCAAGGTCAAAATAAACTGCCCATCTGTCACTTTTTCATTTAGTTTGGTGGCACCCAAACGCTGTAGACAAGGACCCGAAGCATGCTCAGATCAGGAGGCAGTGATCCTCCTGATGATAAAAGTTGTAGTACCATATGGAGCACATTTTACTCAAAAGCCAGTTTTCTTAGTGTAAAGGAAGATTTCAAATAGTCATAACTGTGCATTGTTTTCCTTTTTGGTAGTAGTTTTTATTTGTTTAATTTAGCAATTTGTTTTGCCCTGTGCACAGTTATAGAACTGAATCCACAAAATTATTTTTTTTTTTTAAAACTCGTCATCGCAAGAGGATGTGACAAGTTTGATGTAATTATTGAAATAATACATCTGTTGAATTTGTAATATATTTGTCTACCTACATGATTACTACAGCTCTGCTTCTCAATTTATGAAGAAAGGAGTATGTGTAACAGAGATAACAAATTTCATCCAAGCCCCGTGAAAGAACACGAAATGAAGCAATACAGTTGTTTCAGATAAAGCCTTACAAATTGACAGAAAGACCTGGGCTGTATTAGTCTCTTCTGTTATTTGATCTACAATTTGGATTCGTATAGAATCATACCAAGCAAACATTTGGTATTTTACTATTCTAACAAAGTGCATAAAACACGGTTACAATTTGGAATGATGCCAGGTGTGTATTTATGCATGTGCTGTATGTACATCATTGCTCAGTTTACAAAGCAACAAAGCAATTCACAGGAACACAGAGCAGCTCCAAGAAAGGTGAACCCTTGCAAAGTTTGAAAGTAGAGGGAAAGCTACTGAGTTACCAGAGTAAACAAACATAGAAGCTCTCATGTCCCCTCTCATTTGTATTTTGTATTGAAGATATATATAAAGATAGTACTTAGTGCTTGGATTTTGTATAATGGGTCATATTTAATTCAGTGAGAAAATTTTATCCCATGATTTATCACATGAAAACTCATGCATGAAATTCAATTAGAGGAGAAAAAAAATTCTCCAAATTAAATATTTTTCTCACTGAATAGAATCTGGGCCAATGTTGGAAAAAGGAAGCAAAAATTATATCATAACCCAAAAAATTGCCTGATAGGATAGTTAGGTCTCACACAGAAAACACTGATGACATTGTGTAGGCCATAGATGTTTGACCATCCCTTCTAAGTAGTGCTTTCCAATGCTGGTTTTGAAAGGGCTGTACAAGGCACTTTGACAAATGCAGGTTTTAATTGTAGGGCTACCTTGTGTCCATGTGATCTGTACTTTTTCCATAGTTCCACAAAATTCATTAGAACATACTGAACTGGTGCAAAGGCTGTAAGAAGAATGTACAGGGTGCATGCAAAATAACATCCTAACATCATAAATATTTTTGTGTTTCGACTAGTGTTTGAAATTAAGCATAATTGAATCTTTTTTGTTTTATTAGGTTTAATTAATATAGAGTGTTAATATAGAGTTTAATTTGGTGTGTGTTTGTGTGTGTGTGTGTATATATATATATATATATATATATATATATATATATATATATATATATATATATATATATATATATATATATATATATATATATATATATATATATATATATATATATATATATATATATATATATATATATACACATATACAACAGATAAATGAGGTCTATTTTCAAATCAAAACAGTGACATTGAAAATGGACAATTCCCTGCTGCATTACACTAAAAGTACTACTCATTAATCTGGTGTGTTTGCTGGCTAAATAGTGCAAGGTTGTTTTATTCTCTCTCTTTTCCCAAGAGGTAACCATTCTGAAGAATTACCCTTCTCCGTCTTTTTACGTTCGGAGCCAGAAACACATTGCTAGTTAATGTGATTGCTGTGTTCAACCTAATCAGCAGCAATGGGAATCAAACCACACACTTTCAAATGCAGAATGAAGCACAGCACAGTTGTTCCCCTGCTGGCTCTCAAACTAGGTTTCTTATAGCAGTTGGCATACTGGGAAATTAATACTAAGTTATTTGAGACAATAAAAAAGCATGTCAAACAGTTTGCTTTAAATAATGGCGCAAATTAAATCCTCTTAACCCTTATAGTGTGAAAAGCTTTTATATTATATTTTTTCCAGTGAAGAAATGGTGCCTTTAATTGGCACAATGTTATAAGCAACAAAAATTACCTTTGAACGCTGCAAGGGAAGGTTTATAGTGCAAAAAAGGCATGCATGTGTTTTTAGCTACAGTGCACTTGTATGGGAGAGAATTGATGCACCTAACAGAAAAGAATAAACTTGATAGAACCGGTTGCACACGGGTGTCTAGAAGATGTCCAAGTGAAGAAAACATGAGAGCCCTTTATTTAAAATCTGCTTAAAACAAATATTACCATTTTGTTGCATTTAGTATATGTTCCATCAATGAAGAACTTGCATTGTTTTGTGGTTGATATGGACATTTCTTTCAGAACAAGCTCATCTGTACTCAATGACTGCAGTTTTTGTGGAAAAGGTTTATTTACCTTTAATGTTATTGTGCTTGCCTCTATTGATATGAGCATTTAACCTTCCTCTGCCACTGAAGGAAATCCTGCACTGATTTCTCCTTTTTGGTTCAACAGGAGTCCTGTGTCTCCACAATATAAGAAAGCAGCTACAACTACTGTATAACTTCACCCAGGTCCAAGACTGACTGTGCTTCTGTAATACCTTGAGAACGTCTCTGACTCACTAACACAATGATGTGGAAAGGTTGATAATTTAATTTCCAGGACACTTGTACATTTAAAATAACTGTAGGGATCCATAGGGTTAAGTTCCCCTATGGTCTGAAAATCTCTACTGTGGCTAACTAGTTGTTGGACCTAAATTGTATAAGGGAGGGGAAGCGAGTCCTTTGTCCATGTGCAGTGTGCCCTGGAAGATTCCTGGTTTTTACTGTTAAGTCATGTCATCATAAAGCTGAGCTACCATGCACTCAGCCTCAGTCTACTTCCTGGTTTCACAATTTTTACATGAGTGACTTTTTCGTCCAAATGCATTAAAGTCAATGGGCATCAAAATAATTGACATGCTTATCAATTTTTACAAGAGCGACCTTTTTGATGCTGCAAATTTTTTTGCCAGTGAATTTTATTAAACAATTTGCAGGTGCCGGAATTAGGCTCGAATTCATGCCTGACGATTAAATTTGCCCATCACCAGTAACATTAATGCTGCAATGCTTGACCCCTGTTACTAAAACAGTATACAGGTATACTGTATTTCAAAGTAAATGGACTCATGTGCTTTTAGTACTTGAAGAAAAAGTTACTTTAACACATTACCCTGATTTTACACTTTCCCAGATTTTACATAATTTTTTCCTGGTCCACTGAAAAACGTAAAATGGGTGTTCTACTGTATTTCTCAACATTGCCAATTTGCTAAAATGAGAATAAACCAATTTATGGAGAATATACTTCACAGTGGTTCTCTGTGCATCTGCGTAATTCACCTCTCTCCTCCAGGTGAACTTTCTCCAGTGAAAATTCTCTCCATGGCGAGAATTTTTTCTACTACTATTGTATAGGGAAATGTACTGGCAAATTTTCCCAGAGAATTTACCCCAGGAAAAAATTCACCACATATCTGTTCGGTTTTTTAGTAAATATAAGATGTGTTGTGAAATTACACCTGGCAAAGTCAGTATGAGAAATAATCTGTCATGACTTTTGCATGACAAGCTTCTGACTATGAGAGGAAAGTTTTGAACAGGATGACAGACCATGCTCTTTCCAGCCCTCTAAATCATATATGGAAGGAAAACCAATATTCTACATTCTATTGCCTACACATACAAATTTGTCAGAACTGATCTAGGTCTTTTCATTGGGGATGCCTCCCTCAGGAAATAGGTTGACACTGTTCCAAATACTACTGATGTTGACATTCTCATACTCAACTCAAATGTAATGAAGGTCTTCCCCTCTAGCCAATATCAAATTATGGCCCTTTAGTTTCTACACCAATCCTACCTAACTCCACTACGGAGTTCAAAATGGGAATTTGAAAAACTCTGCGTGCTTAAGATGCCAAGACACGAATGCCTCCCTGACACACTGCATATGGCAATGCCCAATTATTCAACCCCTTTGGTCAGAAGTATATAGTTACTGGCATCTACTGACTAAGCAAACATTTCAACCAGACTGAGAGTGGGTTTTTTTTAGCAAAATCAAAGGGGGACAACAAGTATCTAAAGCCAATAAGGCATTAGCAGAGAAATTGGCAACAATAACAGGAAGGCAGTATTGCAAGACTCCCCATCACCGTCCCAACTATAAGCCTTGTAAAAAAAGCTTCACTTTTTATTTCATATGGATTGGCTAGAGGCTTCTATTAAAGGGGTGGTTCACCTTTAAGATAACTTTTATTATGTTATAGAACAGACAATTCTAAGCAACTTTCCATTTGGTTTGCATTATTTATTTTTTATATTTTTATAGTTATTTGCCTTTTTCTTCTGACTCTTTGCAGCTTGGGCGTTGCTGACTCCCTTCTAAAAAACAAATGCTCTGTACGTCTACAAATGTATTGTTATTGTTACATTTTATTACTGATCCTCCTATTCAGGTCTCTCCTATTCATATTCCAGTCTCTTACTCAAATCAATGCATGGTTGCTAGGGTAATTTGGACCCTAGTTACCAGATTGGTACTCAAAAACCCTTCAATAATAAACAAATTGTTTCAGAATACAGTATCACTCTCTACATCATACTAAAAGTTATCTCAAAGGTGAACAACCTCTTTAACAAAACAACTCAAACAAATAAATAAATTCTTTGACATATGGTCCATCTACATTTTTAACCTACCCCCCATCATTCTAAAACTGATAGTTGACCCATTGAAGCATACCACTTGGAATGATCTGGAAAAATTACGGGGTACCAACCCCCTGCTACTAACGAGGATGACTCCGCTGTGATCTAATAGAAACTGCCTCACAGAATTCATCCAACAGCTGATAATAGACATTATCCCAGATAATTATATCTAGGGTTGTAAAATGAGCACAGGTAGTCTAAGTTGATTTAGTTATTTTTTCTTTTAAGTTTCTTTTATGTTATCATGTTAATAAATTGGCATCTCCATGACTATGTCCATGCAGCAGTATGTGTGCATGCCAGCTGCACTTTCTTTCAAATATTCTTTATTCTCGCTAAGAATTATTTAGACTTGTAAAAACACTGTTGACTGTGAAAGCCTTCTTGATGTCCTCTGTATTGAAACGATGTTCACAATGTATAAAGGAACAGTAACATCATGAATGAAATGAAAGCATTTTAAAGTAATTAACTTGTAATATACTGTTAGCATGCACTGGTAAAAGTTGTGTGTTTGCTTTAGAAAGAATGTATAGTTTATATAAACAGGCTGCTGTGGAGCCATTGGGGCAAGCCATTCAAGCTGAAAAAAGGAGAAAAACAACAGGTTACATAGCAGTTTACAGATAAAACACCATTGTATTGCCAGGGTGTATCCGTTATCTGCTATGTAACCTGTGCCTTTTCTTCTTTTCCAGCTTGAATGGTTGCCCCCATGGCTACACAGCAGCTTGTTTATATAAACTATAGTAGTCTTTCTGAAGCAAACACACTTATTTTACCAGTGCAGAGCAACAGTATGTTATATTTTAATTACTTTCAGTTTTTGTTGTCACTGGTCCTTTAATGTTACAATAAGATTACCTATTATGCCATGAGAAATTATGTTGTTACAATAAAAATTTAAATAGCATATTTAAAAAAAATGATGTTCATACATATGGTCTGTTAGCAAGCAGCAACTTCAGTTATTAATACAGATTGTTTGATTTCTGCCCTACCTGGGCACCAATGCGGTAGTTTCTTTCTGAGAAGGACTCACTTTGGGGTTCCAAGCCGTGCCAAGAGCATGTTTTATCCTTCGGAACCTTGGCAATGACTTTTCTTCAGCACCAGAAAAAAGAGAAGGCTTTTCTGACACGGGGGTTCCCTATTTTCTTTACACATCCAGTGATATCTGTTATCTTAGAGAAACATCTTACTATTTGTTTGCTTCTAACTCCTCCAAAAGCTTTCCTTCCTGTCAGCTCACATTGATGGGACACACTCCTACCTTCACAGAACAGGCAGAACACAAAAGTGTTACTCTAATATAAAATGAGTAATAGAGAGTATAAGATAGGAATCCCCAGCCTCCTTGCCACTAGACTAATGTGATTGAACAAGCAAGAAATTAAACAGAAGAGTACTACAGGGGCTCATTTATCAACTCTGTGCAGAATTGCCATGGGCAGTAAAATACAGCAACCAATCAGTGTTTGCCTTTTATCATGCAGATGCAGGTAGAACAATGAGTGCAACTATTTGATTGGTTGCCATGGGTAACTCCCCACGGGTAAATTTGTCCAGTGGTGATAAATTACCTTTTTGTATGTAGGGCAATAAGATAAGCAATTTATGATGAATCTTAACTGCCAAAATACCAGAAATATGGATAGTATAAGCTGTGCATTTACAGAAATATTAAAATTCTCCATGTTTGCCTATATTTTATACACACTTATGGAGTACTATGTAAACAGGTGAAAAGTTTAATTCAGGTGAACAATCTAGAGCTTGCTTTTTTATGGTTGTATAGTGATAGTATTCATTTCCAGTACCTGATGCTCCAATATGCACCACCGAGTGGTGCAGTTGAGTAAAAAGGCTGTTTTTTTTTTTTTGTTTTTTTTGTTAAGTTAGGCTTTTCACTCTATTGCACATGCGTTGCCTTGGGATAATGAAGAAAGAAGTGGAACAAGAGGATCTCTTAGTGGTGCTTCTTAAAGGAGAAGGAAAGGTTAAAACCAAGTAAGCCTTATCAGAAAGGTCCATCTAAATATACATGTAAACCCTCAAAGTAGTGCTGCTCTGAGTCCCCTGTCAAAAGAAATACTGCATTTCTTTCCTTCTATTGTGTACACATGGACTTCTGTATCAGACTTCCTGCCCTCAGCTTAAACCTCATTGCCCTGGGCAAGAGCATGCTCAGTTTGCTCCTCCCCCCCTTCTCTGCTGTAATCTGAGCCCAGAGCAGGGAGAGACTCAGGCAGGAAGTGATGTCACACCAGATTAATACTGCAGCTCATACCCTAAACAAACAGAGAGTTTCTAGAGCTTTTTATTCAGGTATGGTAAAACATTCTACAGAATAAATATAGCATTCTAGCTTGCACTATTGCAGCTAATCTATTGGCAATAAAATGCCTCCGTAACTTTCCTTCTCCTTTAACAAGATAACCCTGGGCCAGTGCAGTTTTCTGCTAATGGGAGCAATCAACTGGGGTATCATGTAAACAAATACAATCACTAGAGGGGTGCTTAACTTTTCGTCACCCCGATTGATTGTGACTTTCCTTCTCTTTAAATAGTAGACATTTAATGCTACCTGCTATAAATTGCTAGGCCTATAATATAATATAGATTCACTTTGCAAACAAGCTTTTTTTATGTTTTTGTTTTTGCCAAATAGTATAGTTTTAACCAGAAAGAGCTTTATATGAATAAAACACACGTAAGCCCAACAAAAAATAACCATAAACCACAATGTTATTTTTTTCTATGTGTTGACAAACCTTTTTGCCATTCAATAATTAAGCTAAAGTTTATATGGAAAAATGTGGCAATGGGTGTTCCTGGTTAGTATCATGAACTTAACAGAAAGAGAGCAGCAAAACAACAGAGAGCTGAGAAAAGAAAAATGAAAATAAATGCTAATTCTGCTCGAAAGCATCTATTTAACTTTTACATTTTTATCCTGCTTCTCTCATGCACACATTTGATATTGCTGTAGAAAGAAAATGTAGTAATTGCTTTGCACTTTTCCTCTAATAAAACTGATGTTTATGTTAATGCGGTGAGGCAAAAAAAGAAATTCTGCTTAATTCTACTTAATGATCTGGATTTAATCCCATCTAATAATGATGCAGCACACAAAAACATTTCCATGCTTTTTATGAAATTGATAATTTGTGTGCTTAGTTGTTTAATGACATCAGCATGTTGTTGATGTAGATTTCCTCACAATTTTCTAGCTGTGTGACTCTGAAGGTTTAATGAGAATAAATTCATTAAATTAATCCACATAATTAACAAACTTGGTGCCTGCTCCTCAGATGTCTATCTCGTGACACAATCTTGGCATGCAGTATCAGCTGTGAAAGCAAGGACTGTATCCAAAATCTTTTATACAAGTGAAGGAGCTTTATCTTCATTAGTATTTCATCTGGATTATACCAATTTCAGCTAAAAGATAATGAAGAGGCAAGCAGTGCAAAATTGTGGGATATAAAGTAGAAAATTAGTAATTTAAATATTTTGTATCCAATGTTTTAAAACTAGGGTTATAACCAAAATGGCTTGGGTAAAAAACTTTGGACACAATAATATGGATTCTATTTCTAGATAGATTTTTAGTGGACCTTTACATAATACACAAGAGTCATGATTATAAGATATGCCCCTACAAATGTCCTCCATCATGCCTTTAATTGGTGCTTAGTGATCTTTTTGTGCGTGTGACATGACTTCATATATTTTGTAAGCAACATGTAGCTATTTTACAATGCAAAAGTAATTTTTTAACAAAAAATAATTCTTTGGGAGGTGATGTCCAACATGTCATGGAATAAATAGCAGATGACAGCCATATACAGTCATATGAAAAAGTTTTGGAACCCCTCTTAACCTGCATAATAATTGACTCCACTTTCAACAAAAAGGATAACCGTGGTATGTCTTCCATTTTACAGGAGTACTGGGGTGTTTTCTGAACAAAGATTTTTTGTGAAGCAGTATTCAGTTGCATGAAATTAAATCATACAACTGTATGCAAAAGCCCATTTAGACTAGCCACAGTCATTTTGGAAGTGCTTTAGGATGGATGAGACAAAAATGTATTTATTTGGTCATAACAAAAAGCGATTTGCATGGCGCAAGAAGACCACCACTTTCCAAGAAAAACACCTGCTACCTACTGTCAAATTTGTTGGAGGTTCCATCATGCTGTGGGGCTGTGTGGCTAGTTCAGGGACTGGGGCCCTTGTTAAAGTTATATATGGGAATATGCTCAAGTCCCTTTAAGGGGATCTTACCTGATACATATTACTCACATTCCCTGATAATTGGTAACAGTATTTTTAAACCTTGCAACTATATCATTGGTGATACACTATGGGAGTTTTCCCTTGTGCACTTTCTTTCTATTTTTAAGCACTTCCATTTAATGTACAGAATTCCATAACTTCTCAGGGGGAAAGAATTGGATCTTAAGATGAAATCTCCTTTTTGTTTGTCCTAAGGCTATCAATCAGGGCCGGAACTAGGAGTAGTCAGAAGAGGCAAAAACGATTGGGGGGTGCTGGAAAGCTACCTTTTCTTTGCCTCTTCCTACCCCTAGATTGGACCTGACACTGGACTTGTGCGTGAACGCCGGTACTACGCCTCTAGGCGCATGCACGCAGGAACACCTCTACGGGCATGCAGCTGAAAGCCTCTACTGCGCATGTGCGCACAAACACCTATACCAAACAGGCGCGTCACAATGCCGCTACCGCGCATGCGCGCGAAAGCAGCTACTGCTCGACAGGGATGGAGGCGATCTGACTGGCTGGTCTGCCTAAGACGGCCAGCGAGCCTGGCCCGCCTCTACTAGCGATTCTTTATTTAGAAATTAGGTTTTACATACATTTATCTTTATTCAATATTTTGTATGTGAAGTACACCTATATACTTTTCTCTCTGCCTCTTACTCTATAACTCTTTTTCACTGTTGACACTGTTTTTAAATGTATTAATAGTTTACGCAGCGCCAAATAATATATTTCATTTAAAATAATATATTTCATTTAAAATAATAAATACCCAGTGATATAATATGACATGTGTAAAACAATATTTTCTTATGATAAATAATTAAAAAGTACTTAAACATTTCCAATTTACTTTGTTTTCAAAAAGTGTTTTTGCTACAGCTGCAGCCGGTTAGGCTTTCAGTTAAGAAATAAAAAAAACAAATATTTCATAATTTTACAATATTCTAAATATGTTCAGTACATTCTTATTTTTTTAACTAGTGTTGCAAAGGGGAGGGAGAGTAAATAGTAAAATCAACATATAACACAAAAACAAATACACCATGTGACACAGGTGGCATAAATTGTGTTGCCAGTATAAATAGCCACTTCCTAGACTTTGGAGTTTTTTCATTTCACTACTTAGATGGTACTTGACATTGTTTGGATTATTAACAGAACAATGACTATCGTCAATCTCAGTCATGTAACATAACATACATAGTATTTCAGATTCAATTACACATAGATATATGATTTATTCACATAAACATATTCAGGGGAATGTAATAAAAGTCGCAAAGAGCAAAACAATTCACACCAATAAGACTAAAAATCCACATCTCGCAATGTAATATTGTTCCTTAAACTGTTATTGCATTGCGAATTTTAATTGCGCATTGCGAATTTTAATTGCGCACTCATAAGAAGTGCTTGAAGGTGTCGTAATCTTTTCGAGCAAACATAACGACTTTTTCAGTAAGAAGTTTTATTACATTGAATGCGCATTGGCGCAAACTATAAAATTCGCAAACGGTCTTTCACTGTCGGAAGTGGTCGCTAAACAGTTTCCGGGCTCGCAAAAGCTATATTAAATTCGCACAAAGCAAAATTTGTTCGCGCAAAGGCATAACTTTTCGCATTGCGAATAGTTTTTCCGTTAGCGATTTTTATTACATTCCCCCGATTGTTCATTAATTTTAATGTGGGATACAAAGCATCCAGATATTATCTATTGGAATGGTGGTTGGTCCTAATTATTAGAATTAGTTATGCCTGTGTTTTTAAAGTATTAGTAATACATACTATAAATGGTACTTTTTGCTTAAGATACCAACATAATTTAGTAGATACCATTACCAGTCAATCAGAGGTCATGGGAAAAACCACAGACATGTTTTCAAGAAACTGGTGACATGGGAGTCATTTTTTCTATTGAAAAAACAGTTGTGACCTAGTGGATAGGTGGTTATCTAACAATGTAGGGCATGTGTGTAGCAGTATACTGAAATTAATGTGATTTGGCTTTCCCAGTGACTCCAGTGCCTTTTGTTAAATTTGACCAAGTTTTGCCAACTTTGACACAAAGCAAAACATGGCAAATTTGCTTAATACAGTCAGTCAGTCAACATTCAACAACAGGACTTGAAAATTTATTTTTATTGGTAGCCATAAAGCAGAAAAAAGTTGGCAGGAAAATAAGCACATAGATGGCAGAGATTCGCTCATCATCATTATACATTTTCTATAGGTTTTAAGTAGACATTTTCACTGTTATGTATTGTGTATTTATTGTTAAAAATTCGAGTTTTCGGGTTGTAGTTTTGAGATTTATTATACCCCAACCCTAGAAATAGCTAGAATTCAAAAATACACCACCTTAAACATGTTAAGATCATGTAGAAGTCAATGTCAGAGGTCCTTTGAACCGTTTGAATATGTTAATGGCCTGCTTGATGTTCAAGTTTTTATCGGAAGGTTTTGCCCGAAAATTGACGAGCGACTTGAGTTTTCTTTCACCGAAAAACTCGATTAATTAAAATTTTTGGCTGGCGGGACTTGAACTCGCAGCATCGCGTTTTTGCATTCAAGTTCTTTCTTAAATAGGATACCATTCGAGTTTTGAGTTCATCCGAAGTAAAAAAAAAACTCCAACACTCAACTTTTGATAAATAACCCCCACAATATTACTAGAGCAGGATACATAAAAACAGTTGAGCTATGCATGAGAAATCCAGGTGTCTAAACTTAGATTCAGCATCTGTTGCTTTATTGGGCAATAAAAAAAAATATTTTTTTTAAATTTTTGAAATTAGTACATTTATGAAATGTTCATTCATGATGCTTGTTTACAGTCCCTGGATCTTTGTGCAGTTCAATATAGAAAATGCAATGCAGATTTATGGCCAGGTTAAACCTGTTTGTTTCAGTCTAATACTACACAAATGAAGTGGATCGGACTCTTTTGCCTAGCTGAGTATAGTATTTTGAACATGCAAAAGTAGTTCCTCTTGAAAATCTGACTGTTTAAAATTCAAGTACTATGAAACTTAGAAACTCAAAAAAAGAGGTAATGAACCATAAATTACTGCTGTTAGATATTTAATACTCAATCAGTATGTGTTCTCTCATGCATACCCCAATGGCATTGCATTTAGTCTGACAGTGCAGTAGTGGTTCAATTACTTTGCTCATTTACAATAAAAGATTAATGAAAAGAGGTATATTTTAGTTCACAGAGATTAATTGCATCCCGTACTTTCCTTATACCAGAAATATTCAACACATAATCCTGATAGCTTTTTCGTCAACAAGTACATGGGAAATTAATAGACTTTCTTCTGCTGGAATTCTCCAAGGGTCTCCAGATACAAATATCAAGGGAAAAGCTAGCTGAAAGCTGGCTGTCTAGTAGAGAAAAATTAATTCACCTTCTATTCTAATTCATAGGTTGACACTTTAAATTATCCAACACAGAAACCTGCACACAATAAGTATTGTAAATCTGGGGAAACCTTCCTCTAACATCTCTCTGTTTAAGCAAGGTTTTCAGGTACCATAGACAGCCATTGTATTAACTGATAGAAATCACCAGTACAATTCAAGTCATTTATTATCTTATCAGCTCTTTTGTTCTTTTCAAAACAAACATTTGAGAGTCCCACTGTTAATTCTAAGCAAGTGCTCTGAACAGATTGTCCCAGTTTACTCTTTCAATTTAAATTAAAAAGTTACTGTTCAGAAAGAAAATGAACAGGAAATAAAATGGTAAAAAACAGAAAAAAAGGTTAGTGTGGTACTATGTATAAAAAAAATATTAAAATTAACCCGAGTGAATTGTTTAAACTTTAAAAAGCACATCGATTTTTTATTGAACGCCTGTTAATTTAAGTTAAAACTAAAACCAAATAGTTATGTTCACATTTTGCAGTGGAAGAAAATTTCACATTATGAACTTTCCACCTGATTATTAACACTATGGGCCATTTGCTACTTGCAGGGCAAAAAACTAGAGCAATCTGCTATGTTTGGACACTACCCTACACTTAGATTAAGTACTGCAGTTCTCTGTTATCCAAAACAGAGAGCCTTGTGTTTCCCAGATGAATACCGAGCTGCCTGCATTTGGCTATCATGTATAAATGATGGACAGGAGGAGGCATGTAGTCATTCAGATGTGTAAGCAATGAAGTTTATGTGGATGCAGGGCAAAACAGGCCCCTGTACAGGTATGGGAGCAGTTATCCGGAAACTTGATATCCAGAAAGCTCCGAATTACAGGAATGCCGTCTCTTTCAGATGCCGTTTTAATAAAATAATTCTACTTTTTAACAATGATTTGTTTTTATTCTGTAATAATTCAACAGTACAGTGTACTTGATGCCAACTAAGATAGAATTAATCTTTATTGAAAGAAAAACAATCCTATTGGTTTTAATTAATGTTTAAATATTTTTTTAGTAGACTTGGACTTTGTTGTGAGTCTTTTATGCAGGGGGATAACTTATGCACCGATAATGAAATTTTTGTCTAGCAAGGGCCATACATGGAGTAGCTTTAATTTCCTTGTTAGGCCTGAAATAGGAAACAGATTTGCTCTCTTAAAATAAAACTGTACCTTGTACATGATGGTAACTAAGATATAATAAATCCTTGTTTCTGGCAAAACAGTCCTATTGAGTTTAACTATAGGAAGTACTCTTTTTTAAGCATTCCGGATAACAGGACCCAAACCTGTTCTCACCTCCTAACCTATGGCAGGTGTTCTTGCCCTTCAGTCTTGGGTCTAGGTAAATGAACCTTATTATATAGACATTTCCCAAACAAAATATGCACTCTTGGTTTAGACCAATTGGTTACAACATGTAATCTATTGTTTCTGAAACAATGGTATCTTGATCATTTTTTTCACATTGACAAGTGATGGGCGAATTTGCATTTGCATTTTTACAAATTTTTCGCCATTTCTCGTTTTTGACTCCGGCGTCCGTTTTTTTAATGCCGGCATCCGTTTTTTATGCCGGTGACATTTTTTAAAAAATGTTGTGGCCTTTTCGCGAATTTATTCACCGGCAGCGATTCACGCAAATTCGCGCCTGGCGAATAAATTCGCCCATCACTAACATTGACCCATTTCTCTGTTTGGTATGCAATTAAGTGAGATAGTATTAGAAGTTATTCCGAGGTAAGCTCTTCCCCATACTTATGAAAAAGTAGTTAACATTAAGCCTGTAAGCTGCTAACCATGGTCAGTGTTATGTCACACCATATCAACTATCCAAATCATCCTACTGACTGGGGTGTTGGGTTCTAAGATATACATTTCATGTGCTACCATGTTTCTTTCCCTTGAACCATCTTAAATACATGTTCTTTTCTGGGATAATTTTCAGAAACTGGTAAAAAAAGAAAAAGCTTTAAAATAGAGTAAGCTTATAAAAAGATCTGGACAATATTCAATTGTATACCAAACAATACATCATGTTCACTCTTTAATACTTCATAACAATTAATTGGTATCTAAATATTTAAATGTATGTTTCTCTTTGTGTATATAAGCTGTTCCTAACAGAAAATGCTAAGGAGGACGATTTTAAATTGAACAAAGCAAAGTAGGTGTGTAATTGTATAGGACAGCTTGAGGCCTGACTGCTTTAGATTTTGTTCACCATTACTATTTTTAAACTAGTTTTCCAGTAATTCTTTCGGAAATTAGTTCTCTGCACATAACAAAAGCAAAATGTGCCTCTGCAAACAGTCCTAATGTTAGAAAAATGAACAACTGGATTTCTTTTAATTCTTTACTCTGTTGCTTATTATGTTGCTTAGCTCATAGAAACGTCACTACAAAATAAGTACTTTTACAAAAGATAAGTGCAACTGTCAGAATTAGAATGAAAGCTTATTACATAATTATAAACAGGTTAATGGTGGTGCATGAGCTAGTTTGTCATAATGAAAGTTTCAGTTTTAGTTCCTAAATGTTGTATGCCATCCAAGTGAAAATTATTGTAAATGATGTGTTACTGAAACAGTGACTACCAGTTGCAGTGCGAGACTTTAACTCTTACATGAAAACAGCGTAAGAGAATTTGAGAAGTGTTATAGAAGCATCTTGTCACTGTCTGTAAAATATTATTCAGCCACATTGTACTCGCAATATATTCCGTGATGTAATAGCTTGATGTGCCAACTGATGTTGAGGACAGTGTAAAAAATCTGAATAAAATTCCCATTTCACAATGTAATATTTTGTAATATTTAACGGGCAAGTTATTAAGTCTCACAGTTGGAAAATGGCATATTTTATTGCCTATTGTGAACTAGTTATGTCTTATTTATTAGAAAAGCCTTGCTATTCATTTGAGTTTTCATGATGTTGAATTATGTTTAAGAATTATAATACAATTCGGGGGTAACAATAGGCCTAGACCAGCTTAAAATCGCCCTTTTCGCAGACGATGTCCTTCTGACGCTAACCAACCCTCAGGTATCCCTGCCCTCCCTCCATCAACTTTTAGATACATATAGTATTCTATCGGGTTATAAAATTAATATGGCCAAGACTGAAGCTCTTCCGTTCCTAATACCTGCCCCGATTTTGGCAGCATTACAGGCCAATTTTAGATATAATTGGAAGACCGATTATATCACATACCTGGGTATCCGTATTACGCCTAAGTATGAGGACCTTTTTAAATTCAACTTTACGCCCCTGATACATGAAACAAAATCACAACTTCAGAAGTGGACTAGCTATCCCATATCCTGGATGGGAAGGATAGCCTCTTTGAAGATGTCTATCCTTCCCAAATTTCTTTACTTATTTGAGACCTTACCGATCCACATCCCCCTAGCTGTGTTAAAGGAAATCCAGACCCTCTTCCATGTTTTTATATGGGGAAGGAAGAGACATAGAATTAATAGGAAAACATTAACGACTCCGATCTCCATGGGCGGCATTGGGGCGCCACAACTCCAGTGCTATTACGAAGCCGCCCAGATCCGTCAGATACTGGCTTGGTCACACTGGTCCTCCGACATCATTTGGGCAAACATTGAGACGTACCAATTTAGACCATATCATCCTAACGCGTGGGTTTGGTCGGACTTGGGGAGGGTTAAGCCCAAAGTACCAATGCTCAAATCCACAGACCACACATTAAAGCTTTGGTGGAAACTGAGATATAAATGTAAATTGGCATCGAACCCATCTTTATTGCTCTCACATCTAGGCAACCCCCTTTTCCCAGGTGCATTGGCCCCACGATACTCCCAGAAATGGACAGCTTCTCCTTTTTTCACGCTACGGGATATGGTCCCCACTGGCGTCTTCCCAACGAAAAACTCTTTAAATGATAGAGCCCCAGAGCTCTCGCTATCATGGTATGAATACCTCCAACTTAGACACTTTTATGCACCTGCCCTAGCAACACGAAGAGAGGACAGATACTCTCCCTTCGAACACGTAGCTGCTCGGGGATTGCCTCAGAAAGGTTTAATCTCTTTCATTTATAAACTACTGGTTCGCCCACCCTTCGATACAGGGTATAAACATGGCTACATGTCTAAGTGGGAGGACCGTATAGGGAGGCCCATTGATGCTAAAGAATGGGATGCCATCTGGGAAAACATCAAACGGGGGATAACATGTGTTAGGCAACAAGAAAATGCTTTTAAGGTCTTAATGTTTTGGTACCATACACCAGTTAAACTTCACAAGTTGTTCCCAGATACATCTCCAACCTGCTGGAGAGGATGTGGCCAACAGGGAGACTTGCCCCATATATTCTGGTTTTGCCCCCTGCTACGAACGTTTTGGGATGATCTTATAGAAATGTTGAACCAGATCACACACCAAACTCTCGATAAAAGTATTCTCTATCTGCTCTTGGGGAAACCTTACAGAACACTTCCGAAACAAATGCAGAAACTGGTTAACCAGGTGCTCTCTGCCGCACGCATTTCAATTGCTTCCAAATGGAAAACCCCCTCTATTCCCTCTATGCAGGAGGTAAAACAGCGGGTTAACACAGTTAAAACCTTTGAATATAACTTGGCACGAATGCACAACAATATCCCTGTGTACCTCAAGGTTTGGTCCCCGTGGGAACTATTTTTCAATGCAGTTTAGCTACCCATCTGAAACAAGGTAGATCCGTTAAAGTTAGTTATAGCGAGAGTCTGGAGACTTCCCTGTGCTTTGATCTCCTCTCCCCTTTCTCCTCCTGTTTATTCTGACTTTTTCTTTCCTCTCTTACCTGTTTTTCTTCTTATTCCTGATGGCTTCAATGTTTATTTAACAGCTTCATGTACAACCATTTATGTAAGATGGACTCGTACGAGTCTTACTATGTGATTGGGACTTTATTGTCCACTGAGATGTGTTACTTGTATATATGCATAATATGTCCATGCTCTGTATCTGCCATCTTTTTGTTGGAAAATAAAAATCTAAGTTACAAAAAAAAAAAGAATTATAATACAATTAATCCATGGCTTTTTCAGCCATGGATTGATTCTGCATTTCACCATCTACATATTTTTTCACAAGACCGGGGCAAAAATTCCCTGAAAAGAAATGCAGGAAAAATATCCATTCACTTTAATGTATTTTGAGTGAGAAAAAAAGTTGAGAAAAAAACACCCAATGACTTTAATACAATTGAAGAGAGAAAATAAAAGTTGCTCATTGTTTGCCATTTCATGAATTATTCAGCAGTTTCTCCTGAAACAGGTCAGATTCTCTCAAAATGATTAGAAAATCATTCGGGGCATATTTACTAAAGGGTGAAGTGACTAATGCTGACGAACATTCGCCAGCGTGACATCATTTCGAAACTTTGCTGATTAACTAACTGTCCCTGGCATAACTTTCTAGTGAAGGAGTTAGACTCTAGCAGTACTTCAGTCCCTAACGCCAGATGAATTTGCGATCTGGCAAATGGACGTAACTATACAAATTCACTAAGATGCAGATTTTTACCTCTTGCGCCAGACTTGCCTTCGCCACCTCAGACCAGGCGAAGTGCAATAGAGTAGATAGAACTTCCTCAAAAGTCCCAAAAACGCTAGCGTATTTTCCTTTTTTCAGGGTGATAGGCTGCAAAAGAGCATCATTTTTTGGGGGGGGGGTAACCGGCTTCCACCCTACATTTCCTATCATATGGCACATAAACTATACACTGGGCTCATGTGTAGGGCATTATAACAACTTTATTTTATTAAGGGTTCCCAGGCTTGTGTAGTGCAATGTATTTGCTGCAACATATACGGGCAATGAACTTTAAGTTCCCGATGTATGCAAATTATGCAACGCTAGCATAACTTCACTCCGCTTGGCGCAGTAACGCTAGCGCAACTTCATCAGCATTCAGCACCTCGGACGCAACTTTAGATTTTAATGAATTAGCGTTGTCCTAGCGAATCTACGCCTGACGTAGTGTTTTGCTGTGAGCGAAGCCGCCAATGGTAAATTTTCGGCGGTTAGTGAATTTGCCCCATCATGTCAGCTTTGATCTACTGAGATGCCATACAAATCAAAAGAGATATCCTAAATTTTGGCATGTGGATTACATTATTTTTTCCCCATTTAGTAACAATTTGGCACATTTATTGCTAACCCTGTACTGGCCTCACTGAATGTCCTATCCAATTATCCAGCAAGCTAAACACCTTTGCATAACAACTCTCGGACCACAAAGTGATGTTGAAAGTGTTTACTCATACAAATGGTGTGAAAAGGGAATGCCTTCAATCGGGTAATGTAGGAAGCCTCAAGACTAAAGGTCTGCAGATTAACAGGCTTCACTACCTTTTACTCTCCCTTCCTGTTACACTGACTTCCTGTCGCATGCAACAGCTGAGCTAGAAATTTAGGTTGGCAACACCAAACAGGTTAACTATAAGTGGCAAAGCCATAACAAACCCACTTGTGATTTGTTACACAAGGTCAGTTTGGGGAAATGTTTTATTGCAATAGTCAAATGGGATTAATTGTGATTAGGCACAATTTTTTAAAAATAGGTTATTATATTGCAAATTGTAACTTTTTTTGATGGAAGGTGCCATTTCTTCTAAATAATGACTTTGCCAGTTAAAAGTCTTAAATCTAAGTTCCATATCAATGGGATCCATTATCCATGAATTATTTATTCATATAAGACTCTACTATTTCCCAAAGTGTCCAATTTAAACAAAAGTTCCTTATGTTTGAATTATTTGGTTTATATATGTCTTTCTAAAGAAGCTCTGTGGGGGGAGGGGGGAGGTCACCAATGCTGTAAACTGTTCTAAATTGATTCATTGATTGATGCATTTCTTCTCTTTGACCCTGCTGAGCAGAATCCCCAAGTTTCCCTGGTAAAAAAAAATAAAAAGTGGAAAGCTATTGAAAAAAGTCTTTGTTTCTTTAGTCTGAAAACAACTGAACTGAAAAGTGTTTGGACCGCGAACAACCCCTTCAATTATAACTAAACCAGCATTAATTATATGCTTAAGGCTAAATAATTATATTGGTATGTTTAAAATAAACTGTTTATGTCTTAAATCTTGGTAATCTGCTTTACAGAAAGATTCCTTATCCAAAACTGCCCAGATCCCAAGTATTTGGCATATTGATAGCATATTTATCTGTACATAAATTCCAGCCTACAAAATAATTTTTTTCCACTCTTGCCTGTTGATAGGGTACCAAGGGTTCATAAAATGTATATTAAATGAGGTAAAATGTTATGTGCAAAACATGAATTACTGTACACTCCCTAATCTCTGTCAGTATTGTTAAATATGCTACTTTCTGTTGATGTTTGCAAATGAGGTAAATATTAAGCTTTTTTATTAAAGTAAAAATATGTACCCCTTCTAGAGACTCATCTAAGTAGTAATTATATACAAGCTTGGGTACAAGTCATAATTATAAATTGAAAGTAAAAGGAAATGTGATGAAAAGTCATATTTGATCCCATGTTTTAAAGGCATCTTAGAGAGCTAACTCACAAAAATGATAAAATAATTTCTCACCTGTTTGCTAGAAGATAGCAATGAGTATTGAAGATCTGACTCTAGGTGATAACAGAACATCTGCTAGGGATATATCAAATAATTTTCTTATGAGACATTCATAAATGAAGATCTCTATGGGAGCTTTACTGATAAGCAATAATTAAATGTTAACACGGGAGGAGACAAGAGGATGAGAATTAAGATCTCATCTTACAGAGGCTGTTACTTTCTACCAAGAAAATTATCTTGGGTGGATTGAGAGCTTTTGTAAGATTTACATGTTAAAAACATACATTTATCTATTTTTTCACTTCAGGTAAAAATATGTATAGAAACTAAACTTTGCTAATGCTAGTCTATTGTGCAAGTATTGTACAAAACAGAAGGCATATTATCAAAGTACGAATTATCTTGTTTAACACTCTAACCTCCATAGATCTGAAACTAGAATCAATATCTTTAATGTTATAACTCGGGGTTTATTATTCAAAGGTCAAATTTTTTTTCATACCTCTTTCAAACCATCTCTCCTCTATATCCAAAATGTGCAAATCACATTACACATTCCTGTGTATTTCAAACCCAACAACACCCTAAGACAGAAGTTGGTGCACCCTAAAGACCCAACACACAAAGAGCAATGTGGTCTATGCTGTCCAATGTAGTGAAGAGTAATCTGATCTATACATTGGGGGAAACAAAACAACCGCTTTGTAAGAAAATGGCCCAACATAGAAGGGCTAACTCTTCAGGAGTAGACTCAACTCCTTTGAGGACAAGAATGTGCACATTTTGGATAGAGAGGACATATGGTTTAAAAGAGGAGTGAAAGAGGCCATTTATGCCAAAGTCAAGAATCCATCACTCAACAGAGGAGGAGCCTGTGACACTGCCTGTCATCAACCTACAATGCCACTTTTACATCCTTACCCAGGCAACTTCACAACAATTCACACTTACAGTCATGTACATTGAAAGACTAACACCTGCCTCAATGATCATGGTACTATTGGGACTGGATCACACTTTCACTCATCTGTGAGTTTCAGACAATACCCTGCTGAAGTTCAATAGCCCCATTGTGATTGGATGTCTGTGACTTTACTACCCTCAAGTGTTTAAATGCCTGGGAATTCCCTACCAATTCAGTTGAACTTTAGAAGCCACTTGGATGAGTGGTGAAATGTTTTAAAAAAAAAACTCAAAATTTTCAGTTGCCTTTGACTTAATTATACTAGATACTAAACAATCTTGTACCCAACCATCAAATATGGAGGGAAACCAAAATACCTGGGAATATTTATAACAAAACAACTGCATGGAATAACTCAAAGCCCACAAGAGATTTTCGGGAAGTAGTGGCAAAGATTGAACTCTTTCTAGGAACACAAACAGCAGGTTAAACCTAGCACAAGTGATCCTCCTGCAAATCCACTACAGAGATCTATCATTTTATATAATATCATTCCTGAAGTAAAACCAACTACTCTAGAACTCTCTACTGGCTTGACTGAAATCAAAGCAGACAAAATCCAGTCAGACGTATCTATTATTCAAACATGTTAACAGTAAAAACCTTACTGTTATGAATAACCACACTATTAATTCAGAAGAGAAAAGAGACCAATTCCAGTTGTAGTAATGCACTATCCAAGTCACCATACAAAAAATTAATGTTTCTTAAAAATTAAATCAGCCAAAAAAAAGGTTACAATAACCTAACCCGTAAAAACAAAGTAATTTTTCTTGTGCAGGTGACCCTCCTTATTAAATTGATTGTTTTTATTTCAGATGTCTTAATAAAAATTTCTACTCGTCTCAGTAGTCTGCATGAGTGAACAAAGAATTAGCAACCTGAAATATGCCTTTGGTCCTCTTCCTCAGGAAGTTCAAAACCTCAACAAAGATATAGTCACTTCTCAGCAGAAAGTAGATCTTCTTAAGAAGTCCCCTCATAGCACATCTGCTCAAAGCAAAATATGCCATTCTTGGGTATACATTTCTTTGAAACACTTTATCTTATCATTCAAATGCAGAGAAAGTGTTTTACATTTCACAACTCCTTGTGTTTGATACTTTAATGGATGAATAAGGGATAATAGAACATAAGAAGTTCAGAAGTTCAGAGTAATTGTATGAGAAAAGTGACAATGCAACTGTGCCCAATCATTTCAGTGCAATATTGTTCAGACCATTGAATCAGGACACTGTGGCAATCCTAAAGCTACCATCAGCTTCGAGGTGACAGTAACTCCAGGGTTCATCTGCATCAATAGATGCACTGACCTGCAGAAGATTTTCAGAACAAACAAGCTGGCACTCAGCACAGCTATGTGGAAATGTAAGCATTGCCTTTAGTACATTTAATAAACTGTTTATAATTGTACAACTATGTCAGCAAACTTTGCACAGCCACAATTGAATTTAGCAATTGTAAATCTGCCCCAATTACTTTTGTCAGTTATTTAAACATGCTCTTAGCAAATGTCATCCGTCTTATTTAAGTTGGAAGAAATAAAACCTTAGAAAACATGACCCTAAACATAAACACCCTAGACCAGACTTCCTAAGTGCGGTTCATATTAGTGATGGGCAAATAAATTTGCCAGACATGAATTTGCGGCAAATTTCCACATTTCATCACAAGAAATTAAAACTGCAGCGACTATTCACTGATTAAAAATCTACACCATCAAAAGAAATTTGGCGCTCGTCAAAATGAAACGGCACATAATCCCCCATCACTAGTTTATAGGCATCCATTACACAGCAGCCACCTTTTTTTTTTCACAAAATTTTGACAAAAATTTGCCACAAAAATCATTCACCAATAAAAAATGCCCTTTCACTTTTTTGGAGCGAGAAAAAACTTGAGAAAAACACACCTAAGGACTTTGATGCAATTTCTCAAATTTGTAGCAACTTGGCAATTTTTTTAGGGAAATGGAGCAGAATTGGTCATCACTAGTAGCGTTCCCGTTGTATCTTTGCTAAACAACATTTAAAAGTTCTTGTAGGATAATATAACTTTAAATTCTTCAATTAATTTGAATTGACAAACTAACAAGCTGAAAATCCCTTAATAATAGTAGTAACAATAATAACAGTTTAAAAAATAGACTAAAAAGAAACACAGAAGAAAATTATCTACAAATGTATGCAGTATTTTCTCATGATATATGACTAGAGAGTACAAAAATGCTTTAATGATAAGGGAAAGTTACATAAAAAGTTTATTTTCACTTCTGTTAAGAAGTAAATAGATACAGTATAATTTGACCAAGAATGTTTGCAATTTCTTACACTCAATTTACTTTCATATTATTACTTTTCAGTTTAAACCACCATATTATTTAAGGACTAATCTTATTTATCATGCTGTTTGAAAAATTATATCATTTTTTGCACCTGTTTGCTTTTTTGTTTGTTTTAATACAACATTGATTTACAAATTGCAGTTTATAGTACCTTTATAATATTGTGTTTAGTGATATAATGTAATATAATGATCACTTGTGGCAGGCTTTCACCATGGGAAAAAATAATTTTACTGAGTAAATAATGCTGCAAGCCTTGAAAACATTTTGCTGAAATCTAAAATACATGTCTTGAAAATGAATGGATGCATTCTGTTTACAAAGGTGCACAAAGGGCATATTTTTTCAGTAAGTTTAAAAATGCATTTCTATTGTATTATGTAATTTGTTTTGGTAGACCAAGAAATAATAAAAATGTAGAATAGTAAAATATAGCTTAACTTATAGAAGACACTTTTTATACCTTGCTAGTTCGCTAAAGAAAATAGCTTACATATAGTGACTTATAGATACTGTATTTGGCTGAGATAAAGATAGATGGTGGGAGTAATTCAAACATTACAAGCTTGTCTTCAGCTCTTAAACTATAACGACCCTTTCATAGATAAATGGTATAAAGTCTGGCACATCATCCTCAATAAACATCTCCATAATTCTGACAAAATAAGAATTATATCTAAAGCACTGGAAATGCAAAAAAGAAGGGCTAATGCTGGAGCATTAAGGAATATGTGAATTTAAATTTTTCACCAAATATTTGTCATATGCATTGGAGTCAGTGGGCATTTTCTTGCACCAAATATATTGTAATCAATTGCCTTTTTTCTAACAGTAAGTGCATTGGAATAAATGGACATCATTTTTCCTGAGCAGATTTCCCAGTGAAACAAAATACTTTGTGAAATTCTAGGATAGATTCTCAAAAATTGCTCATCCCTACCAAAAACCTCAAAATTGTTAATGTTCCTTAATAAAGTTATGGACAGTTTCTACCCTGTGAGCCCCACAACTACACCCCACAATGTAAATTATGGGGATATTTATATATAGACAAGTTTAAATTCCATACTGTAGTAGTTAAGCAAAGGAGTATATTTTGCATGTGAGAACCATTTGCCTACAAAGAATTTTTGGCACACACAAATGCACTCAAAATGCAGGATTTGTAAAACTACAATTATATCCAACCTCACATAAAGAAATACTGACACCAGAAATTAAACCATTTTTACATCTATCATAGTATTGGCTTTGTTTGCTAATTATAATTTTGCCATAAAGTATTTGCTCAAAGCTTTTTCATTACCCATTTGTCTCCCTGTGCTCGTCTATGAGTGGACTGCCATATTTAACTGACAGGTTAGGGTATAGCTGGGAGGGGTCGCTTATGCCAGAGTACCTCAATCTTTGCGGCTGGTGCTCCAGTACGAAATAGTGGGGTCTTGCTCAAGCCCTTTCAGCAAGGCCTCCACCTCTGGCAGTATTATACGACTGTGAACCATTGTCTGCAGTGCCTTCACAAACTTTACTCAGGTCTCGGAGGCTGGAACATCCACAGGGTGTTTGTGAAAAAGGCCCCAGTAGCAAGACTGGTGGCGTTTAACGCAACTGGCACCAAAATCCTGCAGTGCCCACCCAATCTCCACATCGCACTGGCCCCACACGGGTACCATTTTACTAATGCCATAATCCACAACTTTCTCAGAAAAGGCACCAGTCCAGAAGTATCTTAGGGCCATGTCACGGACCAGCAGGGTCTCCGGCGGGCTGAAAAATTGCCAATCACAGGTACTCTGCTTGTCGCACTCCTGCTGGCTCTCTACTTGCGCCCTTTGCACTTTGTAATCTGACATGCTGTTAATTGCGGGTCTCTCCATGCAGTTCTGTATCACAGTGGCAGTCCTCACTAACTCCCCCTCTGATTCGCTGCTGTTAAAAATGGCCCCCACGGATTCTGCTCAGGGTGTAGTCCCTCCTCTGGACTTGCCCTTCCACTGTGGTGAGATTTCCCACCTGGAGCACTCTGCCCATACTCTTGCGCACTTCCTGCCATTTAACTTTTTGGCGCCAAGGGGTTATGACCACTCCAGCAGGGGCTCTTCTCACCATCACCCCTTTTCTACTACTAGTGGCAGTCAGCCCACACATGGTGTCACACTTCTGGTGATTACTTCAGGGCATCAACAGCTCGGCCCGGTCTCCACAGCTAGTCTTGGGACACACTCTCTTGCAACTGTCAGGGCCTCCCTCAATACTGATTGCCAGATCCTGTCAACTACCCCAAATGTAACAAGTAGTAACTGACCTTTAGTGTGAGGGTGCCCTTCCAGTAACAACACAGAATGCAGAAGGAGAGTTGTAGTTGAACATGTCCACTTTATTTGTATCACAGACTTCAGTTGTACAACAGCAGATCAATAGGGCTCAATCCCCTGGCCTTTCCCACAACACACCTGTAATAACATAATGCCAGGGGGGGGTGGGCTCACATTCACAAAAATTGCATTGCACAACGAAAAATTAACTTGCGTGTCAACAGATAAATGCGTGCCAAAATTTTGACGTGCAACAAAATTGCTATTCGCGTCAAACCAGTTTCTCAAATTTTTCGGTGAGCCAAAATGCAAGAGATTTGCCCGTCACTGCATAACAGATCTTGCTAAACAAATTGCCTTTTATGAGCAGGTTAGCAGGAACCTCAACTATGGGATGGCAGTGGATTTGATCAACTTTGCTATACAGTACCACACAGAATGTTAATGGTTAAATTAAATAATATTGGCCTGAAACATAGTATTTTTACTTGAAAAGAGAACTGGCTGAAGGAAAAATTACACAGAGTGGTGGTAAATGTTACATTTCCTAATTGGATCTGTGTTTTTAGTGAACATAGAACATATTATATATTTTATAGCTCTCGGTTCTTAATCTTATGTTTATGTCTAGTATCCATGCCTAGCTTCAAGTTTATTTTTACAATGTAGCATGAAGTAATTAGCAAGTATGGTTGTATGTATATAATTGCATCCAAATGCTTGCTAAAGTGCATTTTTTTAGTGAAAACATTTTTATAGTAAAAACTATACTGTGTTTAGATAATATCTTAAGGACAAATGTAGAATATTTACTTAAAACACATTCCCTGTATCCAGATTTATAATGATTAGCATTAATTCAATGCTCTCCAAAAATATGCTTTCTGTGGGAGTAAAGGACAAAAGAAGTTTATGGATATATAGAAATAGGCACTGACTACTTTCTTTTCATGCAGAATGACTGCACAATAATCATGAGAATTATAATCCATCACAAGTGCTCTCATTAATTACTATGATGCTTCTACTAATGAAGTCCCCACACTGGTTAGTTCTTGAAAACACTGGTTCAAGTCATTGAGCTTTTATATAAAAATGTAAGAATTATTATAACAAAAATATGACTTACCTTGATTAGAAGCTGACCTCTTATATATTTGAATTTCCCCAAAAAACTGAATGCTAAAACATAAAATGGTATATTAGGGATATCTAAAAAAAAAAAAAAGTCACATTTTATATACAGTAGCAAGTCAATGCTGAAAGACAACTATTAACTCTTAATTCAACCCCCATATGGAAATGTGTTTAATCTGAAACAAACACACGTCTTGATCATGCTGTGCAAAAAGGGGAGGGGGATGAAACAGTGATGTTTCTCATAGCAACCAATCAGATCTTTGTTTTTGTCTTCTAACTGTTGAAATCTAATTGCCGATTGGTTGATCTTGGCGTCATGACCAGTAATGCTTCACTCCACTTTTTACACACCATGATAATTAGGCCCCTAAAGGGTATGATGAGTTTCCACTGGGTTTCTGCGTATGTGTGTCTATGTGAGTACTGTACATCCCATAGAGCAAGGTGTGATATGGAGTGAAAAAATATTTGTTTTGGATCCTTTAACAATAGTAAGACAACATTTTTATATATTTTTACATGTTTATCTGTGACAAAGGGGGTATGACTAAGGGGTTATTTATTAAAGGTCAAGTTGATGTTTACCCGAAAAAATTTAGTTATCGCTGGTAGTTTTTAGTCAAAACTAAAGGTTTAAAAAAAATCCCAAAAACTTATTTATTATACCCTGAACCTGGAAAGAGCACGAATCCGAAAATACTATGGTCAAAACCTGTTGAGTTCATGCAGACGTCAATAGCAGTGGTCCCTTTAAACATTCGAAGATGTTTGTAGCCTTCATGATGTTTGGTTTTTTTTGGTGGTTTTGCTCAAAGAATTGGTTTTGTCAATACAGGTATAGGATCTATTATCCACAATGCTTGGGAACTGGAGTTTTCTGGAAAAGGGATTTGGATCACAATACCTTAAATCTGTTAAAAATAATTTAAACATTAAATGAAGGCAATAGGATAGTTTTGCCACCAATATGGATTCATGAACTTAGTTGGGCTCAAGTACAAGTTATGATTTTAATGTTACAGAGAAAAAGGAAATCATGTTAAAAATTAGAATTATTGATTGCAGTGGAGACTATGGGAGATGGCCTTCCAGTAATTTGGAGCTTTCTGGATAAGAAATCCCATACAGCTTTAAAGAGGACTATCCCCTCTCATACTTGGTACATCATTTTATACGTGTCCTTTTCAAAAACGCTTGCGAGTAATTTTAACTGTTTATTAAAAGTTTGTTAAACGCTCCTGCACATGTCACTTTTTATTACCCTCAAAAGAATAAAAGCAGATTGATAACGGCAATTTGACGCTTGTATTCTGATTAATGCCTTCTATAATTAGTGCTCTTATGAGTATAATCGACCACCGGATTTACTGTGGTTTCTAGTGTGGGTATCAATGTTACCCGAATATCTCTCATCCACTTTTCATATTGCACGTGTGATATAACACTTTTCACGCTTCATATTTTGTATATAAGTTGGTGTGCAAATATTTTTGAACACCTCGGGTGTAAATAGCATTCAAAATACTACTCTGTTTTATTCTTCTGTTTTTTCCCCTTTCAACAACTGCTTGTTATTGAGACGTACAGAGATCCTTACTGAAAAATGGCAGAAAATTCTCTAAAACATAAATAAACTGTTTGTTTTTACAAAAACTCAGCTGGTGCATTTGTCTTGAAATACAGTTGTTTAATTTTTTCCCACTTACAGACAGCAAATTCCCCTCTGTCAAACTTTTTCTGTAGAAAAACAAAACAGATGCTGGTTAATATATTGTTAACTACTACATTGCTTTGGAGAAAAAGCTTAAAGAATGTTCTGATTTAGTAGAATGCCTTCATGTCAACAGGGATTTACACACAGTTGCTCAATCCCTATATACTCAGTTGCTTTGGAATCACAAATCCCAGCATAGTTTAACATGCAGGATCTTTTATCTGGAAACCTGTTATCCAGAAAGTTCTAAATTACAGGAAGACCATCTCCCACAGACTTCATTTTAATCAAATGATTCTAATTTTGGTTGATTAGATTGATTTGCTTCTATCTGTAGCAATTAAACAGTACAGTGTACTTGGTTCCAACTAAGATATAATTAATCCTTATTGGAAGCAAAACAATCGCATTGGGTTAAATGTCTTCATTATTTTTAGTAGACTAAAAATGGACTTTGTTGCGAATCCATTATGTAGGGGGATTACTTGTGCCTGATAATGAAATGTCTGCCTAGCAAGGACCAAACATGGATTCGATTCAGTTTTCCAATGCAAAACATTTAAATTAAACAAAAGCAGGATGAACAAGGTAGTATGGTACAGGCAATGGATATTGAACATCAAGGTAAGAAATGAACAGATAAACAAAGACCAAAGTCCAGAGTCAGGCAAGTTTCAACAGCTTGCAGGGCTCAAAGCAGCCAGGTTCATGTTTGGGTTCAGCAAACAAGTTCTGACTGCACACTGACTCACAGGTAAATGGACCTAAAAACTGGCAACCACTAACACTAGAACAGGGTATACTGTACATAAGGAATCTCTGCTGGTAGGTAGCTAGGAATTAGTTGCACTTGTCCATTAATGCACGGCAGCTAGAAATAGAGGGGATAAAACTGACAGGCTGGAAACACTGGGTTTAGCTATACCACTAGCCTGCGTGTTAAGGGGAGTAGGTAAGGGGAAAAGAAGGCTGTAATGCACTAGGTAACCAGTTTGAACTTAGTACAGGCCAAGACAAGGGATAATTCCTTACAATAGACCCTTCCATTTTGCAAACTCAATAAGGCTCAATTACAACACCTGTGTGCAAAATATGGATGCAAATCACCATGTCATTTACCCATAATTAACTATTTTCTTTTTCTCAGAATTACTCTGTTATACTCTGTTGTACTATTTACCCACAACAGCTTGCAGGACAATCTCTGAATATGGACACAAATTAGAGTTAGTTTTGGTAAACCATTTGCAAGTTACAACAGAGATTTTTTTACCCCTGGACCCACAGCCCACAATAAACCCTGGAATTACCACCAAATACAGGCTCATGGTTCACTTGCATCAGAGTGTGCACTTATATAATTCATCAAAACATGCGACAAAGGCATGTTGTCACTATGACACTGGCTACACACTGCAAAGGAGCATGTAAGAATGCAAGTACCTCTATGAAAAGTATAAATGCACGCTCTATATTGCATCAATTTTAGCACTTTATATTATTTGTTGAGTAATTACTTTATTAAAAAACCACAAAAGGTACATCTCTTTAAAAAATGTATGTGGGTTTTCCTTTGTTCCCACTGATGCGTATCATGGGAAACTTTATATTAAAATATACCTTTTATAGCCTGAAGACAGATCCCATCCCCACTCCTTGTTGAATGTCACTGTGTGTCCTTCCATTGAAGATAATGAAAACCTGCCATATTACAAAGGCTAAAAATTAACTTTAATTCCTTTCAGTGCTGAAGCAATGCAGCTGCTGTTGCTCGTCTTAATACCTTTTCATCATAATACCAACAATTTATATAAGTTAATATATTATTAACATGTAATAGATTTATAAATGTATGCTAACTAGTGCTGGGCACTCCATTTTCCCTCACGATAGGAAAGAACATTCTGTAACCTGTTTTTGATAACCATAAGTCCTTGAGAAATTAAAAAAAAAAACTATAAAGCACTTCCTCAAAAAAGAAAATGATTATAAAAATGTATATTCACACTTCAATTATTGCTACTATTAATGAACTACCATACTTAAAGGCCCTTTTTAAGTTGGCTCTTGATAAAAGGCCCTGTGTCTGAAACATGTTGTGTGATTAAAACACTTCTGCGGCAGCTGACTTGGTCATCCATTACTGTTAAGTACACCCTCCACCTTGCTGAAAATCTATAAATAAATTTAAATTACATTTTAAAGAAAACTAAAGCTTGACAAAAAAGTAGGCTAGCCATACTACATCTCATGTTTTGGTGTTCTGTGTGTACAAATTCACATTACATGGCAGCAATTTTAGTGAAATGTACAACACAATGTAGTCATCAGCCCTGTTACATCAAATTTAAGACAGACAAACCTCATTTTCCACTTGATAATTTCTGACGATGAATATTGCAACTTCTAAACAGTAGCAAAGAGAACATTGAACATGTGCAATGTGACTGGCCACAGTTCGGGTGTCCCACCCTGGCCGCAAGTAAAATTTAATTCAGAGCTATGTGTCACATGATGTAACTTTAATCAAACAGCCACCTAGTGATGAGCGAATTGCATTCGTGAAATGCACGGACGTCAACGGGGGGTTACTCACAGCATGTTTTTACTCTAAATGCATTGGAGTTAAAGGACCAGTAACATCAAAAAATTAAATTGTTTTAAAGTAATAAGAATATAGTGCAGTGTTGCCCTGCACTGGTAAAACTGCTGTGTTTGCTTCAGAAACACTATTATTGTTTATATAAATAAGCTGCTGTGTAGCCATGGGGCAGCCATTCAAAGGAGAAAAGGCTCAGGTTACACAGCAGATAACAGATAAGCTCTGTAGAACATAATGATATCTGTTATCCATTACTTATCCTGTGCCATATAGCCGTTTTTCAATTTCCGCCATTGCTACTCAGCAGCTTGTTTATATGAACTATAGTAGTGTTTTGAAGCAAACACATCAGTTTTACCAGTGCAGGGCAACACTACATGATATTTTCATTACTTTAAAACACTTTCAGTTTTTGATGTTACTGTTCCTTTAATGGGCTTTTTTTGTTTTTGTTTTTTTCAGCACAGATGCATTAGAGTCAATGCACATCTTTTATGGCAAAAAGGCATTGATGACAATAGGCTTTTTTGAAGTTTTTCTACAGTGAAAGTGCAGAGTTTTACAAAAAAAATCACAGATCATAAAACAAAATTAAAAAAATGTAACTCATCACTATAACACAAACATTTGAAGAGTCATATGTGATAAGCAGGAGAGAGATTCAACATACTGTATAAAATGGCTTGTGTTGCACAATTTTGCATTATAGCTGGCCAGTTTAACATACAACATCTGTGGACTGATTTATAATATATTTTGATCTAGAGGCTAGTGGGCCACCAGTTGAGGAGCCACTTGAGTTTAATAAATAACATGCCCCTTTTAGATTGACGTCAGTTAGTCTGATTGACACGATAAAAACTGTTGGAGATTGCTTTACTCAGAATATATTAGATTAAACCAAAGGAAAATGCATAATAACTGCAAAATATTATTGCAACTCTGGAAAAATATATGACATTAAGATGAATTAAGTTGCATATATTTTCTATATCTGAATATGCATGCATATGAAGATATGAAGCACCGGTTTAGATAAAACTGCAGAATTTGTTCACAGGTACATGCTGGCAGATGTACAAAATCATTTTTTTCTAAAGCTGATTTTTTTTTTCTTTTTACTTTTAAGAACTCCATGACTTTACAGAATGACAGATGTGCTAACTGAGGTGGATGTGACATTACACTCTGAGTTCTGTTGCTGTTGTCATTTTTGTTGAATATTTAATGTTAACCTGACAAGATGGCATCTCAAAGGTTTAATAAAATGCAGAATATGATATCTGTGCACTCTTCTTTATTATTGCTTCCCTACTTAACTTCACAGAAAGAAATACAAACTTTTAAAGGGGGAAAAACTTTTTATAATATTATGGATTAAGATTATTTCTTTTCAATTAATGTTACAAACATTCTGTGCCTTTATAAGCCTTGTTCTCACTTAAATGTGAGCACGTTACACAAATGATTAATCTTTTTGCTTGTGGTACCAATGTTTACAAAGATAATGATGTTTTCATAGTTAATTTATTTTGTGAGCTGGAACTATTTGTTCCAGAGAGGAAAATGTCCGAATCATCAATCACTGCATGTACTCATTCAAAATAAATGCGTTTGGGTGCTCAAAGCAGTTGAACGCAGTCAGAGGAACCAACACATGCAAAAGCTTTGATTTGTTAATACTTTCTGGAAAAAAAATTCAAAAACTTTGAATAAATGTGAAAAAATAATGAACTGCTTTTTTTGGACATTTCCTAGTGAAAAAAATTCCAAAAACCTCTAAATATCCAAATTGGTTAAAAATGGTCCAATAGGATCAGCACCATTGACTTATAGAAGACCTCAACAACTTTTACCTGGTTGAAGTTTTGTATTAGAGAATTTGTGGTTTTTACACTTAGAGGGTTATTTATCAAAGGTCGAAAGTTGTTTTTTTTTTTATACCTTGAATGAACTTGAATGAACTTGAACTCACAACTCATTGTTTTTTTATTTAAGAAAAAACATGAATGGAAAAAACTTGATTCTGAGAGTTCAAGTTGTGAAACCCAAAACCCTCCAAAAAGGAACTCAAACATCATGCAGGCTTTTAACATCTTCAAATGGTTCAAGGGACCTCTGCCATTAACTCCTACATGCTCTCAATAGGTTTCAGATTTGAGCTATTTCCAGGGTTGGGGTATAATAAATCTTGAAAAATTTGAGTTTTTTTCTTAACCCAAAAATTTAAGTTTTGACCAAAGCGTTATCTTGAAAACACGACTCAAACCTTAATAAATAACCCCCTTCATAAATCTCGAGCTTTAAAGGAAACCATGAATTTTTAGAGATTTGAGGGAAAAATACAGAAATTTGTTTGATAGTAAATCGGCCCCTAAAATAGACTACAACAATGGAAAAATGCCATAATCAAATGGACAACTATACTTCCAGACATTGATGTGACATATCTTGTGACAAAAGATTGAAAATAATAATGGCTATATACTTCCAGAATGTGGCACAGGTTCCATCAAATGAAATATAAGTACAAAATAGAACTGATGACTAACCTAAATAGCTTGAAAATAGCTTGAAATGTGTTTCTACCAAAGGCAGACTATAACATGCTAGTGTTCTCTTGTACACAACTGGTCAGCTGTAAATGGAAGTTATTATGATATCCAAAATATCCAAATGTGATATCTGATTGTTCTGATGTCTAAGTGAAATAAAAGCAAACTGCTCCCACGCCCAATTAGGACAATGACTGATGGGAAGCTTTGTTGTCCGCAATTAATTTTGGGCACCGCAGTCGACAAAATGTCCCTTGTTTCCTCTCCAGTGGCTAACATGAGATAGGCTGCTGGGAAACATACGCGGTGGAAATTTGCCGGACGTCATCCAACTGGCTTTCTCAATTTAGAGTAACTTGTAAATAAGATATTTTGGGAATATATCCTTTGGAATGTTGCTCCAATCAACATAATCTCTTAATCATAATCCACAAGGATGTCACAAAATTGATAGTATTACCATGATTGGAGCTTTGATGTGAGCATTGTATGTGAAAGACAGACCGCCACCTCTATTCAAACTTGGAATGTTAGTTTTTACATATATATGTCTTTTTTAACACCTCTTTCGAACCAACAAAACATCACTCAAGTAGAACAAAGCTTGACCTCACTGTTATCCAACCATAATCTGGGAGAGAGTCAGGGGTTTCACGAAACAAGCACAGATTTTTCAGCACAATAAGAGCAAAAAAAGGTAACAGAACAAGTTCTCCATTCTGGTATCCTGTTCTAGGAGAAATTAACCTGGAGAAGAAAAGAAGGAACTGGAACACAGGAAAACAAAGACAAGTGAGCAAAGAATCTATCTGACAGGGCTCTTACCCAGCCAGAGATGGAGGTCCTAGTCGAAGGGTTAAACACTGTGGTAGATATCGCAGCCACTGAAGCCTCAATCCATAAAAACAAAATACCATGAAATGAGGCTGAACAACTTTGCTTCAAAGTGTCTGCAGCCCAAGCCAGTGCTAAACCATCTCCATCAAACTTTACATCATAGGAAAGGTAATATCCCTCAAAAAGGACTCGAATATCACCATACTGCCCAAGGATGAAGAAAGTTGCACAGCTGTACTTCATACTTCAGACTACCATGCAAAGGTAACCACACTTGTAATCGAGAATAACACATATGAAGCCCTAAGGAGGGACCCAACCAACAGCTACAAGAAATATGTCAGACCTCTTAAAACAGCTGAAGGACAACAAAGCTATTGACCGAGCTATGTATCATCACCTCTACCCTGGGGAAACCCCCTCCATGTATATGGACTCCCTAAGATACACAAGGAAGGGGCCCCCTCAGACCTATTGTCAGCAGCACTCTGTGACCTACAACATGGCAAAATACCTATCCAACATCCTAGACCCTTTGGGAAATGCATATCAGCACATTCAGAACTCCCAGGATTTTGCTAACAAAATCCAAGGGTTGGTACTGGGCACGGAGGAAACCATGGTATCCTATGGTGTTAATTTCTCTTTTCACATGCATTCCCATAGCAGAGGCAGTTAATACAGTGAGAAAACAGTTGATAAACATAACAACAAAACAAAGCTTTACCCAGAGCAAGTATGTTCCTTACTGGACCTATGCATAAGTACCACCTATTTCAAGTACAAGTATAAGTTCTACAGGCAGAAGCATGGCTGCACCATGGGATAGCTAGTTTCACCCATTATGGCAAACCTGTATATGGAAGAAGTGGAAAGAAAGGCCCTGGATAGCTTCAATAGAGTCACTCTCAGTCATTGGTTCCAATATGTGGATGACACCTGGGTGAAAATACACACACGAGGTAGAGACTTTCACTGAACACAACACACAGTGGACTACAACATCAGTTTTGCACAAGAAGATTTGCAATATAACATTGGCATTTTTGGACTGCCTAGTAAAGAGTCAGAGAGGGAGCGGGAAGCTGTCTACAGGAAGCCTAGCCACACAGACCAGTACCTACTGTTTGACTCCCACCATCCACTAGTTCACAAACTGGGGTTATCAAAACTCTACATCACAGGGCAAACAAGATCCCCATCAGCACAAAGGCTAAGTTGAAAGAGATGGAACATCTCAGAGGGACACTGAAGACATGTGGGTATCCAGTCTGGGCCTTTGTGAAAACCAGCAGAAAGAGAAGAAATAAGATCAAGCCTACCAGTTTAGGTGGAAAACAGGACAGGAGAAAGAACTTGGTACTCGGAAAAAAGGATTTTTAATAAACACCACATCGGTGTTGGCTTTAAACCAAGCAATGCACCGAGGCAGCAACTGGTTCACCCAAAAGACCCAACCCCAAAGCACAAGAAGAGTAACATTTAATATGCAGTGCAGTGAGTGCTCTGATTTGTATGTGGGAGAAACCAAACAACAGTTACACCAGTGTATGGCGCAGCTGGTTCAAAAGAGGTGTTAAAGAAGCCATATACAGTATGTAAAAACTGAAAAACCAAGTTTGAATAGAGGCGGGGGGTGGCGACATCGATTGTCTGCCACATACAATGCAGTCCTTTACTGCACAGCAGTGTACAAAATACTATTTTCAACAGAATTGCCATGCTTTTACTCACAAATCAGCTAATTTTTCCATAATTTTACAATAATCTCTATATCTATTATCCATGCAGCTGCACTTACACTTTGAAACCAGTTGGACGCAATTGTGCTAAAATTTGTCTGAATGGAATCATTTTTAGCAGTCAGTGTTAAAGTAAGATGTGTGCTCAATGCTTTTGTGACTACTGTGCTGCGGTGATTGATGCAAGCCACTGTGGAAAACCCTGGAGCTATTGCTGGGGGTTAGAGTTGACTGTAGCTCTAGGGTTCCCACAGCAGCCCACGTCAATTGGTGGAACTGCTCTCAATAGGGAACAGAAGGGAGGCAGCAGGGCTAAGTGCAGCTATAAGGAAATGCATGTCTTTAATAAATGGGATTTTTTTTTGTGCAACATACTACTGTCAAATACAACTGCAATGTGGTAAGTAAAAAAAACCTTATCTGTCTAAAATACTGATCTTTAGACCCATGTCATACCAATGTTTATGACTGCTCTTATCCTCTTTGCGAAAACTTCAGGAACCAAAATGCTCATCTTTGCCAGAAGCTGATTCCAGTTTATTATGGAAATTGTTTGCTTTTGAAAAACAATAGTGATGTGAGCTTCTTGAACATAAAAGCCAGCAAATTGTATCTTGCCTCTATAAAAAGACATTGTGACTCAAGGGACGCTTCTTCTTTCCATTTTCATGCAGTTTGCATCCGGAAATGTGGATAAGGTTCAGTGGACGTCTTCAGTGTTGAAAAAGAGTGTCCCACTTTTGCTGTATGTGTCTACATAGCCCATCTGTATCCATCCCACTCCTGTTTTTATCAAGAGAACAAGGTGTCTTAAATGTGTTTGAGTCTCCTTCTGAACCAATGCCTTTAGCAAGCGTAAGTAGGATTTGTGATTCACTTGTCAAGACTTTTCATAGTCTTCACCTGACAATTGATTGATTTCATATTTAGGCATAAATCTGTGATTGGGTGGGTGTGAAATTTTTATAATAACTTGTCATTGTGAGTACACTTTAAATTATATTTTGACACCTGCTTCAAATCACACTCGAAACAAGGGTTAGGGTGTATATATACTTGAAAATAACTGTCACTGGGTCACATCCAAAGACCATGAAATACTCTGAACATGTGGGTTGTGTATGATTATGGGTTATAAAACTGTTCTTCACTGAATGCATTCAGAAAGTAAATGACAATTTTAAGTCATCCTACTGCAGGAAAGAAATACTTTTTTTGCCATCAAATGAATATGAGTGTAACTCAAGTGCATTAGTGCACCACAGACATTTACATTTAAGCGGTCAATTATGAGCACAAGTGCTGTGAGTTCAGTATTAAGATCAATTGGCATGTTTAGTTTCCACAAAAAAAATTAACGCAAGGGTTTTCCCACTTAGGCATGAATCAGATGCAATTGCACTGAACATTGTCTAAGTCTCGTAGCATCATTTCCAGCATTCAAGTGCAACTGACATATGTGTTATGTGGTTGGAGGTGACTGTAGATCCAGGGTTCACCTACATTTGCTTGATTCAGAACAGAATAAAGAAAGACTGAGCAGTGCTGAGTGTAACTCTATGAAAGTGCAAGAAGCACCATTAGACTATAACGAAAGGGACCCCAGGAACAAGCCTAAAAGGTAGAGCAGCTGGGATTTGACTAATGGATGACAAGGGTCATAAAATGGTTGGGGGATTATGAGAAGTGTAATTCAGAAGGTTTATATTATTAGGGAAAGAGACTGTGTTGGGTCAGCCATTAGGTCAGCAAAGGAAGAAGAGTAAGGTTTAAGTGGGGTAGATGGGTGAGGCCTGGAAAAGGGGAAGGAGACAGAAGTGAAGCATTAGTCAAGGGTGAAAGATAGGCCTGGGGTTAGGAATGTGTGTTGTGGAACATTGGTTGGTTGAGGCCTAGTCTCAGGCTTGGATATTGAGGGTAAGTTATGGTATGTGGTTACATACAGCTGGCAAAGATTTATGTACGTATTTATGACATTATACGTTCAAGACGTGTCATTATTGGTGGTTACCATTACTTATGTTTGTGGTTTGTTGTGATTTACAATAGTAAAAAGTATTAGGTATTGTTGAGAGTTATTGGGCAAGGATTTGAAAAGGAGGAGGGAAGTATTGAGTCTCCAAAAGTCATGGTATTTTCGATGCAACTGATTGCTGACAAAATTGGGAGACTGCAACTTGTGCTAGCACTTGTAAATTATGGCTTTAGCGTAAACACATGCAAACAAAGGAAACATATGCAAACCAAATGGTTTGGATATTTTGGCGTAGGTTGCATGATTAAAATGAAATCCCACTGGGTTTGGCAAGCAATTTTCTCATTAGTAAAGAGATTATGCATAAATAGTTGCAGTACTGTACACAAGAATAACAATTTTTAACAGAATCCCCTCTTCTACTTTACTCAAGTCTTTTTTCTTACTGATTCTCAGACTGATCGCTCTTTCTCTTGCTGCTGATTTGTGAGTGCTTTCCGTTATTTCAATGCCAACAAATTTTTTCTAGAATTTGGATGCCCAGTGATCAGTGATTTTGCATCTGATTTTGATGTTTTAAAGCTCTGCCTTGACTAATGCTTCATCGCAATGTACTGTATGACTTTTTACACTGCAATTGACAGATGATGGCAGCTAAAATGACAACTAACCATCGAAAAAAATAAGCAGGAATGGAAACTTAAGAAGGGCTTAGACTGCATAGGTAAAAGGCAATTGCCAGCATGCAGCACTCATTTCAGAGTATCACAGCACCCACTTCAGGTAACCAATAATAAATAAATATAGAAAGATCTGTGATTGCCCATGTATTTAATTCCTGCAGTAGCTGTTGGACATTCAGGCTAGCAGGCTTAGTACTACTTCATGTGCCAGTTAGAAAGGAGGCAATAAAATCTTAATATTCACTGAATAATACTGCAGTATAATTACAATGCAATCCCATAGCGGTTGTCTCATTTTCAGTGTTTTTCTAATTGTTGCTGTAAGAACTGTCTTTTCAGCATGAGGTTTCTAATGATTTTTGTAAATCAATATGCAATTCAAATTAATTGTGATTAGGTGAAGGCACGAATGTGACACTCTGACGGAGTATTCTACAGTAAATTCAAAGCTTAAGCTGATTGCATTTACTTAGAGCTTTCAAAGTATCACAGCCACTTAGCCAGATGTACTGGAGTTGTACTAAAAGGAAATACTTATGCGCTACTGTCATTTCTCTTGGCTTGGTATATTCTGATTTAGCTTTGAGCATGAAACACATTTCCTTTTGTGCATTATGTTAATATATAGAAATTATAAGTTTAACTTATAACTATCTTTGGGTCTTTGAAAAGTTATCACATTTCAACAAAGAGTTTTTAATGTCTAGGTACAGTGTAGTAGCATTTGGTAACTGCTGCATTATAGTGCTGTATTAACATATATTTGGTAAGCAACTGCCATTTTCATAGTGAAAGCAATCATTTAAGAGATAAGGTCATTTACAATGCACCACACAGTGTGCAAAAGTTGGCAGGTATGGGATCAGTTATCTGAAAACCTGTTACCAGAAAGCGGATAATTAGGCACTCATATAAATTCTATTTTAATCAAATGATTCAAATTTTGTAAAACAATTTCCTTTTCCTCTGTAATAATAAAATAGTGCCTGGTACTTTATCCTAACTTAGATATAATTAATCCTTATTGAAGGCAAACCAATCCTATCAGTGATGCTATGCCAGTAACGAAAAACCAATTTTTACATAAAATGTTTTCTTTCCATAAAGAGTTTCCATTTCATAAGTTTGTTATCCCCAGTAATTATAACACTTTCCTCCGAAATGTTGAGTTGTAATTGTTAATAGTTCCCAGACACAATATTGGTTTCATAAGTCGAAGACTGGGGTCACATGAGTGACTTAGCTGCCCAGGAAACCCATGGTTCTGTAATATCATCATGTAGGAAATATTTACATTGCCAATGGCTTTTGCAGCTACTGCCATTCATCAGACTGGAAAGCCCTGGAGAACATATCTGATGCAGTCCTTGGCACTAACATTATCACAGTGTACTTGTATGTTGTTTAATAGTGACCTTAGACCAGCACTATACATGTATACACAATTACTGTGTTGTTCCTCAAAAGCTCAATGTAGAGTTCCCAAACTGGCAGTTGCATGTCTAGTAGAAGTCAAAGAAAATGATTGCATTGCACAGACTTCTATGTAGGCATGTTAATTAGTAATGCGCGGGTCATACATTTTTCAATTTAAACGTGAACCTAACCTGCACCCAGCCTAGCCCAAGTCCACTTCTACTTTCTAACCTGCACCCAACTGACTCCCCTATTATAAATGTGGGAGGGATCACCGCCATTGGAGAAGAGTTAGTACTATTAGTCCACATGGCCTGTAGGTCCCATGGGTTTCAAGTCATCTCGCTCATCACTCATCTGAATGTCTTCGGCACAGCACCTACCTTAAGGGGGAAACAGGATTTTTGCTTTTCTATGCACTTACTCTAGAAAACAGGAAGCATTAAATCCCCTCCAAATCTACTATTCAATTTTCCTTCTACTGACATGCAAGACATTATTAGCTTTCATTAAGAAAAAACTGCTGAGCATCTCTCTTGCTATCTTTACAGCGCATACGATCAGCCATTACCATTACTTGTAGAGACTTTTATTTGTTCTTGATTGCAATTGTGATCTTCAAACAACCTTTGGAAAAGTCCAGGACAAGACAAGGCACAATAAAATTGAATTGTGTTAACTTCACTTGTTGGACCAAACAGCAAGACATTGTTTAAAGGGTATGGAAGGTGAAAATAAATCAATCATTCAATCAGGTAATCAATAAATCACAAGTGTTCCCTCATCTTATCAATGAAAAGGACAGTCATTTGCTCTAAAAGATACATATTTATAGAGAAGTAGGGATATGTAGATGCTCTCTTAACTACGATTTGCCCATTATGTTTTACTGATAAGAAATTCATCTGCTGCTCTTTTCTTTGCAAGAAAAATTTGAAATATGTCTTACAAGGTACTTAACATCATTATCATTTAATAAAATGATGTGAAAGGAAAAAGAGTATATTCAAGAGTTCCACTTGAAAGAAATACTTTATGCTAATGATCATATTTGCATGTTTTTCTTTTAGGTTTATATTGAATTGTTTTTACAAAGACTTCTTTCTTTTGCCCAGACAGTTCTCACCATGAGAGTTGTTTGATTATTAAAGCCTGCATTTGTAATATTTCGCTCTTATCAGATAATGAGTGCTAATTCACTAAAGATTATTTAGTACAGTGTAGACAAAATAGTTATTTTAGGTTGATGAAATACACTAACTTATTGCACACTTTCACAAGGGGCTCAGTCTGGGCCGAATTTGTGGTGAGGCTACAAAGGCCCGGGCCTAGGGTGGCAAAATTTTATGGGTGGCATGCCTTCCAGCCGCATCTCCCTCTCTTATTCGTATTCCATTCGATTAATCAGTAGATTAAATCTCCCGCGTGCAAAGTCCCAGTACCGGCAGATTAAGTGTGCAAGCATGAACACTCCAGAGGGGCGGGAGCAGAAAAACACAAGCCAGCTTTGGGGTGCCGGAAATAGACATTTGGCCCTGGGCACAGCTAAAAAGGAGCAAATGTAAACATGCATTATTACTGTAAATGCAATGCAATTTATCCAAGAATTTAGTCAGTAGCTCAGTAAACTATTAAAAAGTCAAGTAAGAGCTTTGCTCTGTCTGTATAGTCAATAAGGAGCGTGCTTCCCTTAGTACTCTTGCACTTCTCTCTGGAATCTTTGTAAATGACCCCTTATTTCATGAATAAAATGTTTATATTCAAATAATACAGTGGGTATTAAGACTGCAAAACTTGTGCTGAAAAACTACGAACCAATGGCAGTAAGTTATAGCCATAGAAAATGATTCTGCATGCTGAAAACTAAAAGAAGTATGGATATACAGTTATAACAGTACAATTTTTTTTTTTTAAACAAAATGTATCCGTAATCGCTAGTTTTCTAAAAACAGATGCTACATTTATAGAGGTAAAGATACTTCCCATTTTGATTCTAAGTTCAGCCTGTCAATAAATGATGCACATTAGGACAATAATTAATTCATAGCAGCATGGCACAATCCCAGCAGAACTTGGAAAGTTCTCAGTAATGTACCCACAAAACTTGTTAGGAAATGCATTCACAACAACATCTGCCAGAAAACAAATAAATGTAAACAAACAGAAGTCTTTGTTAAAATAATCTTATAATTCATGGGTTATGGAATATCTATCTACCGACCATCTATCTATCTGCTGCCTATCTACCACCTATCCATCTAATCAACATATATAACAGATAAAACAAAGGCAGGCAGTCACACATGATTCAGTTCAGAACACCTGAGTACAAACAATAGTGTCAAAGCAAACACAATGTGCTCTTTCCCTCCCCAAAAGTGCACAGGAATCATCAATGTATGACATTATCAAATGACCATGCTTGTATAGTATAAATATAACCGTCCAGATTAAACTCTAAACATACTAAAGGAAATGGCAAAATGAAAAATTGAGATTTAACGACACATATCAATATTGTATGATACCAAGCAAAATATCTAAGGAAATGAAAACAATTGCTGCAACTGATTTTGATGCCAGTGTAATGGAATCTACCTCAGGTCGTCAAGATGGCGTCCAAGATGGCGTCCAAGATGGCGACCACCTGCCTCACCACATGGCTCCTGCTGGGCACAGGTCTATGACCTCACCTTCTTCCCACTCCAGGATTGGTCGTCGGCGACGGAACGGACGCCGGCGTCAGAATCGGGCGCCGGCGTCTGCGTCTGACGCAAGCGCGTCAAAATTTGGCGCCAACCCAGAGACTATTTAAACCTACTTCCCCTTCCAGTCCTTGCCCAACTATAGGTTCCTGCTACTGAGTTCCTGGGTGTTATTATCTATATTTGATTCTTGTGTACCGATTCCTGCCTGTTCTTCGATTCTGCTTGTCTTCTGCCTGGTCTGACCTATTTGCCTGTATTTTGACGATTCTTTGGATAAACCCTCTTGTACCTCGAACCTGGTCTGGTCTCCTCTTTGGTCTACACTATTACTGTGCCTTCGGGCCCGTTACAGTATAGTTGGGCCATGGACCCTTCGGAGGAGACTCCAGCTCCACCTGATGTCGGTGGCGCTATCCGCGGTCTGGCTTCCCGCATGCAGTCATACGAAGCCCAGCAGTCACACTTCGGTCAGGCTCTTGAAGCTATCCTGGACAAACTGTCGGCATTGTCACCTGTGGCCCCGGTCCCTGTGGCCGTTCCTGCCAGCCCACTTCAGCCTTCGGAACCTCGCATTCCTGCGCCTCCCCTCTACAGCGGCGATCCTGATGCATGCAGAGGTTTCATCAACCAGTGCGAGATCCAGTTCACCCTGCTGCCAGGTCAGTTTGTATCCGAACGAGCTAAAGTGGGGTACATGATTACTCGCCTGCAGGGGAAGGCTTTGGAGTGGGCATCACCTCTGTGGGAGAAGGGGGACCCTTTGATTGACAATGCCAGTGCCTTCATCCGTGAACTTCGGGTCGTCTTTGATGCCCCTGGTCGAGCTATGGCATCCTCTGCTCGTCTGTTCCAGATCCAGCAAGGCACTCGCTCTGTTCCAGAGTACGCTATTGAGTTCCGCACCCTAGTTGCAGAGACCAACTGGAACAATGATGGGTACCATGCCGCCTTCTACAACGGCCTAGCCATGCGGATCAAAAACGACTTGGTCTCCCGGGAAATTCCTTCTCGGTGGGAGGATCTGGTGGCGTTGGCTATAAAGGTTGACACCCGGCAGAGGGAATTTCAACTCGAGCTCGACAGAGAGCGTTCGAAGAAGTATCCCCGGTTCCAATCCACCCTGGCTCCTCGCTTCCAGAGACCCCTACTCTTCAATCCGGCTTCTGCTTTTCCCTCTCCTACTCCTGCGGTTTCTGCTTCCTCTGCTCCATCTACTGAGGAACCCATGCAGATCGGACGGGCTCGTCTTTCCGAACAGGAGAAGCTACGGAGAAGGGCTGCCGGCCTATGCCTGTATTGTGGGGGCAAATCGCACTTCGCCCATGAGTGTCCTGTGAAGCCGGGAAACGCCAGCACCTAGGTAGGTTTGGGGAGACCTATCTGGGTGGTGTTTGTCATTCTCCCCAACCCTCTACTCAACGCTTCCTTCTTCCAGTACAGATCCAATTCGGTTCCCAGAAGATCCCAGTGCAAGCTTTCCTGGACTCTGGTGCTGCCGGAAATTTCATGGACAGAGTTTTTGCTGCTCGTCATGCGGTTCCCCTACAACCCTTGGCCTCTCCTCTGCGGGTGTTGGCTATTGATGACCGCCCTCTGTCTTCGGCCATTATTTCTCAAACCACCGCTGAACTTTCTCTTAGAGTGGGCACTATGCATCTGGAGAGATTGGCCTTCCTACTCATCGATTGCCCTTCAACTCCACTCGTTTTGGGACTTCCCTGGTTATGCACCCATAATCCAGTCATTGACTGGTCCTCCTCTCAAGTCTCCCGCTGGAGCCCCTATTGCCAACGGAACTGTTTGCCTGCTGTACCCCTTATCAAGGTTTCTTCTGTTTCTTCCAAGTTGTCCCTTCCATCCGTCTATCAAGATTTTGCTGATGTCTTCAATAAGGGCTCTGCAGAGACCCTTCCTCCTCATCGACCCTATGACTGTCCGGTCGAACTTCTTCCTGGTTCCATGCCTCCCCGGGGTCGCACCTATCCTCTTTCCCCCTCTGAGACGACTGCCATGAAGACCTACATTCAGGAGAATCTCCAAAGAGGCTTCATCCGCCCTTCTTCCTCCCCTGCTGGTGCTGGATTTTTCTTTGTCGAAAAGAAGGACGGAGGTCTGCGACCATGCATCGACTATAGGGGGTTAAACAAAATCACCATTAAAAACCGTTACCCTCTCCCCCTAATCTCCGAACTCTTCGATCAGTTAAGAGGGGCCAAGATCTTCACTAAGCTGGATCTTCGGGGTGCCTATAACCTCATTAGAGTTCGTGAAGGGGACGAATGGAAGACCGCCTTCAATACCCGAGACGGGCATTATGAATATCTAGTCATGCCGTTTGGACTATGTAATGCCCCCGCGGTCTTCCAAGAGTTCGTAAATGATATATTCAGAGACCTGTTGGGGCAAAGTGTTGTCGTCTATCTGGATGACATTCTTGTCTTTTCCAAAAATCTCCTCGAGCATCGCTCCCAAGTGAAGGAAGTTCTTCTTCGCCTAAGAAAGAATAATCTCTTCGCTAAATTGGAAAAGTGCTCGTTTGAAGTGTCTTCCATCCCTTTTCTTGGGTACATCATCTCCCAGCAGGGTTTCAAGATGGATCCAGCCAAGGTTTCAGCAATTCTCGATTGGCCCCTCCCCACAAGTGTCAAGGCTATCCAAAGATTTATTGGCTTTGCCAACTATTACAGACAATTTATTAAAGGTTTCTCTTCCAAGATCTCTCCTATCCTGGCCCTTATCCACAAAAGGGGTAAACCACAGCACTGGCCTCCTCTAGCCTTGGAAGCCTTTGAAGCCTTGAAAACTGCCTTTTCTTCTGCACCTATTCTCAGACACCCCGAACTCCTTCTTCCCTTCTTCCTCGAAGTCGACGCCTCAGATGTGGGAGTTGGAGCTGTCTTGTCACAGAGATCATCCGTGGATGGGAAGTTACATCCCTGTGCATTCTTTTCTAAGAAATTTTCCTCCTCCGAGCAGAACTACGATGTGGGGAATCGTGAGTTATTGGCAGTGAAACTCGCCCTGGAGGAGTGGAGACATTTACTGGAGGGATCCTCCATTCCCTTGACCATCTTTACAGACCATAAGAACCTTGAATTTATCCAATCCCTCAAACGTTTGAATCCTCGACAAGCCAGATGGTCACTGTTCTTCTCCCGTTTTAACTTCGTCATCACCTTTCGTCCTGGCTCTAGAAATAGAAAGGCTGATGCTTTGTCAAGAAGTTTTGTTCCTGAAGTTCCCTGCTCCGAAGATCCTGAACCCATTGTGCCTTCCTCCAAGATCGTCGCTGCCCTATTTCCCTCCTTGGCTTCGCAAATCCTTTCCGCTCAAGCTTCTGCTCCTGACAATATTCCTCTAGGGGTTGCCTTTGTTCCTCCTGATTGTCGCCAGTCTATCCTATCCCAGGCTCACAGTTCCAAACAGGCCGGCCATCCCGGAGTGGAGAAGACTACTGAACTCCTTTCTCGCCTGGTGTGGTGGCCATCCATGAGAAAGGATGTTAAAGACTTTGTTTCTTCTTGTACCATCTGTGCCATTTCCAAGTCTGGACATTCTCCTCCCAAAGGACTCCTTCTTCCATTACCCATTCCATCTCGTCCTTGGACTCATCTTGCCATGGATTTTATTGTGGATCTGCCTGTCTCCTCCGGTCACACTGTCATCTGGGTTGTCGTTGACAGGTTCAGCAAAATGGCTCATTTCATTCCCCTCCGCAAACTTCCCTCTGCTCCTGAACTTTCCAAACTTTTCATTCAACATATTTTTCGTCTCCATGGGTTTCCTGCCGAGATCGTCTCTGACCGTGGCTCACAATTCGTGTCCAGATTCTGGAGATCCTTGTGCAAAGCTCTCAACATTTCTTTGCAATTTTCTTCTGCCTATCACCCACAGTCCAATGGAGCTGCTGAGAGAGTAAACCAGGCTTTGGAACAGTTTCTTCGCTGCCATGTTTCCCTGTGCCAAAACGACTGGTCGGATCTCCTTCCCTGGGCTGAGTTCGCCCATAACAATGCTTTGCATTCTTCCTCGCATCAGTCCCCTTTCTTCTGTGTCTACGGTCAGAATCCACCCTATGCTCCTGGTGACAAAGTTTGGCTTTCCACCCGTAACATCCGCCTGAAGATTCCTACCCCAAAGCTTGGTCCCAGATTCATCGGTCCCTTTCCTGTCATTGAAATCATCAATCCGGTGGCGGTTCGTCTTCAACTCCCTCCAGAGATGCGGATCCCGAATGCCTTCCATGTCTCTCTCCTTAAGCCTGCTGTGTCCTTTTCTTCTTTTTCTTCTTCTTCCCCAGCTCCAGTCCTGGTTGACGATCACCAGGAATTCGAGGTGAAGAGGATCTTGGACTCTCGTTTTTCCAGGGGCACTCTTCAATATCTCATCGAGTGGAAGGGGTTCGGTCCCGAGGAGTGCTCCTGGGTCAGGAGCTCAGATGTCCATGCGCCCATCTTGGTTCGTAGATTCCATAAACTATTCCCTCTCTCCCCTAGACTCGGTGGTCCTGAGGCCCCCCCTAAGGAGGGGGGTACTGTAATGGAATCTACCTCAGGTCGTCAAGATGGCGTCCAAGATGGCGTCCAAGATGGCGACCACCTGCCTCACCACATGGCTCCTGCTGGGCACAGGTCTATGACCTCACCTTCTTCCCACTCCAGGATTGGTCGTCGGCGACGGAACGGACGCCGGCGTCGAGACGTCAGCGTGAGGACGCTGGCGTCTGCGTCTGACGCAAGCGCGTCAAAATTTGGCGCCAACCCAGAGACTATTTAAACCTACTTCCCCTTCCAGTCCTTGCCCAACTATAGGTTCCTGCTACTGAGTTCCTGGGTGTTATTATCTATATTTGATTCTTGTGTACCGATTCCTGCCTGTTCTTCGATTCTGCTTGTCTTCTGCCTGGTCTGACCTATTTGCCTGTATTTTGACGATTCTTTGGATAAACCCTCTTGTACCTCGAACCTGGTCTGGTCTCCTCTTTGGTCTACACTATTACTGTGCCTTCGGGCCCGTTACAGCCAGAAACCTAAATGTTAATGAAATGAAACATAATTCAGGAATGAGTGAAAATATTTTCCACAGGCAAATTGTGCTCCAAATAGTTGCCATGGAGGCAAAAGCAAGATATGCAAGGTATGAGGCGCACTACTATGTAATTGAAAAAATAATAAAGTTCCTTTGTTCCACCATGTCACTGTGATGCCAACGTTTCGGTCCTATACTAGGACCTTCATCAGGGATAACACACATGAACAGTCTGTGTTTAAATAAGTGCAAATGAAAAAAGCAGTTATAAATTACTTAGTGTGCTTTTGTAGGTGACATCCATCCTGTAAAGGAAAATATAAAATCATATTATTTGCTGTAATCAATCAAAAAAAGAATAGAGGCTCCAGCGAATCAGTATATATCAAAATCAAAATGTGGCTACCATTATGCTAAAAAACAATGTAAAACCAAACCTAGGGGCCACACATCCTAATTCATGTATGCAGAATAATCTCATTAATCCCTATAAACTCCTCTTGATCTTTAGCTGCTAACCAATGTCTAGAAACTGCTTTTTTTTAGGTCTATAGGGATCTAAAGCAGCTCTTATTCTTGCTCATGCATGGTTATCCTCTCCTTTAACTGCCTGTTACATTTTCCACAATATAGGTACCTGCATGGCCATTTTATTATGTATGCTACATGTAATTTTGTGCTTTACTTTATACTTCTTACCAGAGTATGACACAGTCTGTGCAATACTCCTGGTTTAAGTATGAGGAAATTACTGATGGATGGCTTTACATATGTGTCTACTGATCTTAATTGCTCTTTGAGGTTTCTCCCCCTTCGATAACCAAACTCTGGATTGCTTAGATCCCTAAATAGCAAACTTTCACCAGAGACTGGTAATGACCAATTATTATGAGGACTCTGGTGGTCTGGATGGCTGGCGGGATACCCGCCGCAGTTATCCTTTTCCTTCACTTGCCAGCTCTCCTATGGCATACACGGCTCAACTTCTGGGTTTTACACGTTGCGAGAGTCATGACACCATCTAGTTTGGCGTGAATTTTTAATATTTAAAGGGGCTTTGACCTGCCCATTGTAAGGTATAACTTGTTAGTAACTTGGGTGCAATTTCTGTCTTATTTGATTCCAGTTTTGACCTTTGCCTGCCTGACTATTCTGAATTCTACTGGAATTGACCCTTGCCTTCCTGGCTATTCTTTGAACACTGCCTGTACCGACCCTAGCCTGATTGACTTTGCTTGATCTCCGCCTGAACCGACCACTGCCTGTCTGACCCTGCTTGAACCCTGTCTCTACCGACCCCGGCCTGCCTATGCTTTTTGTCTATTCCCTGAACTGTTGCCTTCTGTCCCAAACCTTGGAAACGCACAAACCCCTTTCCTCATTCAGAACATCTGCTTTGCTCCTCTCAAGGTAAGACCTGGTGGCATCTAAGTAGCTGACGGCTCCTCCCGAGGTCAAAGGCGGCTACTACAGGTGGAAGCTTGAGCCGTGACCTAGGAGCTGAGCACTTGTTTTGAATTTAGGGAGCCATAAGACTTACATTATACACATTGTCCTTATTGTGATTTTGTATTACTTACTTATTTTCAGTTAAGACCTTCTCAAGGTCTAACTCTAGGGCCAACTTCAGTGTGGCTTTAATCAAATATAGCCTCTCTGTAAGAACTTTTGAACCATTGCCTCCAAATCAGTTTTCATTTTGCATAAATCACTGTCAATTCATACAACCTGTAGCTTTTGGGTCTTAGGTATAAAGGTAAGCAGATGGTTTGGATGGTGGCTGGTATAATGGAGAATTGTATTTCTGTCAATGGGCTTAACACAAATGCAAGTCTGTAGTTTCTCAGTTTCCTTATAGAATTGCAAATCAAAAACTTCAACTGATTTGACATCATATTTTAAAGTAACTGTATGGGGCTGATTTTGCTCAAATCATTTTAAGTGTTTTTCTCACCCCCATCCAAACAAAAATCATATTGTCAATGTGATAGTAAAAAGCCCCAAAACTTTGTACATAGGATGGGTCCCTTATGCAATCAGGAATACTCCCTTATCACCAAATTAGGTCCCATGCGGGTATGGGAAAATACAGTATTACTACATTAGGAGATGTGTTTCACAATGGCAAACTCATTCCATTGGCACATTACAATCCAAACCACAAAACCAATGGCTGAATTTTCAAGGCTACCCACAAATGCCATAAGTTTTCAGTTCTACCCATTCTTGACTTGTATACCTTAATAAAGGTCACTGGATGAGGAGGCAAGAGGTGAAGAAATTCATCCAGCTGGTATCTCCTAATTATAGGCTACGCCTAATTCAACTATATATGTTTCATAGGGCATACTATACCCTGGTTAGACTAAATTCAAATTAATGTTGATATCAAAACAAATAAATGTTTGCCAGCTTATCCAAAGAACAGGTAGCGGAAAATTAATAAAATGCATTTAAACTTGTATACACCTCCGCCAAGGGTGTAAAAATCCAAGGGATATAAAGAAAATATTTTTTACAAGAAAAGGCACATACAGCAGGAGTTAACTGCTTAAATTTTGTGTTTATTGCCACACAACATGTTTCAAGCCTGTGGGCTCTTTGTCAAATCAAGTTTTTGTTAATGTTGATATCCCAGATGTCTGTACTAGGTGTGCATTAGAGAAGGAGACTTTCATTCATATGATGTGGAGTTACAATAGGATCACACAATACTGGAGGAAAATATTAGACACACTGGAACCATTATTGCAAGTTAAACTTCATAGAACACCCAAAGTATGTATTCTAGCTGTGTTTCAAGGCCTCAAACTGGACTACCACCAGTCTCATTTTCTCCAAGAGGTTCTACTATTGGCAAAAAGGCTAATTACCCAGAATTGGAGGAACCTAGTTCTTTCCACATTCTCTAACTAGCAATGTGTGGTAATGCAGAATATATGTAGAATTGAACAATTTGTGTACATTAATAGAGGGATCCCCATTAAATTTAATAAAAGCTGGGGCTCCTAGCTGGATATGTATCCCCTTAACACACCAGTGAGTCTATAGTCTGTATATAGACAATAGTCTGTAATGTTTATGGCCACTTTTAATTGTAACTCTGAATTATGTACACCTTTTATTTTTTTATCATCCCCCTGAAATGCTCTTGTCAATGTCAATCTGCCCTTCTCATGTTGTTTATGCTATGAAACACTCGTTACTCACTGTTACTGACAATTTGAATTGTATTGTGCCTTATCTGTGTATAAATATATATATATCCAAGTCCAAGATGGTGCACACCATTCCAAATGCCTGGGTGCTGGTAAACAATTATCATATATTATATCAAAGAAAACTGCACTCACAGGTCTCTCCTTCAAAAGCCACAAAGGCTGTGGTTTATTTCCTCAACGTTTCGGCTACAAAACTCTAGCCGTCTGTGAGTGTGGTTTTCTTTGAATTATATATATATATATATATATATATATACACACAATATAAATCATTACAGCATCAGTACAAACTCAACAGGAGGCCCATTATACTCAGGATTTTCCATCCGTAAATCTTCCACTGCCTTAATACCGGTTTCATGGGGGATGCAGGTATAAAGATTTTGTACATCCATGGTCCATAAATATATTGTGAACAGGTAAATTTATTCTAGCAACAAGTTTCATAAATAAGTTTGTAATACTTGCTTATCTGTTGAATACACAGTTGTCGGAACCATAAATCGACATATTCAGCAATGCCTTTATTTAGGGAACTATTAGAAGATATAGGGGTAATGTAATTAAAGTTGTAAAAAGAAAAACAATTCGCACTAAAAATACTAATATTGTTCCTTAAACTGTTTTGCATTGTGAATTTTAATTGCGTATTGCGAATTTTAATTGCACACTCTTAAGAAGTGCTTAAAGGTGTCGTAATCTTTTGGAGCAAACGACTTTTTCAGTAACAAGTTTAATTACATTTACTGTGCATTGACGCAAACTATAAAATTCGCAAACAGTCTTCCACTGTCGGAAGTGGTCGCTTAACAGTTTCCAGGTTCGCAAAAGCTATATTGAATTCGCACAAAGCAAAATTTGTTTGCACAAAGGCAAAACTTTTTGCATTGTGAATAGTTTTTCCATTAACAACTTTTATTACATTCCCCCAATAATGTGCCACCTTGATGGTCTAGTGGCATGCTTTTGAATTGTGGCCAGAGTGTATATGACAGGTCTCACTGGCTCTCTAGGTACAAAATAAACAACCATATCCCTCAAAATATCTGTCAATTCACTTTTAAATTTGTTAGTGGGATCTATTGGTAGTTTATTATACCCGATAGTGTCTGATAATTGGGAAATAGCTTATTTTTAGAATAGCTATAATCCATTACTACCACAACTCCTCCCTTCCCCGCACATTATCCCCACATTTGTAGGTTTATTTTCTTGAACATAATGTTACTTTAACTGTAGTATTCTAGTGAATTTATAATTATCTAAAATATGTAAGGAAGGATTATGACTTACTGCGGGAACAAAGCCCACACTGTTTGTGAGCAGCTCCATCTTAAAGTTGCTAAGAAGATATGGGGACAAATTGAAAATTAAACTTTCTTCCACAGGGATAACCCTAAAAACTACTGACATAAATGACAATGAGGCGACTGTTAATGTAAACCTAAAACACAAATAGTATTCATAAAGATACCGTGAAGAAATTCAAGGTAAAAATTGACTTTCATCCTGTAAATTCCAATCCATCTATGAAAACTTTTCATTGCATGGTAAATAATGAAATGTTATACTTGTGTGCTTGAGTCAGCTGGATTCCCTAATCAGAAAGCAATATCAGGTGCACGTACCATCAGTGGTCCATCCTCCACCATTGATCCAAAGAAGAAATTTTCGTACAGCACCAATCAATTAAAAATGCCTTTATTGGTACATTTTATGGCAAACAGCCTGGTCTGCGACGTTTCAGGCCTTCAGGCCTTTTATCAAGCTCTAAAATCACCCTCTAGAACCACCCCTTTTATACAGAGGAAATTTTCGCCATCTACTGGTTACACAGCAGTAATCGCAACAAAATGCATACACATTGTTATAATAGTAACAAAATTGTATCACCTAAGCGCCACCTATTGGTCACATTTAAGTATCAAAAAAGTATATTGCATACATACTGTTACTAAGTACTTCAAATCATTAAGTTTCGTAGTAAACTCTTTGTCGGTCACAGACCAATCAGTACATGCAAATTGTCTGAAAAACAAAACAAGTTAAAAACCGATTAAAATATATATTAAAAACAAGATCAGCGAAAAATAGCTTGTAGATCGTATTCCCTGTTCAGTCCCTGTGGGGACAATGTCCCAAGTCTCCTAATCCATTGGGCTTCCTTTTTAAGTAGAAGTTTTATACGATCACCCCCTCGTCTGAGTATGGGTATATGGTCCAATACCTGAAATTTCAGTTGATGTATCCCATGTCCCGCCTCTATAAAATGTGCAGCAACTGCTTGTTCCACTTTATTTGTTCTGATAGCTGATTTATGTTCCCTAATTCTTTCACGGATAGGGCGTGATGTTTGACCAACATATGATAAGCCACAAGGGCATTTAATGCTGTATACTACAAAACTTGTGGTGCATGTATAATAACCCTGTATTTTAAATGGTGTACCCAGTCGGGGATGATGCACCACTTCACCCTTTTGACAATTGGTACAGCAGTTGCATCCAAGGCACGGGAAAGTACCACTCTTAATTGGTCTTAATGTGCCTTGTTTCATTTTTTTTTTTTTTTCCCCACGAATCCACAAGCAAATTGGCCAACTAGTTAAAAATTCTATGGAGCTCAAAGTTATTGATGGTGCATTGGCAGCTTTTTTAGAGGTTGAACATCCAATCACGCCTGTCTTCTATATCCTTTCGAAGATACACAAAAATTTGAACAATCCCCCAGGGCACCCTATTGTATCTTGTGTGGGATCCCTCCTTTCTCCTCTCTCTGTATTTGTTGATCGCATTATTAATCCATATGTTAAAGCACATAAATCATATCTGAAAGATACAGGAGATTTTTTGGACAAGATCCATACATGCACAGAACTAGGGGATGATATATTATTGGTCACGCTTGATGTGGAGAGCCTCTACACCTCCATCCCACATGATGGGGGTGTGGAGGCTGTCCGCCTCGAGTTGGATCTGGATCCGGCTATGGATAATGCCCAGAAAAAATTTGTTGTACAATGCCTTGAAATGGTCCTGTATAATAACTTCTTTTTGTTTCAGGATCAATACTATATGCAGATACGAGGTACAGCGATGGGATCGAATGTGGCCCCGTCCTACGCAAACATCTTCATGAACAGGTTCGAGGAACAACACATCTATACCAATATGCTGTTTACCAAGTATTGCCATAAATGGTTCTGTTTCATCGATGATGTTTTTGCCATTTGGACGGGGCCATAGTCGACCCTAGAGAGGTTTGTCAGAGAAATTAATTCTGCATTAACGTGCATCAAATTTACCTTAGCGTTCAGTTCAGAATGTATCCCGTTTTTGGACACAAGGGTGTCAAGGTGTGGTGGGTCCATGTCGGTTGATTTGTACGTCAAGCCAACCGACAGGAATACCCTACTCCATTTTGATTAATTCCACCCCCAAACAGGTAAAAAAGTCCCTTCCTACATCTCAGTTCACCAGGGTCAAGCGGATTGTAAGGGATGAGCCATTGTTGGGCTTAAGATTGACTGAGATGCAGGACAAATTCAAAGAACGGGGATACCCTAATGATATGCTTATGTTACAACGAAAACAGGTAGAGGAAAGGGAGGAAACAACTAGTAAAACATGCCAGACAACTCAACAGCAAGATCGTATTCCCTTTGTCTCTAAGTTTAACACCTTATCCCATAATGTCTCTAATATTGTAAAAAAACACTGGAAAATTCTGAGTGAAGGTCTTCCTAATGTGAGCAGCTTCCAAAAATTTCCCATTATGTCCTATAAGAAAAGTAAAACTTTAGCCTCAGCACTTGTAAAGTCTGATATAGGAAGTCAAAAAATGAAACAAGGCACATTAAGACCAATTAAGAGTGGTACCTTCCCGTGCCTTGGATGCAACTGCTGTTCCAATTGTCAAAAGGGTGAAGTGGTGCATCATCCCCGACAGGGTACACCATTTAAAATACGGGGTTATTATACATGCGCCACAAGTTTTGTAGTATACAGCATTAAATGCCCTTGTGGCTTATCATATGTTGGTCAAACATCACGCCCTATCCGTGAAAGAATTAGGGAACATAAATCAGCTATCAGAACAAATAAAGTGGAACAAGCAGTTGCTGCACATTTTATAGAGGCGGGACATGGGATACATCAACTGAAATATCAGGTATTGGACCATATACCCATACTCAGACGAGGGGGTGATCGTATAAAACTTCTACTTAAAAAGTAAGCCCAATGGATTAGGAGACTTGGGACATTGTCCCCACAGGGACTGAACCGGGAATACGATCTACAAGCTATTTTTTGCTGATCTTGTTTTTAATATATATTTTAATCGGTTTTTAAATTGTTTTGTTTTTCAGACAATTTGCATGTACTGATTGGTCTGTGACCGACAAAGAGTTTACTACGAAACTTAATGATTTGAAGTACTTAGTAGTATGTATGCAATATACTTTTTTGATACTTAAATGTGACCAATAGGTGGCGCTTAGGTGCTACAATTTTGTTACTATTATAACAATGTGTATGCATTTTGTTGTGATTACTGCTGTGTAACCAGTAGATGGCGAAAATTTCCTCTGTATAAAAGGGGTGGTTCTAGAGGGTCATTTTAGAGCTTGATAAAAGGCCTGAAGGCCTGAAACGTCGCAGACCATAAAATGTACCAATAAAGGCATTTTAAATTGATTGGTGCTGTACGAAAATTTCTTCTTTGGAATAATGAAATGTTATCCCAATAACATGTCTGATGTTAAATGGTGGGCTAATCTATCCATTGAGGAGAAATCAGACAGTAAGTTTAAAACGCAATAACGATATCATTATTAGGAATGCGGACAAGGGAGGAACTGTTGTAGTGATGGATTATAGCTATCAGACATCAGTTCGAATTTCTGAGTCAATTGTCACTAATAATTATACAGAGAGATTCAAGAAATCTTTGATGATCAGAATAAATATTAGGATCATCCAGCCTCCTGTTCCAAACTGAGCGCAGTGCACCAATTAATGGAAATGGATGTCTATATACAAGCATAATACTATTACGTCACTTTCTGAATATTTGTGACTTAATATGGTGATGTTTAATGTATTTCAATTCCTTTCTCGTATAAAGCTATACCCTTACTCTCTACAGTTAAACATTACTTTTATCCCTGCACACTAAATAATTTCCCATTAACACTGTACATTATCTTCCTGCAAGTTATCTTTCCATTAACTCAGTAGCAAGCCAGACTTAAGTGAGAGAGAACAAAATAGCTCTATTTGCAGCACAAGTTTTAAAAATTGTTGCTGAACAATGCTGATTTTAATTCAATTATCTCTGTCAGACCTTCCAGCTCTGAAGTTCATAGTCAGCATAAAAAGTTAAGCCCTCTAGTGGGAAATTAATGAGAGCTTAAACAAAAAAACAAATTAATAAATAAATATTGAATTAATTAGAGATGTTGTTTGCCTTTCATACCTGAAATGTCCTGTAGCTTAGAGGGAAAAATGGACTTTGAAACTATATTTTTATCCTGCCAGACTTTAAAACCTTATTGGAAGCAAAACCAGCCTATTTGGTTTATTTAATTTTTACATGATTTTCTAGTAGACTTAGGGGCAGATGTATCAAGGGTCGAATTCGAGTTCATGAACATGAAATTAAAAAAAAAAAATCGAATTCTTCAAATTCGGGTGAATAGGATCGACTCGCAAACTCAAATCAAATTTGATTCAAGTTTTTTCTCCAAAAAAACCCCCCTTGATTTTCAGGAAGGCTGCAAACAACTCCAAATTGATCCAAGGACGTCCCCCAAAGGCTAAAACAGCAATTCGGCAGGTTTAAGGTGGTGAATAATCCAATTTGAATTCTTAAAGGGCCAGTAAATCTAATTTAAAAATTTTTAAAAACTTGAATCAAATTTTAACTCTTCCCTAGTCAAATTCCACTAATAAAAACTAAAAAATTAGATTTTTCACTTCGACCATTGATAAATCTGCCCCTTAAGGTATGAAGATCCAAATTACAAACCCCAGGTCTGAAGCATTCTGTATAACAAGTTCCATACCTGTACCTTGTACTTGATCCCAACTAAGATATAATTAATCCTTATTGGAAGCAAAACAACCTATTGGGTTTATTTAATGTTTACATGATTTTCTAGTAGATTTAAGGTATGAAGATCCATATTATGGAAAAATCTGTTATCCAGAAAACCCCATGTCCCCAACATTCTGGATAACAGGTCCCATGCTGTTTAGATGAGGCCAGGTGTGTGCAGGCACAGTGGGTATGGCATTTTAATATGCACTGTTATGTTCTATTATTAGTTCCTAGCGATCAGAAATAATCCCCAGAAAATATTTTTTTTCCTATTAAATAGCAGAATATTGCAACTTATTAATGACCCTGTGAGTGTTGTTACCTTGGAAATGTATCAGCCAAGGGAAGTAGTATAGCAGATTGAATAAATATTCTGAAGAAAAAATATGCAGAAGGAATATTTTGTGTAAATGATAAGCTTCAACCCTAAATCGACCCCAAAACCTTCTCTCAGGTAGGGATTTTTTCCATTAAATATATATCAAAAGTTGCAAAAAATAAAACATAAAAAATGCAACATACAGAACATTTGTGTCATGTGTGACATTTAATAGAATAATTATAGCATGTATTTCATAATTACTGGCATTTTAAATAGAACATAAAACAAGTGACCTCATTTACAAGAGGTGAAGTGCAAAGTACAAAAAATATAAGAAAGTCAATTTTGCAAATACTGTATATTCACCCGACTGTAAGATTTGACAATTCTATGTAGGGGGTTAGTTTTGGGAGTCTCATGGGCTTCCACATGCAGGAACACCACCTGCAGAAACCTCTTGGGAAGTCAGACATTAAGGGGCTTATTTACTAAAACATTCAGGTTGCCTTTTTTTTCATGAATTGTATGTTTTTTTTAAATATTTTTTTCTCTACAACTCTAAAAAGTCAAGATTTATTAACTGAAAAACCATGAAGAACTCTTATACAAAATGTCACCAAGTAAAAGCAGTTAAGGTCCCATAGAAGTCAATGGGAGCTGCGCTGATCCTATTGGACCTTTTTTTGGATTTTTTGCTAGTAATTGTCTGAAAAACTAAAATTTTTAGAGGTTTAAAAGATATTTGTTTGTTTGGATCGTTCAGCACATATTTCCATTAGTACTTTTTGTATTCAGATCTTTTAATAACTTTTATGGCATTTGTGGTTTTAGAGAAATAAGGGGGTATGTAATATGCTTCGTTAGCGCAACAAACTATCAGGGGCCTATCGGCTGCTAGCGGAAAAATCAGGACCAAAGAGGAAGTTTAGGGATTAAAGTCTAAGTTCACGGTATACAAAGGGGTCAGGCTTAATCGTAGTCAAGTTTATAGGCAGAGGAGAATTGGAGATTGATACCCAGATTTTTACACAATGATCACGAAAACTTGGACACAAACTGGAAACCTCTGTCAGATACAATCTCTGCTGGAAAGTCATGGATTCGGCAGATATAGCGAATGAACAACTAAAAGAGTTCAATGGCAGAGGGAAGTTTACGAAGAGGGATAAAGTGTGCCATCTAACTGAAGCGATCAATAACTACCCATATTACAGTGTTCCCCTTGGAAGGTGGTAGATCGACAATAAAGTCCATAGCTAAATGAGTCCAAGGATGAGAAGAAATAGGTAGAGGTTGCAATAGACCGCTAGGGTGATAATGCCTAGACATAGAAGAGGCACAAATGGCAACGGCTGCCACAAAGTCTTTCACATCCTTCTGAAGGGTTGGCCATCAAATGAGTCAACTGACAAGTTCAAAGGCCTTTTGGATATATATGGGGGTATCAGCAGGAGCGGAGGACTGGACAGATAGGATCTGGCTTGCCAGTTGTGGTAATAGGGAAGCAATGATTTTTGAGGTGGGAACAATTGGTTCTTGCTCCTCACTAATGCAACCCTCAGGAACAATGCTTTGGGATAGGGCATCTGTCTTCTGATTCCTGGAGCCAGGGCGGTATGTAAGGACAAAATTGAATTGTGTGAAGAAGAGTGCCCACCAAGCTTGATGAGGGTTTCATCTCTTGAGAGTCTGGATGAATTCCAAGTTTTTATGATAAGTGTAAATAGTGATGGGATAAGGTGCTCCTTCTGGAAGTGTGGAGTCAGGCTAGGCAGGAATCTTCTGCTATGCTCCTTGTCGGATTGGTGCTCCTTGAGTCGGGTGTCTACTAATGGCAACAGCAATCAGGTTTTCCAACTGTTCAGGATGATCCCTGGAGAATAAATCTTAATAGAGCACCACTCTATAAGCCTTTTTGTTCCAGTTAGTTTCAGCCATGAAAGTTCTAAAATCAATGGCATACTCACTGGCACTGCGACCCCCTTGCTGGATCTGCATCATAAAATTAGAAATTTAGGAAACCCAAGAACACAATTCAGAAATTCCTATAATAGGGCATTGAACCCGTGACCTGGAAGTCCTTTTATTTTCAAAGCAACAGACGCATGACGTCATCGCACCGGCGTCGGCCCACGTGGTTCATGGGTGCTGCCATCTTGGACGCTGCCGGAGATGGGAGCGTCATTAGGCGCTCCTGACAAATGTTTGCAAAAAATGCTTGCGAACATCAGCGACCATGTTTTTTTACTGATTAAGACCTCAATAACTTCCTATCGAAGTTTGCAACCAAATTGCTTTTGCAAACGTTCACAATGTATAAAATAACATTTTGCAATTGTAAACCGTTTTGTGCAACAAAATATTGAACGAAACTCCAGAGCAGATATTAAAGGTTTGCAGTGCACAATTGAGATTCGCAATGCAATAAAAGCCTAACGAAGAATATTAAATTGCAACAGGAAAATTTTAATTTGCAAAGTTTTGCTCTTTGCGTTTACATAGAGTGTAATTGTGGTTTCAAAAAGCTCTAATTCAAACTTTAAGAGACCTCTAAATGTTGATGATTGTTTTACTTTACAGTTGTCAACCACTATACAGATACACACACACACACAAATGTTTCTCTACTTAGAAAGTGGTTATACCTACATTTCCACTAACTAGAACCTATATCCCCTTTGCTCTTACTAATGTGAATGAGCTTCTAAGCACTAGGCATGCTCCAGATGGGGCCCTTTCCAAGGAGGAGTTAAGTTATCTTAACTATTTATAAATATAAAAGTAGTGATGAGCATATTTGTTTGCCATGTATGGTTTCACAGCAGATTTCTGCAACAAAAATTTGCCATGAAGTGAATTTTGCATGCAACAAAGAAGAATTACAGTAGACAAAAAAGGTATGCATTATATTATCCTTTTTGAAATTATTAGTTGTGCTTGTGTTGTTAAGCTAGTAATACATAAACTATAGATGGTACTTTTTGCTTAAACAGCAACAGTTAGTAAGTGTAGTAGGTGATACTATTACTGATCCACCAGAGGTAATGTAAAAAAAATCACAGACATGTGAAATATAGAAATTGACAACATGGGAGCCTTTTTTTTCAATTGAAAGTTGTAGCATAGTGGATAGGAGGTCCTCTAACAATGTAGGGCACATGTGAAGTAGCAAAAAAATGCATGTGATTTTGCCTTCCCAATGATTCAAATGCCAAGACATGGCAGACTTGTTTAACACATTCAACAAGACTTGAAAGTAAGGAAAAAATGTTTTATTGGCAACCCAAAAGCAGCAAAAATGCGCCTACTATATTATTATGTTACCCGTTAAACTTATATTGAAACTACTTATCAACCAATGCCCCCACTGGGCCCCCTTTATCTCCTGGGATCACTGGCAGTTGCATGCTCTCCTGTTACATGAGCTGCAGTGTTTCATGATTAAGTACTCATACATATTGAATATGCAGTAAAATATAGCGCATAAAATCATACAAGTTCTTGCAGGGGCACAAAAAACTTAAATTCCATAATCTTGCACTGCAATTATTTTAACTTTGTGATGAAAGGGGTTTCACTAGCATACATCACTGCACACTGAAACTTTATGTGCAACTATCAGAATGATGACTATAACACCATTTCATTAGTATATCTTCATCGCCTTTTGTTATGAGGGTAATCGTAAGATTACTACTCCAAACAACCGTTTTCTCCCTGATAAACAACAATCTCATTGTGTGCAAGGTACAAAGTAATACGTCTCTTAGCGAAGACTTGAATTCATATATCTAATAAAAACAGTTGATGCTTTGAAACCATGAGCAATCATAACCCCCATAAATAGGCAAGTTAGGAAATGAAACAGTACTGAGAATGAGCGAAGGTCAAGAGGATATGCATTATTTATCAAGATGGAGCTTATAGCACATATCTAATATTAAATTAGTAGAATATATCTGTGGCCTGTCCATGAGAGATTTTGTTTACACAGCTGTATTTTTTATGTGTTCATTTGTCAGGTCAAAGTTGCTCTCTAAGACTCAGCTTTTTTTATATTAATTCACTCTACTCCTTGAGAAATAAATGGCATGTGAAAAACGTGCCTGCATTTTCATTGTTTTCTATACTTAGCAAATGGAACATTAAGAAGATCTGTAGAGACTATATTCATTTTTTATAATTGTTTTTTTTTTTCGTTCCCCCTTTTTTTTTTTAAATATAAATATATATATATATATATATTTATGGTAACCTTGTGTTTTGACGAATTTGTAATCTGCTTCTCTGGCACACAAAAAGATGAATATAATAGCTCTTACAGCAAGAGTGTCAGCAATGTGCAAGCGGTATTTGTTTATAGCTTAGTGCCTTTTTTTATATATTTGAGCATCATACATTTTAATTAGGAGATTTTACAATCATTTTGCTTTCTTCTACTGCCAAGTGAAAATGAATGTTACTTTCCAAGATGCGAGAGAGTAAACCTGTCTCAGCTGAAGAAACAATATTCTTAAAAAGTTATCAAAAGAAAACAAGATTGGAGCAAAGAGACTGATTTGCATGATTTCTTTCTATTCAGCCCAGCCATGTCTCTGCATTACAGCAATATCCATGTAAGACAGTTGATGCTATTGTTATCAGGAGCACAAAGATTTACTATGCAACAAAACTGAAGTATCAACATTACTTTAGAGGGAATGTTGCAAATGCCTGAATGAAAAAAAAAAACATATGAAAAGACAGAAAAGAATTAGAATGCATAGCCTGCCAAGCGACCCACAGTGAAATTATTATTTCAATTAATTTTATTTATAAGATGCTTATATGTTCTGTGACACAATGTACTGAGGGTGCAATACAATGTGTCGGTGAGCCGACATAACAAACAGAAAGAATTGAAAACATTCCAGGATAAAGCTTCTTTATGTCAATATTTTTTTTTATATTGAATTTAAAGCAACGAGGGAAAGTGGAAAGCTACCTACTGAGTTACAAAATGAAATAATCTGTAGCAGACCAGTTGTCCGACATAGCAAAAAGGTATGTTTTACAGTCCTACTCCATTGTAATATCAATTGCATTGCACAAAAATGTATTCATTTCATCAAAGTGATGTGTTTTCATTTGCATGTTAAGAATAGGGGATAAATAAAACAAGCAGCCCCTGCAATTACCCCTTCCCCACAGTATCTGTGATTCAAGTGGCTACACGGTGCTTAATAATATGAACGGTAATGGTATGAGGGGGACAAGGAACAGAGGTACATAACTTGGAGGGGACAGGGAGGCATTGATAAAAGAGGTTTCATTATTTGAGGACAATAATTGGGGGGATAAAAATGTTACTTTAATTGGTATTTGGGATGGAGGGAGCACTCACTGTAGCCAGACAGCACCATCAAGAATATTTGTTTAAAAAGCCTTTATTTTGCTTTTCTTTGGCTTTGTGATCAGGACAGTTACAACGTTTCAAGCCAAACAATGGCCCTTTATGGAGGGAGCACTGACACACCAGCTGGTGACAGGGATTGAAGGAACAATGCAAGTTTGAGGAGAACTAGGATGGAGTGAGCAGAGATGGCACATTAACTTTTAGTATATTATAGAATGGCTAATTCTAAGTTTCTCTTCTTCTTCTGACTCTTACCAGCTTTCAAATGGGGGTCACTGAAAAACAAATGCTCTATTGCAAATGTATTCTTATTGTTATTTTTTATTACTCATCTTTATTACTTTGCCAGATTATAACATGTCCTATTGCATTTAAATGATTTATTTATTTTAGTTTTTAAACTATGATAATTTAAAGTTCATTTTATGTTTCCTTATGAACATTGTATTTGCTGCATGCAGGTGTCTAGCAACCCGGCATAAGAATAATTGCATAGATGCAGGGAGTTGCAAGGCAAAAGACTGAACCTGGGAAGATCAACAAAGCAAGATGGGAGGAGAAGACAAACGGCTACAAAGCCATGACAGCTCTTCGTGGACCCTGAGAGATGGCCATAGCAGAAATTTCCCTTTGGAGAAGACTGGAACAGCTGCCCTATGACCAGAGAAACCGAAATCCCATGAGAAAGCCTGACTGAAAGGAATAACCAGCAAAAGGTAGGTGCAAAATATTAAAGGAACACTGGAAGTATCACCTTCTAAGATGTATCTGTCTGTGCATCCAGTACTATACACTTGCATACCATTCATTGGAGCTGACTGAACCAGTGCACTACAACACAAAGGCCTATAGCAGCATAACGAGAAAAGTTTTCGATTAAATAATACTCCTAAAGTACATCTACTGCATCATATTCATACTCAACCCAAAGGATACAAAAGAAAATTTCAGTAGCACGACACAAGGAAAGGGATAAGATGTTGCAAAACTCAAATAAGCATTATAAAGGTCACATGAACAGGGGCAGCTGGGAAATTGACAAAATGTCTAGCCCCATGTCAGATTTCAAAATTGAATATAAAAAAATCAGTTTGCTCTTTTGAGAAACGGATTTCATTGCAGAATTCTGCTGGAGTAGCACTATTAACTGATGCGTTTTGAAAAAAACATGTTTTCCGATGACACGATCCCTTTAAGCGGGGGGTGCAATGAGGCTGTGACAAAATAAAATGATATAGACAAATACAAGAGGTCCTCTGCTCTCAACCCATTATTAGTATATTATTTACATTGAGACATTTTGTGCATACAGCTACTAAAAATGCCTTACCCTTTAAACAAAACAGGATCCTTGCAGTTGCAGGAAGCACCCCCAGTCCCTCTGGGAGTTCCTTACACAGACAGGTAACCTTCCTGCTGTGCACTGTTTAGAAAGACGTGTGTGCGTGTGTGCGTGTGTGCGTTTGTGCGTTCCTTGATAAAGACCCGAATGCGGGTCGCAATATTGGATGCATAGGTATGAATAAAAATTGACTTTTTCACTAAGACTGAAGTGCGGGTCCTTGAAAAATTGTATATATATATAAATCCCTAAAAGAATTGTAAATTGATCAATCCCCTCTTTTTCTAGTGTATTCTACTAGTCTGATCAGTTGCACTTCCATTGTATTTGTATGTATTTGCTCAAATTGGTGTTGGTGGAGTTAAGGCAAACAGAAGTCATGGACAAGTTGCAAATTTAAAGCATTTTTTCTCACTGCACAGTTTATTATCCACAAAACAGTGTAATAAACACAGTCACTTCTGCATGAGGCATCAATTTAACAGAAGACAGAATCCTCACTCCTGTGGGGTCTATATAAGGGTCTCCTCCAACTCAAACTCAGTAAGACACAGTGCATTGTTTACATTTCGGAAAAACACAAGGAAAAAAGTCACAGTTTGCCTAATTTTTTGGTAAAGAGAACAGGAAAGTTTTCTCTCAACTGCTAGAACCCCCATTTTAAGTCCCCTGATTTTAAATTTTCTCTCATTTTACATTGTTGTTTTGTGGTCCCACCTATATATTATGCATATATACACATTACCCTGATTTTACATTTCCCTGGATTTTACATCATTTTTCTGGTCCCCATAAAATGTAAAATGGGGGTTCTACTGTATAATAAATCAAACTACTAGTGATGGGTGAATAAATTATTGCGGCAAATAAATTTGCCGGTGAAAATTCAGTGGCATCAATTTCCGATTTTCATGATTTTTTGTGAAAATGTTCGAATTGCGATTTTTTTTTTTGTGAAAACGATTGAATTGCTCGATTTTAGTGAAAACATTAGAATTGCTAGATCTTTCCGAAAACGTTCCAATTACTTGAATTTTTTGTAAAAACTTTCAAATTGCTTGTTTTAGTGAAACGTTTGATTTGCATGATTTTTTTGTGAAAACGTTTGAATTTCAAAAATTTTTCGTGAACTTTCCGATTTCACGGTTTTTCTCAAACTATTCGCCATTTCATTAATTTTACGGGAAATTCGCTAATTTTTCCGCAAAGCGAAATGGGAGAAATTCGCCCATCACTACAAACTATCAATAAAATACATTAGTACAGTATAAAGTACAATCAGTAAAGAAATACAAACATTGCATGGCATGCTTGGCAAATAGGAAAATCTGGAAAAGGGGATTTTTTCGTTCTGCAAAATTAAAGCTGACTTACTAATTTGCTGTTTAATAAATATGCCCCAAAGACACACCAAGCTTTGTGTCCTTTACTCTAAACTACTCAAAACATGCTAATCAGGCCGGTTTCCAAGGAAACCAAAGTAAAAGCTAAACTAGCAATGCAGCAGCTAAAGAATATAAATGTAAAAAGCCTGCCATTGAATTGAAAGTTAGCCTACTCTTTTACTGTTAAACAAATAAGGGATATTAAAATAAAGAAACAGGGCTTTACTGTGCTACAGAAGAACAGATGAATGGGGAAATGCTATCCTCTTCCATCACTGATCCCTGATAGCAAAGTACACAAAGGCATCCAAACTGGCTCACAGAAATTAGTGGTCTTGTGAATTAAATATGTGTAACATGCTAGATTCTGGTGATGGCCAAGTGAATCAACAATTATCCTTAAAAATATGTAAAAAATGTACACCCATACAGAGGGCTAAAATTAAGGAGGCAGAAGAAGCACATGGCTTGGGCGCAAATCTGGAAGGGCACTAGGCATGTACCTATTCTGTCTGTCTACCCCTTCTTCAGGGTCCTGATACATGCCTCCCAACTGTCAAGTTTTTGACAGCTCAGCCCACAGTCCTGGATTGTTCCTGAAATGTCCTGAGTTTCTCTTTGATCTCCTGCAATGATCAGCCAGAAAAAAATACAATATTTCTGAAATGTAATTAAATAATAAATAATAGGCTTTTGGCAGAAAGCCCAGAATACTCAATAGATACATTGATAATAATTTAAGATAAGCAAAAAAACAATTGTAACTATTTAAGATAAGCAGGTCTCTTGGGGAAACTGTAACTTGCAGCTTAAAGAGCATTTCGCCTTCATTAGCAAAACTGTAATAACCCATACCCCGACCCTCAAATACCCAGAATGTGTTCAAACTTTCCATAAGCTGCTAAATTTTGTAAAATTGATGTGGCATTTAGGGGGTGTGGCCATAAAATTCTAAAAAAATTCTGTCTGGCTACATGTGGCAGATCTTTTTATCCTGGTCTCTCTTGCACACACAGGGGAGGGGGCACTCTCAGAAACTTGTCTCGGGCACATTTTGTGCTTAGCCCAGCACTGCCAGCGTGTGATTTTAACTATTTTAGTTATTGTTTTCTAGAATGCACAGAATCCACTATTTTAGGAATCAACCAAATCCTTTGTGAAAGGCTGAATAATGATCCAAATTTGAACTCATTTGCATATGTAAATTAGGGAAACAAGGGGAAAGAGATCTGCACAGTATGCAGTTTAAAAAAATCACTGTTTGTGTGATAAAATGTCACATGGTTTTTGTATTCCAAAATCGGTTCGGCCAGGCACTTGAATTTGCCTAAATCTGAATCCTGCTGAAAAAGGCTTAATCTTGGCAGAATCTTGAACCGAATCCTGGATTCGGTGCATTCCTGTTGTTTTTTCTTGGTTTAGCTTAGTATTTCAGTATTCTGCTAATGTGTGCATTACTGAGTGTTTTGATTGGCCGTGTTTTCAACAACTTAAGACCAATTTTATAGCTTTCTAAGCTAACTTCTTAGAAGGTAATTACTATATCAGGGCTGTGGGGGGAAATACTCATTGCTGTGGTTAAAAAAGAAAGAAATGTAGTGTAGTAATATTGCTGGAAGTCAGTAACAAGAAAGCAAGAGAAACATAATTTACTTAATATTCCCATTAGACCTATATACATAGAAAACATGGCAGATTTACAGGCCTTTTAAACAAACTTCATTTTATAGCTATGCTGTTTATAAACAGGATTGTGAAATGTATATTGGTTTGTGCAGCATGGCTGAGGGATCAGTCCAGCACTGGTTATAGGACACTGCAGAGTATATTAAAGGAGAAGGAAAGGTCTTTTAACTTGGGGTGCCAAAAGTTCAGGTTCTTACCTGAAACCCAGGGAGAAAACTGCACTAGTCCAGGGATTCTTCCAGCGAGCACCATGGATTGATCGTCTTCTGACTTCTTCTATTTTTAAATTTCCCAGGGCAAATGCATGCGCAGTAGAATGAAATAGCCGACTTTTTCATTAAAGTTCAGATTTTCATGATACTGTGCATGGGCAGCTTTGAGAATAAAGAAGCCGGAAGATGATCGCTCTGTGGTGCTCACTGGAAGAATCCCAGGCCGGTGCAGTTTTCTACTGATAAGTGCACCGGCCTGGGGTTGCAGGTAAGTTCATGTGATCACTTGGGGGTGCCTTCTCCTTTAAGGAACAATTGGCAGTGAGAACAGCAAGGGATAAAGGGGTGTTGGTACAGGACTGAGAGTAACAAAGTTTGAGCGAGTAGTAGAGTTACAGTGCCAGTTTGAGAATGAATTTGGTGACTGGATGCTCTACAAGATCAGTACTGATTATCAGTAACATCAATGGCAAATATTGTTCATATCATAAACGAAACACTTTTGACGTTAATACCCTCCTCAATGTATTTCCTTGGCAGAGCCACTTGTATCACCATCAAATATAACCGTGATGCTGCACTGTGAAAACAAACTGTAAAAACTAGGGCAAAAAAAGCATCTTTAAAAAGAGATGCCTGAAATTCCTAACTGTGATTGCTTTAGAATCTATGCAAACTTCTTTTAGGATTTTTTTTTAATGCCAGCTGTTTAATGATGGCGAGCAGCCAAACTGTAAAATATCTGCCAATAGGCACCAGTGTCCAAAATTATCCCAATGTCAGGCCACCTTTATTATAAAAATAAGGCAATCATGAAAGCAAAAATCTGATTGGTTGATATGGGTAAGTGCACTAGTATAACTGTAGGGATAAATGCTACCATATGGCTTTAAATCCTGACATCTCCTCATTTCCCAAGATGCTGTGCAAAAGCTTATGGGTTATTAGTATAATGTGTAAAGTGTTTATTTGGCCAATAGGCCGATGACCACTTTCTGCCACACTTTAAAGGGATGGTTCACCTTTAAGATAACTGTTAGTATGTTAAAGAATGGATAATTCTATGCAACTTTTAATTTGGAATTCTTTTAATTTTTTTTTAATGATTTGCCTTCTTCTTCTGAATCTTTCCAGCTTTCAATTGGGGGTCACTGACCCCATCTAAAAAGGCTCTGTAAGGCTACATATTTCTTGTTATTTCTACTTTTCATAACTCATCTTTCTAATCAGTCCCTCTCCTATTCATATTCCAGTCTCTTATTCAAATCAGAACATGGTGCTAGGGTAATTTGGACCCTAGCAACCATAATGCTCAAATGGAACTGGAGAGCTGCTGAATAAAAAATTAAATAACTCAAAAATCACAAATAATAAAAAATTAAAAACAAATGCAATTGTCTCAGAATATCACACTCTACATCATACTAAAAGTTAATTTAAAGGTGAACAGCCTCTTTCATATCATTTTTGGTAAGGAGTGGTCCTTCCTCTTTTGCTTTCCACCTGAGGAACAGGTTGGATGTTGCTGGAGCCTGGGACTTAAGCTGAGTACAGAAAGGCCGCAAGGAGACCTTGGTAAAGTCAGGGACCCCATGAATGAGGTGTAGTCAGGACAGGGTAATTCTCTGTAATTGCACTTTCTAGGAAAGTGAGGCAGATAGAACTAATTAGCAAGAGCAGCCTGTGCTCCAACTAGGATAATTAGCTCTCCCCTGGTCTGTAGTGTAGAGATCACAGGCTAATATTGAATTACGTTATGTGTATTCCCTGATCCAAAATGTGTAATGCAGGTCACTGTCTAGAGATCCTGAGGGTGCATCTATCAATCTGGTAGACTATATCCACAGGGGTATCACAAGGTGCTGGCTCTGAATTTCGTGTAATTAGCGGTGAGCAAATCAATGGGCATTTTTGCAACAATTTTTCTCGCTCCTAAAAAAATTCAATTGGTGTTTTGTCTTATGTCGACTTTTTGTCCTAATGCATTAAAGTCAATGGGAATTTTTTCTTATGGCGGACTTTGTCATAATGCATTAAAGTCAATGGGTGTTTTTTCTTATGAGTTTTTTTCTCTATAAATTTTTCCAAGCAGTTTTGCAAAACAATTTGCACATGGCGAAATGCAGGCGAATAAATGCTCTCATCACTAGCTGTGATGTTACCTGACATGCATGTGCATACTTCAAGGACTGTGAGTATGATATCCCTGGTTACACTTTAACAGAATAATTTCTTATAATTTAACAGTCACTATACCTCCCAAGAATAACCCTAATTGGTGGTCCCTAACCACAGCATTGGTTCCACGGACTTAATCCTTTCTCGCTTGTGGCTTTTAAAAGAGATAGACTGCCCAGACCAACAGACATTTTAATTGCCACCATTTAAAGGGATGGTTGTGGGGGTGCTAAAACCACATGGAAGCTTGGCCTTAAGAATGACATTGCTGTGTGCTCACAACAAGGACAAGCGCAAAGACCCCGACAACAGTAAGGTCAATCAAAGGTCGATTTTGTGAGGTTTTTTTCTACCTCAAATAAACTCACAAAGCGAATGTTTGCTTATTTATGAAAAAAACCCCTTATGTAAAAAACTCAAATGAATGGAGGCTAAAAACATCTTTATATGGTTCAAGGTACCTCTGCCATTGACTTCTACATGACCTCAACAGGTTTTAGCTGGAGTATTTTCGGATTTGGGCTTTTTGCACCTTCAGGGCATAATAAATCAAGAAAAAATTTAGTTTTTTTTATCGTGAAAATTTGAGTTTTTAATGAAATTACCCTAGAAAAAAAGCTACATTTTTTGGGGAAAAACACAACTCAACCTTTAATAAATAACTCCCTAGGTATCCTTACTGTAATCTAATATTTTTTGTACAGGTTTTAAGTTTTAGAACTTAATTTTTCTATCCTACAAATTTCAGAACTATTTATCAATCTCCCTACCCCCCCCCCCCCCCCCCCCCAAACAGTAGAACCATAGTCATCAGGGACAGGTTAAGTAGTGTAAAATTACAGGGAATGGGCTCAAGAAATTATTATGGGGCACCCAGGGATTTCTGTTATGATCTTGTTCATATCATTCTATTTTATCTTAAGGGTGCTTAATTGCAGTGCCCTTATCTGTAATATTTAGACCATTGACTAAAATTGGAATCCTGTCCTCAAGTCATCTGCAGATTGTTTTAAATAGCAAATAAAGGGAGAGAAGTCGTGTGATTTGATCATTCTAATAAAATAAGGCTTTTGGGAAAGTTCAGAATGTTATTAATTTTCAAAAAGGGGTTAACCATACGGTTATGATTTAAGAATTCACTGATCTTTCGTTTGATTAGAGTACCTTAAAAAAAATGAGTTAAGCCTGCATGGAATCCCTTCCCTGAGGGAGTGGTGGTAGGAAAATGGAAAGAAGTTGAAATACAATTAAAAATCCCCAAGCTAGGACTAGAAAGCCTGTAGCCCTCCACTGGGACTGCTGGGAATTCTAGTTCTGTGACAGCTATGCCCCATCTGATATTTTCCTAAATCATATCAAACAGAGAAAAAAAAGTTTTTAATGTAAGCATATATGAAAGTATAGACCAGGCCATGCATTTATTATCTATTTTCAAATATATTTCTGCTGCTGAAAAACACAATTCTTTCACTCTTGCTCTCGCTCTCACAAATGATTTTCTTTCAGCCCCTACAGTAATACAGGCTGTTATTAAACTACTTTCAATTAATTTATATAACTTGAGACTCAGATCAAGTTCTAGCATATATCTGTAACGAGTAGAAGGGTGGTTCATGTGATTTTACATTCTATTACCGTGGCTGCTTACTGGTAGAGCAATTTTACCAGGCAAACATCTCCGTCAGCTGGACCCTCACAATAGTGTTGGAGAATGGGATGGTGTTGCTGAACTAAAATTTAAATACTGTGAGGAATACAACAAATGGTGCCAGTGCTTTTTAACCGTGAACAGGATGCTCATTCAACATAAATGATCTGCTCACAATTAATAAATAAACCAAGACAAAGCAAACTAACAATGTAGTAACTCAGTACAAGATTACAGACACTCAGGCAACAGTAGCTGCTAGGAGAGGGGACTTGCAAAGGTTTAAAGGGGTTGTTCACCCATAAATTAACTTTTAGTATGATGTAGAGCAGTGATCCCCAACCAGTAGCTCGTGAGCAACATGTTGCTCTCCAACCCCTTGGATGTTGCTCCCAGTGGCCTCAAAGCAGGTGCTTATTTTTGAATTACTGGCTTGGAGGCAAGTTTTAGTTGTATAAAAAACAGATTTACTGCCAACCAGAGCCTCAATGTAGGTTGACAATCCACATAGGGGCTACCAAATGGCCAATCTCCGTCCTTATTTGGCACCCCAAAAACATTTTTCATGCTAGTGTTGCTCCCCAACTCCTTTCACTTCTGAATGTTGCTCACGGGTTCAAAATGTTGGGGATCTCTGATGTAGAGATTGATCTGCTAGTATCCAAATTACCCTAGCAACCATGCATTGATTTGAAGAGACTGGAATATATATATAGGAGAGGGTCTGAATTGAAAGATGCATAGTAACAAGTAGCAATAACAATACATTTGTAGCCTTACAGAGCATTCATTTTTAGATGAGTCAGTGATCCCCATCTGAAAGTTAAAGAGTCAGAAGAAGAAGGCAAATAATTAAAAAACTATAACAAAGGCCGATTGAAAGGTTGCTTGGAATTAGCCATTTTTTAATGAACTTAAAGTTAAAGGGATACTGTCATGGGAAAAATGAATCAGTTAATAGTGCTGCGCCAGCAGAATTCTGCACTGAAATCCATTTCTCAAAAGAGCAAACAGATTTTTATATATTCAATTTTGAAATCTGACATGGGGCTAGACATATTGTCAATTTCCCAGCTGCCCCAAGTCATGTGACTTGTGCTCTGATAAACTTCAATCACTCTTTACTGCTGTACTGCAAGTTGGAGTGATATCACCCCCCTCCCTTTTCCCCTCCAGCAGCCAAACAAAAGAACAATGGGAAGGTAACCAGATAACAGCTCCCTAACACAAGATAACAGCTGCCTGGTAGATCTAAGAACAACACTCAATAGTAAAAACCCTTGTCCCACTGAGACACATTCAGTTACATTGAGAAGGAAAAACAGATGCCTGCCAGAAAGCATTTCTCTCCTAAAGTGCAGGCACAAGTCACATGACCAAGGGCAGCTGGGAAATTGACAAAATGTCTAGCCCCATGTCAGATTTCAAAATTGAATATAAAAAAATCAGTTCACATGACAGTATCCCTTTAAGAGAAAGGTGAAACACCCCTGAAACACCCCTTTAAGGTCACTAGTAGAGACATACTGTATCAGCTATGGTCTGAACATCTTCCAGTAGAATCCTCTCATAGATAAAACTGTCCTTTACTAGGTATTGCCTGTAAGGTTACCCAAGTGTATCAATTCTTGGTGGATCCAAGTAAGGTTGCCACCTGTCCAGTTTTGAGAGGCAGCTAAAGGTAGCAACCTTAGATCCAATTGTTGCATTTGCTAAACTGTTCTGACTATTTTTTTTTATTATTTAAAGATTTTATTATTATAAGAAAACAGTAGTTACAAGCATAATATTAACACATGTATGATTTGTACAGTTGCATTAACATGGATCGGTAAATCAAGATTCACAGGCACTGCTAGATACATATCACTTAGTAACCAATAAACCTTTGTATGGAACAGATAAATGCATCATTGTCTTTATTAGTGCTACCGTTATGTGCTCAATCTATGGCATGAGATAGGCAGTGTCCAGTCCATTAATAATGCTACGAATGTATACTAACAGAAGTCATAAAGAAGAGAAAAAAAGGGGGGGAAGAAAAGTTAGGGAGGGGAGGTCAGAGGGTGGATGCAGAGGAGCTAAGCCTTTGAGTCAAGTGGAGTCTGACTGAGCTGACTCAAATTCTGCCCAGGGGAGCCATAACAGTGCATTTTTGTATCCCGTATCTTGTAGATATGCTCTGATATTCTCCATGTTTCTTATCCATCTCACTTTAGTGATAAGGGCCTGTTGGTTTGGCAGGGAGGTGCTCTTCCACTTGGCAGCTCTGAGCGTTTTCGCAGCCGTAAGTATATGTGTCGCTAGTTTATTGGCATCTGAGGTGTTCAGTGTAGTTAGAGGTAGGCCCAGGAGGAATGACAGAGGATCGGGTTCAATGGAAAGCTTAAAAGTAGCTGATAGAATACGGGCCACCATTTTCCAAAATTCCCTGACAATTTTGCAAGTCCACCACATGTGGTAAAATGTACCCCTCTCTCCACATCCCCCAAAACATTGCGAGGAGGAGGCGTTACTTGAAAGGTGGGCGAGCCGTGAAGGGGTATAATACCACCTAAATATCAATTTATAGGCCTTCTCCGATATTATGGTGCACACTGATGATTTACTGGCCCTGTCCCAAATGGTGTGCCATTGCTCCATCTCAATTGTCTCCCGTAGGTCTCCTTCCCATTTAGCCATGTACGGTTGCATCAAAGTGGTAGTATCCTCAGCGAGCTTGTTATAAATTATTAATATCAGATGGGCATTCTGATCTGAGTTATGGCATAAGAGTTCAAATTGTGTGGGAGATGATATCAGAGTATCGCCCTGCAAAAAGGTTTGGGTCACAAAATGACGTATTTGCAGATATCTAAAGAATTGGCCGTTAGGGATCTGGAGGATGTCTTTGAGGTCCGGAAAGGTACGTATCTCTTGCCCCATTACTAAGGTCGAACAGAGATGTGCTCTGTTTTCGATCCAGGGGAGAAAATCTCGTTTCCATCCCTGGAGGAAATTTTTTATTTCTCAAGAATGTGCAGCACATTGAGCCGTAAGGGGAGAGGTGCAGCTTTTCTCCGTACTTATCCCAGATTTGTAATGAGTAGGGATGTAGCGAACCGCCGTTTTTAGCCGTTTAGGGATTTTAATCGTTCGAACGAATGGAAATCGTTCGATTTTAGCGGTCGAATGGTCGCGAACTCAAATTGCGAACGTTCCCAAACGTTCGCGAACATTAGGCGGACGCGAACGGTCGAAGTTCGCGCGAACTGTTCGCTACATCCCTAGTAATGAGTGCATCGTTGTGGGGGGGGAGGTGGTCAGGCACGTCTCTATCTTTTCCCGGGATCCAAAGGAACTGGTCTAATGTCATAGGGGTCAGGCCTGCGTTTTCGATATCTAGCCACGTCATGGTAGGGATTCTATGCATCGCTACTATCTCAGACAATCTCGCCGCCATGTAATATATAAATACGTGCGGTACCCCCAGTCCCCCCATCTTTTTCGGCTTCGTCATTATGTCTAGTTTTATCCTAGGACGCTTGTTGTCCCATATAAAATTTGTGACGGCCTGTTGGAGGGAATTGGCTGTTCTTTCAGAGAAGTGTATTGGGAGAACTCTAAATAGGTATAAAATCCTGGGAAGTAGTGTCATCTTTACCACTGAAATACGGCCAAACCAAGAGAGTCCATACTTGCTCCAGGTTTGTAAACATGATTTTAGGGAGGCCAGCATTGGAGCATAGTTGTTGTCATAAAGAGAGTCAAATGTGGAAGTTAGCTGTATGCCAAGGTATTTAATTGCCCGTTCTTGCCAATGGAAGTCAAAATTGAGATGTAAGAGCTTCTTTTCCATAGGGTGCATTTTGATTGCGATTGCTTGAGATTTGGAATTGTTGATCTTGAACCCGGAGAAAAGGCAGAACTGGTCCAGCAATTTGTTAAGGTGTGGTAGCGAGGTTTGAGGTGAGCTCAAGGTGAGAAGAATGTCATCCGCATATAGACTGATCTTGTGATCTGTTTCACCCACCCTGATGCCCGTTATTTGTGAGTGGTTACGAATGGCATTAGCGAGTGGTTCCAGTGACAGGGCAAACAGGAGAGGAGAGAGTGGGCATCCCTGTCTCGTCCCCCCCGATTGTAATCTCCTCTGAAAGAGTTCCCATAATAGCAACTCTGGCCGAGGGGGCGTTGTAGAGCTGCTGTACCCCACGTAAGAAAGGGAGCGGCAAATTTACCTCCTCTAGTACTGTTGTCATATATTCCCAGTTCAGTCTATCAAAGGCCTTTTGAGCGTCCAGTGATAGTAACATTGTGGAGGTTGACTGTTTCTGTGCTAAATGGGTCAAGGTGATGGCTTTCCTGACATTATCCCCTGCCTGCCTGCCCGGGATAAACCCCACTTGGTCGGGGTGTACTAGCGAGGGCAAGAGGAGGGCCAGCCTGGTTGCTAGGATTTTTGCAAACAACTTCATATCCACATTTATCAAGGAGATTGGGCGATAACTTTCGCAGTTCAGCGGATCTTTTCCCTCTTTGTGAATCATACATATGGTTGCTGCTTGCATGTGGGGTGTAGGGGGGTGACCATCTAGAAAAGATTGGTATAGTGTGATTAACTGAGGAGACAAAATTTCCGCAAATAGTTTATAGTATCTGGCAGAGTAGCCATCAGGGCCTGGAGATTTGCCCGTTTTAGCATTCTTGATCGCCTCTTGAAGTTCCTCTGGTGTGATTGGGGCCTGTAGCTGTTCTTGTCGCGTGGGCGAGAGGGAGGGTTTAATCCAATCTGATATAAAGTGGGACTGCCTTGATTTCGTTGCCAAGGGGGCTTTATCGTCTGAATATAGCTCTGCATGAAATTTGCGAAACAACTCTGCTATCTTGAGCGTGTCTCTTGTGATACATCCCTTTGAGTCACGCATGGCATGAATGGTATGTGCTGCGTTGTAGTCTCTTAACTTGCGCGCTAACATGGTGTGAGGTTTATTAGCATACTCGAAGTATTTCTGTTGAGTTCTTTGCAAAGCAAATGCCGCTTTATCCGCCAGGAGTTTCGTCAGGTCAGTCCTCAAGAGGTTAATTCGTTGCAAAGCTACTGGGGTGGGATTTTGTTTATGTTGTATTGACAGACTATGAAGCTCTTCCGTTATTGAAGACACCTTCCTGAGCCGATCTCTTTTCGCCCTTGAAGCTATGTTTATCAGTATCCCTCTCACCACCGCTTTGTGGGCATCCCACCTAACAGCTAAAGAGGTATCCATGGGATAATTTCCCCTAAAGTAGTCTGTCAAGGCCTTCCTCACAGATGCACAAGTCTCCTGATCTAGAAATAGTGAGTCATTTAACTTCCAGGTGCCTCCCCCTCTCATTGCATCCCAACGTTCAAAGACAGCCTCCACCATCCCATGATCTGACCATGTTATTTCATGTATTTTGGTTCTCCCTACTACAGCAATCTGTGTTGAGTTGGTGAAGAGGAAATCAATGCGTGAGTATGAGTTATGTACTGTAGAGAAGTACGTGTAATCCCTGTCGAGGGGGTGCCGTTCTCTCCATATGTCTACTAAAGCTAAGTTTCTCAAATGTTTCGTTAGGCGTTTGGTGTCTGACGAGAGTTTCAGGGGTTGTTTTGCTGCCAGGGTATCCCTGGTTCTGTCTAAATTGTTGTGCAAAATTGTATTGAAATCTCCCCCCACTATCAGCCTGCCCTCTCGTACCTCTGTTAATTTCTCGAAAAGTGTAGAAAAAAACGTTGTCTTTCTCGTATTCGGTGCATAGACTGAGGCCAACGTGACCATTTGGTTCTGTAACAGGCCAGTAACTATCACATAGCGGCCCTCCTGATCTGTAAATTTTCTTTGTAACTGGAATTTCACATGCCTATGAATTAAGATGGCCACCCCTTTCGATTTAGTATCTCCACTGGATAGGTAGCAAGTGGGATAGGTTTTGCTCATGTACTTTGGAAATGAAGTGCGAGAAAAATGAGTCTCTTGTAACAGGATCACATCTGCCCTAAGTTTAGCGTAATCGGTCAGTGCCATCATCCTTTTGTTTGGGGAGTTGAGCCCCCTCACATTGTGGGTTATCACTTTCAAGTGGAATGGGTGAGCTTGTGCATCGTCTCTGCCATGGCTCTCGGTTAGCTCCTCTGCCATGGTGTGTGTGGGTAAGGGGAAAACTGGGAAAGTTACAACTTACAGTAGTATAGACAGGGGGAGGGGGCCCTGAGTAACCAGCAGTTCAGGGTATCTTGGGGTCCACTAACGGGGTACAAATTAGGTTGTAACCGCTGGGGTTGCCCAAAGGAGGAGTGAGACTAGTAGGTTAACAGTTGGGTATGCTCTCCCCCCAGTCCCGGGTGAATGCAAACATAAACAGTATATAAACAACCACTTATGCATCAAATATATCATTCAAGAAAAAGAAAATTCAACAAGCAAATAACACAAACGAGTTAAATGAAAAAACCTGAGGGTCTGCCGGCCGGAGTCATAGGATCTTGCCTGGCTTCTGGAACTCAGCGCGGGCTGGAAGAGTGTCAGCCTGTTTCCCCACTTACAATGTCATTAAAGGGCAGATATAGTCCTTCCGGGGAAGTCGTGTATAAAGGTCTCTAAACCGGTTTCTCAAGTCCGTGCTCCGAAAAAGGAGCATGAGTTGTAGGTCAAAGATAGGTCGTGTCCATCTCAGCCGCTTGAGATGTTTGAGAGCCTCCGCGGTGTCTTCTGGGTCCCGCATAGTGTAAGTAACATTGTTGTATGTATAAATGAGTTTAAAGGGAAAGCCCCATTTGTATTGGATGCCCTTCAGTCGCAAGGCCTCTGTAAGCGGTTTCAGCTCTCTCCTTTTCTGTAGAGTCGATGGAGCAAGGTCCGCATAAAGTTGAGGCGTAATTCCATCCAGTTCTATTTGGTTTTCCCTGGCCGCACTGAGTATGGCTTCTTTAGTGCGAAAGTAGTGAAAACGCACAATGATGTCCCTAGGAGGTGCATTGCCCTTTGGTCTCGCCCTAAGTGCCCTATGGGCTCTGTCCATCAGTAGATCGCTCCCTTGCATGTTCGGCAGTAATTGTTTAAAATATCTTTTCAGGTAAGACTCCAGCGGTACAGTTTCAGGGACACCTCTAATGCGTAGATTGTTACGCCTGGAGCGGTTCTCTAAGTCTTCTTGTGAGTCTTGAAGCTCCTTTAGTTGTAATTGCACAATTGCACAATTGGATTTGTGATTCCGAGTTGGTGAGTCTTTCTTGAATATCACCGTGATCTCGAGTAACTGTCTGGAGTCTTTGATCCATGGAAGAAAGTTCGGAGGTGATCTCTGACAGGGAATTCCTGAGTTCGGATTGAATATCCTCTTTAAATCCACATAAGAAATGTTTTAGTTCCTGAATATCCTTCTTTGTGCATGGGGCACTGGAAGATTCTTGATCTGAGGAATCTGTGCTCTGGGAACCCATGAGCTGTTTTTTGGCTGCGGGACCTGCTTTTAAAGAAGTCTGCACCTTGGTCAGCGGAGCTCGCCTTACCCTTACCCCCCGTCATTGCAGAGTGTAGAGCGGTATCAGTTCCCAGATGTGGGTAACAAGGCAGGCTCTTTATCCGAGTATGCACAGTAGGTGACAAACTGGCCCCCTGTTAATTCCAGGAACTATAGATAGGAGGATCTGTGTATTGGCAAATGTCAATGGTCACTGTACAACTGACCCTTCCTCACACAGTCTGGAGATATGAGCCGAAAGAGGAGTAATGCGGTGCGTGTAGTGCCAGGGCCTATGGAGCCTCAGAAGACCTGCGGGGCATGTGACTTGTCTGAAGGTGGGGGTGTTAGCTACAGTATGTTGCCGTGTGAGCGTGCCTCCAGGTCAGGTAACTCAATAATGGGCACCCGGGCCTTTAAGTAGGCCGTATGAGCTGTGCGCAGTACTGTATACTGAGGCCTATGTAGCAGGAGCAATGCCACGAGGCAGAGTTCTCACCATAGAGGGGAGTAATGGGGCCTCCCGTAGCTCCCTCCAAAGGTTTGCGGCCGTATCTGCTGGCGTGATGGGCGGTGGGGACGGTGCAGCAAGGCCCGTTACGGCTCAGTAGTCGTTGCGGTATCGATAGGCCGCGTGGTAGATGACGTTGGGCCCGCGTGATCGTGCACTCACTGTTACGCCGAATGCGATCCTCCGCAGTCGGTACCGGCCGCTTCCACTGGCACCGGCAGCACAAGACCCCCGGAAGAGCGAGTGGGCCGAGGCGTTGCGAACACGCTGCGGCTGATACAAGGGCACTCAGCGCCTGGGCCTGCCACCGATCACTGCGTCCCCAAGCTCCGTTCTGCACCGGCAGCACCGCTCAGCTCCCCTCCTGTGCTGTGACACGAGCACCAGATCGGTAAGTTTGTTTGCAGCTAATTATTGCGGTTTTCTTGCTATTGGGGCTGGGGGGGAGCGGAGCTCCCAAGTTATGCTGCCATCTTGTTCAGTGTGTAAGCCACACCCCCCTGTTCTATTTTATACCCCTGGATTGTACAACGATGGGAGCTGTAACCAAACATTATTCAGAGACTCCCTATTTGGTTATTGCATTAAGGGGTTTGTTCCTCAAGACACAAGTTTCCTACATGGGTCCTCCAGCAGCATCCACTGTCACAACAGGTGGAGTCCAAAGAGAAAGAGCCATGTATCATGTGAATGGGTAACAGAGCCAGGACTTCCTGAGCTAGTAGGGGAAGTTAACCTGAGGGGTCCCCGAGCATATCTATTTTATATATGATAGTAGCTCAATAGCTTTTTACCCCAAACTACCTTTATAACCTGCAGGTAAGGGGACCTGAAGTGTCATTTTTTATTATAAGCAATTTAGTCTCTCCATATCTGGCACAAAAGATTTAATGCTTTCTCATGTCTGCACACACTTTGTGATGAAAAGAGAATGGCCAGTCTTTACTGTAATATCCTCATGGCATGTCATGAAGCATATGTGTCTCTCTTAAGTGATTAACTGCCCCTGCTGTAGCAATATATTAGTGTTCCTACACTTACCCAAAGCCTTCCATCTATTTACTGACAGTTTGTTTTCAGCCACACTGCCTTCTATGCAAGCTACACTATGCTACAGGCAAAATACACAGGGTTTTACTAAAGGAAGCTCGCAGCTTCATACATCAGGATGGCTCCTTTTAGTTATGTCATCTGGTCAGAAAGAGAGTCTTATCTCCTTGCTTCTCTTTACAGGTTCCATGTCTCAGGACTTACCTCTCTGCTAGAAACATGTAGAGCTTACTCAGTAGTTGCACTTTTTTGTAGAAACCAAAGGTAATTCCATTTAATTAAGAAATCTATTAATCCCACCTTATGATCACTGCCTGTGAAAAAAACACTTGGTGATAAGTATTACCTGACAGGGTTAATAATGTCAGGGAGGACATTTGTCTTCAATCGCTAAACATGTTGCAAGAAGTGGATGGTCTTTCCTGTTTTAATGACACCCATCCCACCACCTCCCAGTAATAAGGATCTACTACCATGCTTCATTATACATTTAACACAGAGACTTAATTTTACCAACCGCTTGCTTGCTTTCAAGGTTAAAACTCCAAAACATGGTTACCCTTTTATTGAGCACCACTGGGATCACCTGACTATAGCTGGAGAGGGTGGAAACTACAACATGGAGCTGGTCACCGATCCTGTATAAACTATAACAAAAAAGTTTTAAACCATTAGGTAGGGGGTACAATAAGTGTTTGTGATCACAAAATTCATACAAAAACAGAGGTCCTTGTCACGAAACCTTGCCGCGACGTGGACATACGGCAGGACTCGCACAACACAACTCCTTTAGGGAATGCAACTCCTTATTGTAGCATGGCAATGTCAAATTCACAGATTTAGATGGTCGCCAGCCGAGATTCAGTGATTCTGCTTGAGGATGATGCCAGGGTTGAGCACTGCTATTGTTGGTTATTGGAGAATGTGGGGATAGCTGTGATGGTTTACAGCCGGGCTGTTATCATCCATGTATGTAAGCGTATGTAGACTAACACATTGGAATTCTTAACAGCCACCTTTATATGCCAGAAAGAGAACAGCCCCTGTCGTAAATGCAGAACAGGGTTTGATTCCTTCTGCCAACCACAAAGACAGCTTCCACAAGGGCCAATCACATGATAGGCCAGGCGGGCCATTATAGGGACCAATCCGACCATGAATTATAATGGTGCCAATCACAGCTAATACTGTTTGGCTAATGGGGTGCCATTTGTTGAGCATGCCCAGTTTAGTCTGAATATAGGATCCAGACAGTACACAGCTCTTGAGGGCTGTGTATTGAGTTACAGAGGGCTCTGGTTTGTTTTCCCTCATGGTAGGGTTCACTTGCCAAACAATGCATGCCTGGCTGTACAACATCAAAAACCACATAGGGAAAGGTTCAAAGGTTATCATACACATACCATTTGTTGAAGCAGTTAAGAGCAACTAAGCAATAAACATAATAGTTGTCATTTCCCCCTCCAGATTCAGGATAAGGACACATTGGGCGTTTTGGGGAGATTTGGTCACCTGGCGACTAATCACCTCATCTTTGCGGCGACCAATCTCTCCAAACTCCTTTCCTGACTCTGAGCCGGCTAAAATGAAAAAATGCCGGCACTAATCACATGCGGCGATTCGTTTTCCTTAGTCGCCTGAAGTTGCCTCTCAAGGATAACAAACACAAACTGCTAAATACCCTTCCCCAGAAGTGAATGGCACAAAAAACAAGCAAGTGGAACTGTGTTAAGAGTAGGATTAAGAGTAGGAAAAAAGCTAACACCTGTGTAACATAGAAAAAAAAAGTGTACACATATATAGAAACAGTTGCAATCAAAGTAACAAAAGAAAGTCTCTGAAAGCATGTGCGGTTAATAAAATATGTATCCAATTTTCAGGATCACAGTGCTGTTAGTTCCCACTTGTTGTTTATTTTTAATAACAATGTGACAGACAAGCTCATCAGGTTATACAGGTTTAAATTGATTAAATGTATACATGCACCACAGTTGGCCAGTGTCCCAGAACTAACTTATTGTTCTTCTACATGGTACCCCTTTTGTATATAGTGGGCTCTGTCATCTGGGCCAGGAGCGGTTCACAAGAAATATATAACTCACAACATGGTGCACACCATGTTAAAAGAGCTATTGTAGAGAGTTCTCGCTGAACTATAACTCACAAATGGTGCACCCAAAGTGGTAGAGCACATATAAAGCAATATTGTGGAGAGTTCTTGCTTAAATATAACTCCTACCATATTCCTGTTGAGTGTGGTACTATGTTACTTTATTTACCTTGCTGCTCCATTTTTTACTATATATATATATATATATATATATATATATATATATATATATATATATATATATACATATATATATATATATATACACACACACACATATATATATATGTTTGATTGTTTGTTAGTACATGTATCGCTGTACTGAGGAGTCTGGGAGCTTCAGTCCTTCAAAAGCTGGTAATAGAGGGTAGATTTTCCTTCTTTATAATGATGTTATTTTAGCAGATTCATGTACCCACCTGCATTCTAGCCAATATATAATGTTTCCATATCTACAAAGTGCATGATATATTTCTATAGGTCTGCACTACAATTATGTTGTATAGTGCTTTGCAATTGACATGAATGTGTTAATCGGGTCATTTTACAGCTCTATACTGCTCAAAAAAAGAGACTATTCTTATTTTTGTTTATCCATGTTTAACCATCAACAGTCCTTTCTAAATGTACAACCCTTTCTATCTTTAAAAAATATAAACAGGCACAAACGTAGTAACAGACTGGAAAAATCCCCAGGAGGAACACTACATGATAAATTACATCAAAGAACAAGCAATTTGCAATCCTCATTGAAAACAGAATTGTGCATGATAAACCAATTGCTCACTAGAGGGCACTAGAGGTAGAGGATAAAATTCAAGTGCCGTTCTGTAGCAGCGTAATCAAAGCTGCTCCAACACAATGAAGTTTTAGAATCATGAATGACTGATAATGCCGTGTAAATCCAACATAATGCAGAGACAAGCAGCGTTGTCTCATTTCTAAAGTGCTCTTTGTGGACAGCCATGACATGTATAGCCATGTATATATATGAGAGAGAGAGAGAGAGAGAGAGAGAGAGAGAGAGAGAGAGAGAGAGAGAGAGAGAGAGAGAGAGAGAGAGAAAGAGAGAAAGAGAGAATGAATAAGATACTGTAGCTGGAAAGACAGACAGATATACAATTAAAATGGCTAGATAGACAGAACAAATATAGATGTTTTGATTGATTGAATATAGATTTTTTGACAGAGAGACACTGATAGATATAGAATAAAGATAGACAAATAGAATATTATAGCTAGAAAGATAGACAAACAGATTTATAGATAGATAGATAGATAGATAGATAGATAGATAGATAGATAGATAGATAGATAGATAGATAGATAGATAGATAGATAGATAGAATAAGATACTGTAGCTGGAAAGACAGAGAGACAGATATACAATCAAGATGGCTAGATAGACAGAACAAATATAGATGTTTTGATTGATTGAATATAGATTTTTTGACAGAGAGACACTGATAGATATTGAATAAAGATAGACAAATAGAATATTATAGCTAGATAGATAGATAGATAGATAGATAGATAGTCCCCCTTTACATTCCCTGCTTTTATCTTTTCCCGGATTTTTCATGATCTGATTCACATCCATTGCATTAGGTTTTCACCGGATTTTACATTTTCCTGAAATGTAGGTTTGCTTTTAGTGGCCCCCTGGGAAATGTGTATATCGTATACATAACATACAAAGGCAATTGTGGAGAGTACAGGAAATATTGTAAGCATACAAATAACTATTACCCTCAAAGTTTTTAAAAGGTGCACACAAAATTGACCGTCTTAGCGCACAGAAGAGTGCACAAAATCAAAGGGAAATTGACAGTGAGCCAGTTCCCAGAGGATACTGAGGAACTTTATAATCACTTATGTGCAATGGGCTCCTATATTGAGGGACAGCTACAAGGCTATTTGGAGCAGGAAATAAGGTCAGTAATAACTAGTGCAGCTTTATTTGAATGATGGACAATGTGTACAGACATCAGGTCTCTCTCTTTTAGAAAGCATGCTTCTGACAATAACTGCAATATTTTCATCCACTCTCAGAAAATTAGTTTCAATTTTTGAACTTATAAGCAGATGATTTCAATTGGCTTCATATGTGTACATATCAAAACCGAGGTCTGAGAGGCAGCCTATTTGATTAAAGAAGTTAAATAGCTATGCTTTAACCGGAAATGAGAAATAAATAGCTTAATTATTAAGTTTTTATATTACAGAAGGTTTTAAATATTAACTACAGTTAAGGCCCATTTGAACCACGGATAACTGTCTTTAATTAAATGGGTGGCTCAACTTTAAATGAACTATTAGTATGTTGTAGAATGACTAATTCTAAGCAAATTATCAACTGGCCTTTATTTTTTTTATTTTTTTAAAGTTTTTTTTAATTATATGCCGCCTTCTGTTTCTTTCCAACTTTGAAATAGGGGTCATTGACCCCATCTTAAAAAACAAGTGCTCTTTAATGCTACACATTTATCTATTGCCACTTTTGATTACTCATCTTTCTATTCAGGCCTCTCATTCATATACCAGTCTCATATCCAAATCAATGCATGGTTGCTAGGGTAATTTGGACCCTAGCAACCCAATTGCTGAAACTGCAAACTGGAGCTGCTAAATAAAAAGTTAAATTACTCAAAAACCACACATAATAATAAAAAAATGAAAACCAATTGCAAATTGTCTCAAAATAACACTCTCTACATTATACTCAAAGGTGAACAACCCCTATTTTGGCTATACAGTAGTCCAAATATTGAGGCCTGAGTTACTAAGGAGATCTACAAGTATTGCTTTTCCTATGGAAATTTACAGCAACCTGATTGTCTATCATTCCCCTCAGCCCCTGCCCCAGTGAAGCTTACAATCTAAGTTTCTTTTCATATACACACACTACGGGTAATTTTTATTTGGAGCCAATTAACCTGCCTGTTTATTGGAGCTTTTGTAGAATGAATTCAATATCTTATGTGGGTCATTGTAGCAAATGAGCCTTTCATATATTTTCGTCTTATATAGAATATGCCGTATATTTCAAGATACACCCTCAAATTCTGCTTCATCATGTAAATCTGTCAGGATGGGTGAAAGTCTCTAGCAGGTCTATGAAACAAATTCCATCTCTGTTCGTAATTAGAGGCCATCACAGTCCTTCAAAATGTCTCATTACTCGAAAACCAGCCCTTGTACAGGGGAGAAGCCTTGTGTCAGTTAGAACAAGCCGAAATGCATTTTAACTACACAGCAAGAGTTCAGTATTAATGGCACTGTCTGTAGGGAAGACTTGCTACAATTATATGAGATCAAGTACTTAAAAAGTGTCATGTGCGTGTCTGTATCTGTAACGTTTCAAGTAAATTCTGTGCTGATTAGCAAACTAAACAAGAAATATCTTTATCATGGAGAGAAGTGATGTACACAATGAATACAATCACCAGACCACCCTTTAAATATAATCGAAGAACCAATGCAACAGGTACAGGTATGAAATCCATTATCCTGTTATGCAGAAAACTCCAGATAACTGGATGGCCATCTCCCATAGACTCCATTTTATCTAAATACATTATTTTTCCATACAATACCTTGTACTTGATCCTACAATATGCAGTAATTAATCCTTATTGGAGGCCAAACAATCCTATTGTACTTATATCATGTTTAATTATTTTTTTGTAACTTTAAGGTATGGAGAAACAAATAATGAAAATATCTGTTATGCAGAAAACCCAGGCCCCATACCTGTATTGTTGTGCCTTGTATCCAAAAAAGAATAACTTACAAATACCATGATAGAGAATAAGCTAATGAAACCATGCAATGTTACTTATTACAGGTACATCAATGTATTCATGGTGGCATAATGGAAAAACCACAAGCTTGAAAGCACTGGCACGCTTCTTACAGTAGGTAGAAAAAGAACATGTACAGAGTATTGTGAAAGCAAATTATTGTCCCATGATACTCTTTCTATCATATCACATGATGCATCTAATACATTGTACCAGCATCAATAAGGTATATTGCAAAATGAAGTGAGGTTGGTAGCAACAGGCATCTCTATCCCTTTCGCTTTGCCAAAAAATGTATGAAACAGCTAAAAATTCACAAAAAGCAATGAAGTCAATGGGCATTTTTTCACTGTGACTTTTTTACAATGTGTTGAAGCCAATTTTCCAAGCTTTTTTCGCCCATAATGCAGTGTGAAATGCTTGAGGTTGCACGTGGGAATTTCACTGAATCAGATGCGCATCTTTTCGGTGTCTAAATAACATTTTTGCACATGAATATTTAGGTACAAGTCTGCTCTACCTAGCTCAAGATGGCAACCTTGTAATCAGCGCTGGAACTAGGGGCAGGCAGAGGAAGGGCGCAAAGGTAGAGGGGCACCAGGCATGCACCTCTTTTGCCACCCTTCCCCTAGTTTGGACCCTGGTGTCCTCCACCTACAGCAGCAATTCTTGGATAATCAACGTGTTTGCTCTTTCCGGCATGCAAACGGGCACTTCCTCGGCACATGTGATCTTCCTTGCATGCGCACACGTGAGGAGGGACGACGTAGTCAGCAGGGTTGCCTAGGGCACCTGCCGACTTGGTTCAGCACTGCTTGTAATTACCACCTGCTTGAAGGTGAAGGTAGCTCCAGGGTTCCCCTGAGTCAATAGATGCACTTGTGCAAAATTTGGAACATGAAGCAAAATGGATTCACTGGAATGCAAGGAGTGAGGTTGAGAAGAGATGCAGACTTTAGATGCAAATACCTTTAATGAAAAGTGTTCATGAGAGTAACAACGGTGTAAATTTTAGCATGACACAGCTGAGGTTTCAGTCTTAATACAGATGGAAATTATAAATATTTATATTATTCATAGAATATATGACATGAGTTTCTAAAGCATGTCGCTTAGCAGGCATAAAACCATTTGCTACTTAAAATAGATGATCAGCATCAAATGCAGAGAGGGGTCCAATTAACTAAGTGGTCAGTAATTCCCCTGTAATTCAACTGAATTTACAGACAGGATGATGGAAGGAAGGAAAGTAGGGGGATTTTGCAGTGGAATATTTGAAAAAGTCAGTTGTTCAGGGGTAATTTATATGTTGATCGTATAATTTATTGCATGATTTTTTCCATCACATATAGAATAGAAAGGCAGTATCAAGCATCTGGCAGATAGTGTGAGTTAAGGACAAATTCATCAGCAAAGCATTCCTCTTACAGTGAGAGAAATTTAATATACAGAAGGCACCGTGTACAGGCATGGGATTCGTTATCCAGAAACTTCCGAATTATGGAAAGGCTGTCCATCTCCCATAGACTCCATTTTATCCAAATAATACACATTTATAAAAATTATTTCCTTTTTTCTCTGTAATAATAAAGCAGTACCTTGTATTTGAGCCAAACTAAGATATAACTGATCCTTATTGGAGGAAAAAAATCCTATTGAGTTTATTTAATGTTTACGTGATTTTTTTAGTTGGACTTTAAGGTATGAAGATCTAAATTATGGAAGGATCCATTAACCAGAGAACCCCAGGTTCCGGGCATTCCGGATAACAGCTTCAATATCTGAATCAATATACAGTAAGTGTTGTACTGTTTATAGACATTTTAGAATTCTATCAGCCTGGGGTGGGGGGAAATGTATGCCAGAAGTTATCTGTTTCTTACATTTACAGAAGCATTTCAAGACTTTTTAACAAAATCGCAAAAATTTGATAGATCAGATCTCGATAATTTTTTCAAAACATTACCCTTTTTCCCCCACTAATAGTCACAAGGTTTCAGCAGTCAAAATATTTTAGCCTACAGGTCATTTCCCAATGCAGTTCTAAGACACAATCCAATGACTCAACTTCTTTTTCCAATCTTTTCAAAGACAAAAATGATAAATAAGGAATACAAAAGATCAGTTTTAAACAACTCTGCCACTTACTGTATAACCTGCAATAGTTTATCCAGTTTCCGATTCTGCATAGCTCTAAATGGCATTTCCAGCAGAATAACGTGCATTGCAGTTACATTGTGAATTCTTCCTGCAAGGGGAAGCCTGTGCTCATAAGAAACTAGCAGAAGGTGTAGTACAGACCTTTCCTGATGTGCTTACTACACAATTAGTACATCTAAATGAGGGCCAGGGGGTGGATGATCTGAATAAATTCTAATTATGCTGCTAAACAGCTCAAGTCACAGAAAGGGTAATTTTTTTTGCTCTTTTTTAGGTCTACAGCTACATTGTATATTCACCCCTCCATTTCTAGCATCTAGTCTCCGAGCTTCTCAGCTGCATTTACCAAAATGTAAAGTGAATGTTTAAGTACAGTAACTAAATACCCTGCTTAAATGAAAAGCTCTCAACCGTATGCTCTTCTCTTTAAAGGAGCCAAGTAGGTGACCAGGAAATCTATTCTTCCTAGATAGTGCCTTCCACTGAAAATGTTGTATAGTGAACACAGCAAGAATAGACATACAGACACGTCAACTGGATGCATCAAGGCTGATTTTTATGCATTCAAGTTTTTTTTATTTTGCTGTTATGCAAATAAACAGTTTGAAGCACTCTGCACTAATTACTAAGCCACAATTAATTGCTACCCCATATAGCTTGCAGGAACAGGTTAAAAATAAATAAAAATATTTCTCTTTCACATTTTTCTCAGTGTCTGATATTTTTCTGCATTTTCTTAGACAATTTTGATGTTTCCGTCATCAGTGCTGAGTGCTTAAACAGATGGCATTCTGTCTGCTGCTGTCAGAAGAGTGTGACCTTGAGCTCCCCCTAGTGGATACAGAATTTAAATATATTGCCCAAACCAAGTCAGGTCAGTTAAGTGGCTTACATCTGTCATATACCATATTCTTACACTGGCAGAGACAGTATTCCTGTGTGGGAGCTAGGCAGTGTGCAAGCTAAATAACTAACATAACATATAACCTTCATTTTGCCAAATGTAGCAGCAAGAGCTAAAATAATTTTTCTTATTCTGTGAGCAGTGAGCAAAAAGACTTTTAAATATGCACAGCAGCTTTATATAAGCAAATAAAGTATGACCATTTTTTTAGAGCACCACAATTTAGTTTCTTTCCTGGAAACATAACGTACAAAAGCTATATTATTATTATTATTATTATTATAGTAGTGAAAGCAAAGTGTACAAGGCAATGTATTCCCTAGGTACACTGTCTGTTTTATGATGATTCAGCATTAGTGATGAGTGAATCTTTCCCGTTTCGCCGAAAAATTAGCGAAACCGAAAAAATTTGCAAAACACATTATGCCACAACAATTTTTCTTACTCAAAAAAAGTCAATGGGCTTTTTTCTTATGTGGCCTTTTTTTGTCCAAATGCATTAAAGTCAATGGCTGTTTTTTCTTATGGACGTTTTTTTTCTTGGCAAATTTCCCCAAGGTGAATTTTCACAGCAGTGTCGCAAAAAAATATGCACATGCCAAAATTCGAAATATCGCAGCGAATCCATGAATAATTTCGCTTATCACTATTCAGCATCAGTAGTCCTATATAATGGTACCTAGGGAACTTAATTTCCCCTATATATGGAAGATTTCTCCAATGACTGTATGCTGGTTCAACACCCATGCTGTTTTTGTTGACCTGGTAAAATAGGTGAGACCTTTTTGTAGAACTTCATGGCAGCTAAATAGCATTTACTTACCTACTGTTATTCTGCACCAAAACTGGACATCTCTGCACCTGCACTAGAGCAGGCGTGCCCTAAACTAGATGAACTAAAAGAAAATCTTATGGGTATAGTCTTTTATTATTAATATATTAGTACATGTACGGGACCAGTTACCCAGAATGCTCAAGACCTGGCATTTTCTGGAAAATGGAACTTTCTGTTTGGATCATCATGTAAACATTAAATAAACCAAATATGCTGGTTTTGCTTCCAATAAGCATTAATTATATCTTGGTTGGGTTCAGTGCCCCATAAAAAAATAAACCTGCAAGCCTGTGATGGAGCATGTGTGCTCATCGCCCCATGTTGACATTATGGGCCAGGGAATCAGAGGTAGGGAGGGGGCCCCTTGAGACTGCCAGGAGGGTCCATCATTTGCAGCCCTGGTAGACCCCCGAGGTACTGGTTTTTTTTTACAAAGAAAAAGTGAATCCTTTTTAAAAATGTGGATTATGTGGAGTCTACAGTAGGCAATCTTTCTGTAATTCTGAGCTTTCTAGATAAGAGGTTTATGGATAACAGATCTCATACCTGTACTTTGAAAAATCTGTAATAACACTTTATTATTACAATTGATTGACAGTGTATATTAACTGATTTATTAGTGCTGTATTTTGCAGTAAGTATATTTGACTTCTAAAACTCACCAGAATTAATGTTTGCATGTTATGTTAGCTTTGACCTTGCCCAATGAGCTATTTTAAGATAAATTAGATGCTTTGCAGCCAGTGGCTTAACTACTGAGGGTGCTGGAGCGGGTAGGGCCCTTGGAGCCACAATAAAACATACTGAAGCTCATCAACACTGGGCAAATTTGGCAGTTATCCATAACAACCAGTCAGTGGATAGCTTTTTAAAGACAGCTGCAAGTAGAACAATGAATGCAGAAATTGGTTGGTTGCCAGGGGTTACTGCCCATGGCCAAATTTGCCCAGTGTTGATAAACAGCCCCTATTGTGAGAGAATGGAGGAGGGGTTTTTGGCACATGCGTGCAGTCGCAGGCATATACGAAGTGCAAGTCTGGGGGCAGGCGTCTGGGGACCAGGTACACATACTGTACCCACGGTGTGGCAATCAATATTTGCCCCACTGTATGCAGCAGTGATAGCCAATGGTACAGCACAATGGTTAGCACTTTTCTCTTGCAGAGCTGGGGTCTTAGGTTCAGTTCCAGCCAGGGCACATTATGACAGATGTTTGTATGATACGGTGTACAACATACAGGCAAGTTAATTGGCTCCTGATAAAACTGACCATAGTGAATGTGAACTGTAAGCTCCACTGAGGCAGGGACTGATTTATAATCACCGTAAAACACTGCAGAATGGGTCAGCACTATATAAAGAAGATTAATAATACAGAATAACGTGACCGAGAAAAGAGATTATGTTCTCTGTGCCATGAGGTGTAGTTCAGGTAAGTAAAGGTGTATTTTTCTGATGTGCCTATCATCCTATCAATATGACTAGCAATAAGGAATTTAAGCTCCTTGTCAGTTTGAGCTGTCTGGATTATAGAAATGCCACACAAGTATTATCTAGAACATTAAGAGCGTTGCAGCAGGTTCACGAGCTACTGTTGCCTGTTCCACAGGGGCTTGATGGTCATATATTGGATGACCTCTATTTTTGCTTTATGGAGCTGGGAGACTCTCCTGTGTGACCCAAGCTTAACAGGAGGAATAGAAAAAATGCACACAGAGATTTTTCAAGACAAAGTGACATGTAATTCCAAAAGAGAACATGCATTTTGCTAGATTTTCTGGTAAAAATAAAAAAATATTAACTAATACAATTCAAAGAGGGGCACAGCAACCAAACTGTCCCCTGATAGCAGTACACTGGCAATCCCATCTAGTCACTCTCATATTTACTGCACAACCTCCTGGGAATGATGAGTCTCCCCCTGCATCACCCCCCTCTCAAATGCTGATTGAGAGCAGCCTAGAGAATGCACAGATTTCTATTTCAAACACTTTCCTGATAATAATGCCTATATTTCCCATAGCCTGTATAATATATCATGAGTGAACGTGCCCGACAGCTTCTTGTCACACAAACCAAGGAGACGTGACCCTGCTTCCCAAGCAAGAGCTGGCATCGCTCTTACCTTTTGCTAAAATGATTTCAGAGTCAATGTCTATTGCACTATTCTCCCGCTATTGTTTTTCTTTCCCACCATAAAGGTATTTTAATCGATACTAGAGAAATGGGATGTGAAACAGTGTTTGAATGCGAACATGCAAGCTGCAAGCACCATTAGCAGTGGGAGGATTAAATAAACAGGAGGAAAAATAAGAGCATCAATGCTAAAAAGAAAAGTTGAACACTTTGCTTAGAGGAAAAAAAAAAGAAAGAAAGAAAAAGGATGGCTAGATGAATTTCCAGTCCATAGACCAGCCTCCAAGCTTAGCTATCCAATAAGAGCTGTCAGGGGAGGCACTGAAATCACTTTTACATATCCCTTCACTGTTTTCTTCAGCATCCAGGCACGTTGGAACAGCTCACTGATAAAATTCAAGGATTTACTGGGAATATCCCTGCTATTTTACTGGAGATGCACCGCTGATGCGTACAGAGAGAGAAGGACCTGGGAACTGCGTCTTGCCATCAGGACACAGAGCTTGAAAGTGTCAGACTCTCCATTAGGATGAAAAGGCACAGGGCGCACAGTGAGTGAGAGCTGCTCATACACCAGGGATTCTTGTGAGCATCATTTCTGTCAAGTAGATCCTTTTAATTCATTCCTAGCTGAAGGCTGCTGATGAAGACGTTGGCTGATCACTGGCACAGTAAGTGTTTAGCCTTTGTTTTGTCTTTGTTAGGCAAAAAGGGACCACTTTCAGCTTTCTGATAGTGTCCATCCCAATTCCCCTTACATTAAGAGTTCTTTTGATTAATAACATGCCTGATTTTAGATTATCTTTTAGAACATTATCCATTTGCTCTGCAGCAAGTGGCACTGCTCACATGTCCAGATATTAGGTGATTTCCCTATGTATTTTAGGCGGATCAAAGATAGTTTGGAGGGTTGGCTGTCCTATCATCCAGCTTTTAGAAATGTTTATTTATGTAGAGAAAAGAAAACCACTTGGCTGCTTTTCCTCTGACCAGATGTCAGGCTGCATTCATGCAATAAAATAGATTGCAGTTTCCGTGCTGAGAATAAATATCGGTGAAAATCCTGATATGTAAATTGCTGGTGGGAGATGTGCATTTGTGGGTTTTAGATAGGAGGGGGGGCACAATTGGTAAGAAAGACCTGTGCGATTTATACCTACTACATGCCACTTGGAAAGAGAGAGAGAGAGAGAGAGGGAGAAAACTAGAAGATTTTGATGATGTGTTCTGATGAGCTCTGATTGCAGCAAAGCCTCGGCTTCCAGTTAGGATTTTGGTGAGAAGTTATTTTGTTTTCAATCACTAGCTAGAAATGATACCCGTCAGAAAATTATTACCCCTTGTTATCCCCAGGCATTTAGTTCCATAATTAAAATAATGTTGGCTAGACATGACATTTCCATAGCCAAAGCCAACTGCTCCTCTGAGCATTCTATCTGGTGTCTGTAGAACAGCACAACATGCCACACACACTCGGATTATGGTACACAGAGCACAATAGGAGTCGATTATTAGGCAATGTGCTCGCTTTTCAGTGTCACCTATCCAACAGCAGTTATTCTGCAAGTGAGCATTGCTAATCACTCTTTCCTGGCAGGGCATTTACCTGATACCAAGTATCCTGAAAGAGTTAAGCTGTCATATCACAGTTCTGATCTGGATTGTCCTACAATATAATATAAGGGTTTGATTTAATTATGTAAAACCACCCAAAGGGCAATTACGTTTTCTATAAAAGATACTTCTCCAAGTGAGCATGAGTAATCGCTATGCAAAAGGTCAGAATTTTGCATGACATGTTGGTAATGTATTCTTACAACAGGTTTCCTATGCCTGGATATACATTATATGCACATGCTGGGTAGAGTATATGTCTTCATGTGTATATCTTAAAAGGAGACAGATACAGAGAGAGACACAGGGAGAATAAAAGAGAGACTGCTGGTATTATATTTAGATCATGACAGACTATCACTCATTTATTTTAAGTTGAAACCTACCGAGGCAGAAGAAGGTTACTTTTTTTTTTTCTACAGTATTATTATTTTACCGGTGACATTGAGCTGAAATTCAACGCAAACCCATCTTATGTAGTTATGACTGCAATAGGGTCATTACTTATTCGCTACACTTGGCTAATCATAAGTTATTCATGAACTGAAACAGATTCATAACTGCATATTTAAAGTTACTTTTGTCGTCTTGCCTTTTCTGCGGTGATTTGGATTTAGACTTTTATTTGCATGCGGAGCCGGAGAAAATCACTGATATAAAGTTTGGTGGCTGGCTTGGCTGTTGTATGTGTCACATTAGTGTTTTGTAGGTGTTGAAATCATTTTCTAGGGATATTGTATAACATGTGGTTACTGTAATGGCATTTCAAAACCTAAAGGGCATTAAACCAATAAGGTTTGGCCAGCCCAGCTTAATAGGGATATTAAAGCTCTAATATGACTATTTATATATACACAACTCCTCCTGGTGCTTTTAATGTAAGTATTGATCCCAATAATGGACATTCTTTTCCATAATTGCTTCCAATATGACACAAAATGTGTTAATGGGCAGGACACTGTTTTTTACTTTATACCAATAGTCAAAAAAAATTGTAATAAATATCATGTCCCGGCACACTCTAATCTCCTCTTACACATGTTCACAGATTTAGAGGCCACGGTAAAGTGAAGTGCATTGCTAATGATTTTACGAGGTAATATTTCATGGTGCATTTCAGATACAGGTATACCTTACTGGATTAATATTGTGGCTGATTATCTATGGTGCAATGTCGAATGCAGGCCACCCAGCAATATAGGGTTACAAGGAACAGATCATTGGTCTAATAAAATGATAAATGGATCACATATAAAGCCCTTTTCAGGTGCTAGCAGTGCATTGCAGCCGTTTGCTCCCTTTGCAAGTGGCAATGTGGAAAAAAGAATTTCTTATTCGGTGCACTAGTGTTAAAAGCAGCATTTTGTATTAGAAAAAACCTACTTATTTTGAAAATTCTTGCTAAAATTTGTATCATATTGATTTTTTAAAAAATTCATTTAATCATCAGAATCAAAAATTCTTGATGGATCATTACATGAGGTTTACAGATGTTGCCGTGATATCATCTTGTCTAAAATAACCAGTTGATCATTAATTAGATCTGGTCCTTTAAGGAATGGAACAAGTTGAACTATACAGCCAAATATCCAGGGGAAAGATTATGTGGAAGGAGATATATAAAAACCCATGCGCTAGATTTTTTTTGTCTTCCCCTTAAAGTATGAAAAATGTGTTCTCTATATTGGTTTGCCTGCAAACGCAGACCTGCATTCTTAATATTCTAATTCTGCAATACAAATAGCCTTAAATGTTTTCTTGTTGTGCAGTATGGGCACCTGTGTATTTGTGTATTTAATTGAAAGGTCACCACAGGATAGAGTTAGCCACTAAAACAGAAGCTCATTTTGGCAAATAAATTCTTGGAGGCTAATATAAATTCTGCCGAAAATCACAAGCATACCCTATTTTGATAGGGACGTGGGTTTTAGCACTTAGGATTTTGAGTTTTCTGCCATGTAACTGTAGGAAATAAAGCAACATAATGCATAATTACTTCAATAACAAAAAACTATTTTCATAGAGCTTTAATAAATGCCTAGCTGAATTAGCATGCTAACGTGAAGGCTTAGTGTAGGAGCACACTATATTTAAGACTATTTTAATTTATTGGTTGGGGGCCAGAAACATTGAAAACACAGTTGAAATTCTGCCCCTTTTTTAACTTTTCATCGTAATACCATAATTATATCTTCAGCTAAACTTTGTCAAAGTAAAATGAAAAAGAAAGACCTGTTGAGACAATCCAAAAGTACAGTCCGTACAGAGGGAAAACGCCAACGGATAATAAGCTAAATGGGCTTGAATAGAAGTGCTACAAAAAAGGAGCACCATTCTCAAGTCTGTAAAGAGATGCAGGAGGTCATGGCTGTTATTGTGAATGCACAATTTTTGTAACAGCTGGTTCTGAATATAACATTAACCGCTAAAAGAAAAGCAAAAATCTCCACTTTTATTGCCTGCATTGTTGGTCTGACTAAACAATCATGTTTGGTTAAAGCAAAGTTGAACTATTTTAATTTACACTGTAGATACAGTATATTTAAAAAATAAAATAAAATCAATAAATATATATATTTGCTTACCTATAGATTATTATAAATTGTTACCATAAACATGTTAGAATGCACCCCTCAGGAAATGAAGGTTAACATAGATAGCACATGATTAGACTTCAAGCTCTTTGAACCTTTTAGTTATATAGTTCAAAATATTGCTTACCCGGTGGGACTATGTGCTAAACATATACAATCACACATATATCAATCATCTGCACCTCTTGCAAAGTATATAGAAAGTTCAGCAGAGGCAAAATTGACATTATTATACTCAAAATTGAGACACTATGAACCAGGTTCCCTTGGTGCCATGAAAACAACTGCAAAATTAAGTTACTATGGTGCGGTAAGCATTATAGGTCTTTATTGGGAAAAAATAAAAAACCGATACCTATTAACCCTGTATTTGCTAGATGCTTACCAGTAACTATTACTAATCTATACTATCAGGCTACTAGCTGTCCTCTAGATTGCTAAAGAGCCATTTAAGCTTTGTGGATCTCAGTATGCTGCCACCTGTTAAGCACCTACTATAGCTCCCAAAGGTGTCTACAAGGAACTATAAGGGGAAAGAGTTAAACACCTTGCTCAAGCTCCGCTTGTTCTTGCCTTTAACAAGACCTTAATTGTAATTGATCTTGTCAATCTATTTCACTGTACTCAGAACATTCTTCAAAGCAAGAGGTAATTCCTAATATAAGCTTTTATTACTCCTAAAATATTTGATTAATAAAAGTATGTAATTGGCCAAGACATTCTATGTAATTGGATTCTGTCATGCTGTAGAGGCAAGCAAGGAGACTGATCTACATGAATAGAAATTTACACACACTCAGAACATATTTCTTAATTTAAAAGCCTGTAAAAAGAGTTCATGAGGGGGATAGCAGATTTATTGATCAGCTTTCTCAATAATGTATTATCACCCCCCCCCCCTTTTTTCAAGTTCTGATCTGGGACAAAATGCTTAGTCTCAGTACAGTCATCTTAAGATGTGGTTATGGCTTTAAAATCCCCTAACTCAACACTTACGTCTAGTCTTACAGGGAGGGGGCTGGAATTTAGGGGTGTGGGTTTAAGGAGTGTTTTATTGTCTTTTATTTTTTCACTATATGCACCGCTGAACATGGACTTGCCGTGTGCAGAATTTCTAAAGCTCAGGAGAATTTCTAAAGCTCAGGAGAATATACTTTTTGAAATAAAAGGTTTTATGGTTATATAGTGACAAAAAAAAAAAGGACACAAGTATCTTTGTTATATAGAAAAATAAAACTGCATGCACCAGCTCTAAATAGTTTATGGGCTTCTTGCAAGGCAAAACACCAGCAAACAGTCATAGACCTGTAATGTTTTGAACAGGCGTCCTTCATTAAGGCCATACGCTTAAGAAATTGCTCTGTTTTTATAAAAATATCTGTATTTTATTGAGCCTGCTAAACTACATGTTGTGTGAGTAGACCATTCTAAACAGAAAATGCAAGGCTAGCAAATATACCATTAAACCAAATATACCCAACATCCCAAGGCTAGCATGTATACCATTGCGTATTTTGTTGTATTTGTACTCCATATGGATTATAACAGTGAAGTTTATTTCCTGTCAGTTTTATCCAATATATAAGACCAATTTTTTTGCTCTTCATTTTTTCTCTAGGTGCCCCTGTGCATCCATTCATTATTAAAATAAATCCCAAGATGTGAAAGAAATAAGCTTTCTCATAAAAAAAACAGATAATTTCAACCTGAACATCAATATCCATAGTTTTTAACGTGCAGCTGTCAAGACAATAACCCTGCCTTGTGAAAATTAAAAGTGTGTTGCCATTAGGCTTTCGAGATATGACTGCAGGCCAGATATTGTTTACCTTTAATGCTTTCGGTGGGTCGAAACTACAAATCCCAGAATCTTCCATAAGTCGAATAAAGTTAATGAATACTGTGCATTTTTACCTAAAGAAGATAAAAAAAAAACATAAGCCCAGTTATCACAGACACATACTGTATTATAAAAAAATCTATATCTTTATAGCTTATACCAACTATTGCAAATTACATATTTTTGTATAGTTGCTACTTTCACTAGGAAAAGCAAAAGACCTAAACACTGGGAGGTATAAAATGGTGATGGCTAATTCATCACCTTCCTAGGAAGCCAGAATGAAAGTAGAGTTGTTTATTGGAAATTTAAATCTATTGTGTAATGGTTATCTACAGCATGACTTGGGAATTCATAACAAGCCATGTTGAGTAACAGTAGTACATAAAGTTTAATATAATTTACTGAATTGATTATTATGAGCAAAATCCAATAAGTTTTCATATAAAACAATTTTGCCTTGAATTGCAATGGTTCAACCATTTTTTTATTCCCATCTATAGTTCAACCATTTTTTTTATTCCCCCGATTTGGCAAAAAACTCTTTCAATAATATTATAATGTATAAATGACATGAATAGTATTAAAAGCAACTCTCCTTGGCCACCAAGATTAATATTCAACAGTGTCCCTTAGGACATATGACAACTACAAACCACATACTAATAAATTCAAGATGAATTTATTTTAATTATGATTCCCTTTGGATTCAAATAAAAAAATGTTACCTTCAAATATTAAATATTTTCTTTAAAACAACTAGATCCAAATTATAACATTTATGTGTCAGCACATACCTAAATGAATGAACAGCTAGGATGTTTTTAAAGCAAATTTTATTGTATGATAGTAAGAGAGCTATCAAAGAAACTTGATAACTCAAAGTCCACCTTAAAAAGGAGTTTTCATAAGTAGAGATTTCTCTTGAGATAATCAGGGTGTACCAATCAGCTAGGTATGATTTGGGGGATAATAATGCATCCTAGGTTATTAGCAGCAATTGCCATTAGAGGTATATGGAAGCAAATCAGAACTAATGGACAGCATTACACACTGGCCAGACAAGTGCATCATGGGGTTGATTAACTGGCTATATATATTTAATTTAAGCAAATAAAAGTTTCATAATTTACTTCTTCTGTAGGGTCCTCTTCACCAATGGCAACGCAATTCAACTGTGGACCCCACCCCTAAGGTTACAGGACATGTGATGCATATTTGCACCAACATTCTGCATTCGTGGGCAATATACTGTACATGTACTTTGCCACAGGTGAAAGGACCATTGCTAAGGACAATCAAAAGGGATACAACTTTTGATGTTACTGGAAAACAGTACAGCAGTCTTTGTATCATATTAGACATAGCAAGTGTCAGGTCTTAAGTTGCCCTTGAAAAAAAGGGGCACTTCAATCCCCTATAAAGGAAAATGAGATAAAGGCTACTACATTGATTCGAATACATTCTAGCGATTTCATTCTGTAACAAAAGAATATATTTTTGTACTTTGCTTTATCCTTTCCATTAGCACATTCTACCCAAGGCTGACTTCTAGTAAATTAACACATATACAATGAATATTTCCTATATGAATAGCATCTTCTAAAGTTTGTTTTTCCATTTTATTTGGATTTTACTTTACCATTTAAAAATAATTGATTATTATAGCCTATAATACTTTTGATAATTGTTTCCTGCCGTGTTATTTTGCGTTTATGATAGATATGTAATTTGTTTTTTCTGTCTATATTGTTAAGGCTCAGCTTTTCTTATAAGTCCCATTATCACAGGGAGATGCATTATAGATTACATGGGCATCAATCTTTGTAGCTGCTTCAAGATCAAATGCAGTTCAGCGCGGAGATACAGCAGTGCATTATGCTCTCTAGTCTATATCTGGAACAGGATAGCAAATGCACCGGGAAATGGACAACCAGTACTTGTATTGTGCTTCATGTTTATTCTCTAGAGACTTTTAAAGCGTTTCCCACTTCAGTGGTTCAATCTTCAGTTCTTTTCATTACGTACACACTTATTTCCTCTACCACAATGTTTACTCCACCTTAGAAGCATTTTTATGTAGATTATTAATTTTTCAAATAAATAGCCTAAAGCAAGCACTTTATATGGATATGTTTCTAGAAATGTGGCATTCTTCCTCTTTAAAAGGTTTGCAGTGTGAGCCTTGCCTGCACGAGTCCTTTAGGAATTCAAAAGTTTCAAAAAGAAGAATTAGGAACGAATAATGCATGGATACATACAGGGGTAGAGTGTGTAATGAATGAGCCATATGATAGAGCAGGTTATACTGTTTGTGTGAGTAGTTATTTATCTCATTATTATTATTACAGTAATAATGCAGTTAGTTTGCTCTAAAACTTTTTAATATTAATAAAATTTGCTACAGAAAAGCAGTTCTGGACACTCCTAGACCCAAACTGGACTACTTCTCCAATATCCACATCTGCAAAACTAAAACAGCATGCTACATATTCTAGCCCAGTAGAGGGCACTATACTAGACTCCTATAAATCTTTAAAATTGCCTTGGCATTCAATTCAAAGAATAAATCATAAGGAAAAAAAAAAATAACATTTGAAGGCATAGTCCAATAAAATACATAGGCAAATGGAAAGATAAATTTGCATTCTGATTTTGCCTACCCACTGTAGATCTGCGGAATGCATTGCTTCACAAGATCACACTGCAGCTGATATTTTCTATCTTGCAGACAAACAAAACTTTTTTTTTTCATTTTTTTCTTATACTCATAGGAAAACTGTTTGTGATGAGCTGACATCTGGTTGGATTGCCAATTTGCCTAAGAACTGAACTGGTTAATATGTTTTTCTTTACCAGCAAGTCTAGCAAAAGCAATTTGTATGTCCGTTCCTCTGCAATAAATGTGTGTCATAAATTTTCCATTTACTGATATTCCCTTTTTTTGTCAGGTTACATCCATGTACCCAATTCTAAATGTAAGGCATCATTCAGACCTGAACTATTTGTGTTTACATTTATTGAGCTGTAAACGGAAGGATCAGCTGCAAGTAAATATTCCTCGCTGCATGATGAATTGGATGAGAACAATTTGGATGTAAGCAGAGCAGTCATTTCATGTTGTCTGTGCTCCCTCCAACCCGTGTTACAATGCCAGAAAGACTTGGGGAAATGTTCATGGATGTTTGGACTCCATTAATCATATTATGGATTGCTGTTCTTCCTCATGTTTATATGGCTCCAAAGAATGAATCTCACACACTTTCCACGAATGGCACAATGGAACTTAATGGAGTCGTCGAAGAGCAAAAATTATTAAATCGTTCCAAAAGAGGCTGGGTGTGGAATCAAATGTTTGTGCTGGAAGAGTTTTCTGGACCTGAACCAATACTTGTTGGAAGGGTACGTTCTGGTTTTCATTGATTTGTATTGTAATGTTTGACAAATCTGACTTTCAGTCATTTTCATGGAGTAAATGCTATTATTTAACATTTCTGCAGAAAAGGAGAATTTAAAATGTTATGTCCTCTGCACTCTTTTTGGATTGGAGAACAGAATTATATTTATTAACCACTTCCCTACCCATAAGTACTCTCTGTAAAATAAAAATACTGAACTGAACAGTGCCATACCAAATAAGTGCCTGGCATACAGTACATACACATTTTAAAAAGCAACATATTTAATTTATATTAAATATTATTTTACCCATTCTTCTCTCTCTTAACATAAACATACCTGCTTAGACTAGAGAAAGACTGCCTGATCAATCAGTATTGAAAACACACACCCCTGCTGTGGAGTTTGTTTTTATTAGAATTATGATCCACCAAAAATGCAAACATTGGGTTCCAGACAGGTTCCCAGACAAAATGTGGTCTGAATGTTTTACTATATTGATAACTACAGTTTCAACTATTTCTCTTGGTGTGAGAGAAAGAAAGGCAACCTAACCTATGCAATTTTTTTTATTCACCCCTAAAAGTAATCTACTTTGCTAAACACATTTGGGGTTTTTCATCATGCATGGCACAGATAGAAAAGTGCAAAAAAAAGGCACAATGAGCCATCCCTGTTACATGTGACTGCCCAAAGGTTAAGGCCCTTCAACGATAAAAACAGGGCTGCTTGTATTCATTCCACAATATTCACATGTGCAAGTAATGTATCACCCATTCCCTGACTTTAATCCTTTGTGAGAATTATTCTTAAACTTCCACAATACAGCACTAAATGTCTGTGGCAGAGCTGAATTCATTAGGGGTGGATAGGCAGGGAAGACCCTTAAGGATTCCTTTCCCACACCTATCTACTTGTCCCCTAATTTGTGTATCATTCAGACATGCAAATAAGAGACCACCCACTTCCAAACCTTATTCGAGTGTGAGGTTAGGAGAGCAGATGTGTCAGACACAAATGCTTCTTGCATTTCCCTAATAATACACCACTACTTGTTTTGAGCAGAGCTGTATTCATGAGGGGTGGGCAGGTGAGGGGTTAGTATTAAGCATCCCTTATCCCATCCCCCACCTACCTGAGCATCATTCAGATGTACATGTTAGGGAGCACCTTCTCCCCAGCTTTAATCTAGCCTGATGGTGCAGAGCACAAGCCTTCTTGAATGAGAACTAAGCAGGGGGACAAATAAACCGGTTTTATATTATTTAGCAAACAAGCAAAATATAGCAATATTGCATAAATACGTAATAATTATAATTCAAGAAAAATGTTTTAATATTTATGAAGAAACAATAGGCTATATTCAGTTTAACTTACATACATATGCAGCTGCTCTGCCCTTGAGAGATCAGGCAGCAGAGGCCAATTTTTTAGGTAGCACTTCATGAAATGAATACATTGACTTATGGCAAGACGGTACTTCAAGCTCACACAGATTGCACACCATTTTCTGAGATTGCTCTGATCTCCAAAAGGCAGAAAATCAATTTCACTTGTCTGATATTGTCTTAGTAAGTTTGAGTTTGCAGGATTCAACTCACTTTCCTGTGCACTCATTGAAAAGGATTCTTATTGGGATAGAAAGTAATCATTCTGTGACTTCACTTCCAACTGCAGATCATTTAAAACATAGGAAAACCCTTCCAACGGCTGCATGCAGGCATCTACGTGTTCAATGCTCCTTGGCCGTGTGACTGTCATGAAAGTCCCTAAAGTCTGCAACTTAGGCACAAATACAACAAACAATTGTTCTCTCTTAGAAATGATCACATGCCCAGCAATCTCTAGTATCCACAAATATCCAAATGAAACAGTTACATTGTGTATACCTACTGTATTTCATTTTTAATTGATCTATATTAAAGGAAGCAAATGTTCAACATTTTAGATTTGGGATCAATATGCCATATTATTACTGAAAAAAATGTACTACTCTGAAGGTTTTTCTTCCAGCTAATTTTGACTTAATGTTATTACCCATATCCGTGTGTTGCTAATCAATTCCCTGAATCCACTACACTTGAAAATATTTCTTTCCATTGCTCTTAAATCTGTTTTAGCTTAATAATGCTCAAAGTTTAGAGTAACTAATATCCCTTTTCAACAAAATAATTCACTATTTAGGACCTATTCAACGGACACCCCTCCACTGTTCTTTTATTGTATTCCCCAGTTTCAAATGATGTTCTAATATAGCATAATTGGTGGCCAATATCATTGAAACAATCTGATTGCATCGAAATCATTATGAACCACTTATTCTCAAAAAATGCTATCCCCCTAGTAAAAAGGGCATGACAAAGGGTCGTATATATAAAGCTTCAAAAACAATCCATATTTTGAGCCTGCAGAACTGGTCTTCTGCACAATTTGAGCACATATTGATATTTACCTATTTCCCTGAAATAGGCAAGCTGAAAATTGCTAAGTGTAATCATAAATATGGAGCATGCAGAAATCGCAGACACTGAAAATAAGACCTTGAGAGTGAGGTTAGCTAGTTAAAGATTTCTTAGCAGCCTTTTACTTAAACCTTAGGCTGCACCCTGCTGAAGGAGACCTTAATTCAGAGAAATTTTAATGATGCAATCGACTGAATAAAAAATGAAATGTCCAGGATGAAATTAAAGCACACACTGATTTTCATACAGTTAACAAGGCAAGAATCCTCTGTTATAGTATAACAAGATGTTTGGGACTCTTCAAAATAAGGTTGCGGTACACTAAAAATACATTTCATAGAAGGTTTAACTCATTATAACTGACAGTAGCCCAATTATCAGATTTTGCCAGCGTAATACAATATGCTGGGTTGCATATGTTAATTATTCAATAGACTTACTTTTCAGATACATGTTTTTATTTGCATACCAAATAAAAGGCACGCATATGATGTCCCCTGTCGATTCTAAATATTTAATACCTTTGATTTATGTTTGGGCAAAACTGTGAAATTATTCTTGCCCTTGATAGAGAATGCTGTTGTTTTAACTACACTGCAGTGCAAGCAGTCTTAGTGCACTCAGTATTCAGTATTTTTACTAAGCATTTGAATATGTACTGAGCATACCCGACTATCATTTTAGCTCCTAATGCTCGATATTATTTCTTTAGTTTTGACTTGGTTGCATATTTGAGTCATATAACTGTGATAAAAGGACAAGGCTGATTTAGCCTTCAGGTTTAGATCACTTTAATTTTAAAATGATGAGCAGCCTCATCTTTTTTCAGTCTGAGCAGGTTGCATCTCAGTATCTCTGACATATTATACATACCAATATACATTATATATAACATTCACCTGCCCTTTATATTTATTGAAATCTTCCTTCCTTTTCTACAGCTCTGTGTTCCATGGGCTGCCAGGGGTGCATTGTTTTAAATACTTGTTCTGCCTTCCATTGTGCCCATCCATAGGCAGCACAGTAAGCAGCAGCAGTAAGACACTTACACCCTGTCCAGTCCAATAAACAGTGGAAAGACATATTACAAAAGTTTTTTTGTCTAATGCCACAATATATGATATGAATAATTTTTTTGCTGTTATTGCTAATGATCTTTAAATGATGAGTGATAAACCATATTTAATAGGCCAACAAGCCTCAGTGTTTGTACTACCAAATCAGGGCTGGAACTAGGGGTAGGCAGCAGAGGCTTGTGCCTAGGATGCAAAGGTAAAGGGGTGCGAAGCATGTGTACCTCTTCTCCCTGGCTTCCCAACAACACAATACATTTGAAATCCTAGGATATTGGTAGAATGAAATTAGGTTAAATATGCAAGATTGCCTTACAAAGAGCTGCATGGCACTTCTAGCTCCCCCTCCTAGCGAGAGTGAACAAGCACTGACACGCACACGTCATGGGAGGGCAGGTTGATTAAAGTGCTCTGCTTGGGTGCACTAATGACTTAGCCCAGCACTGTACCAAATAGAATGAGTATTTTAAGTTTGGAGACAACAGGAATCATTTAGGACCGTACGTGCATTGAGCAAAGTGCATCATCACTGTTTTAAAAACAGAAGCTGACTTCTGCTTAGGTATTGTTTTGCTTCAAAGCTATTTTAATATTGTTTGCTAATTTAAATGGATCCTGACAAAAGAAACTACAGATGCACTCTTAACCAGATGCAATTAGCGACATTTGCTCTCTGCAGTTGCACAGAAATCATCTTGGACAGTTTCAAAAGTGAATGTGCAATTACAATGCCCCTTCCAGGTAATAGTTATGGCCTGTTTGCTGCAGGAGTCAATTTGAAAAGCTGAATACAGCTGTTTGTAGCACATCACACGCTGTAACTGCATTGCAATGTCAAGTATTACTTCAGATTCGAGTAAGCCAGTCTTTTATTCTGTTTTTTTTTTAAATGATGCCATTATGCCCAAACTGCACATGAAAAACAATGGTTATAGACGTATTTATCTTCATTGACCAGTATACCGAAATATTTCATTAACACAAAAGTTGCACAGTTTCACAATCAGTATCTGTCTGCAATAATAGCTCTTGACATGATTTCAGAATAAATACATCTGTCTCGATAAGGTCACAAGAGTAAGTTTCAAACAAGATGCAGGCTTAAAGTCAAAAGAATGAATTGAGCTGCAGAAAGACACGTCAGCACGTCTTATATTCAAGACACTATCACTTTCAGCATTGTACAGCAAATTGTAAGGAGCTAGAACATTCAACCACCAAGTCACTGTCTAGATTAGGCTATCCCAGTCTCAGCAGATGGGTAGAAATTGCTTAAGAATGCCACTTTGAATTACAATATTCCAGTCGCTAGTCAAAGCCATTCCCTATGAATGGATGGCAAGTCATCCCACAGAATGGTTTAAATATTACTTTAAGATGAACTTTTAACTGCTAAATGCTGTCTTAAATGCTATGGCCAATCAGTCTATGACACAACTAATAATAGCTTAGAATGTTAAATGTTGCTGGGCTGTTCTTCATCATTGAGGATTTTTACTTTCCTTCTGTAAATATAAAGCTAATTAAACTTGCTGCAATTATTTAGCCATCTGTGTCATAAAAAAATTGTGGATTTCATGGTTATCTCTGATGCATTAAAGTAAAGAACTTTCATAAAAATGTAGGCATATTTTGAAAGACAATATAAACTATGTATTTCTTCTTTGTTAGCGTTTTGTATTTTTATTTACTGTGGTGTTTTTATAAATCTAATTTATTATATTACAGGAGACAGAAAAGGTGGGTTTTGTCCAATATAAGGTGGGTTAAAGAAATGCCATTGAGAAGTCATATTAAAAAAACCCATAAAAATAGGATTTAGGTGCTTAGTAATTCACTTATAACCATAATATTGTTAGTAAGCTGTTATGAGGCTAGGTGACCATGGAATTGATGCTAAAAAAATAAGGACATTTCTCAACATTTAGGGGCTTATTTATTAAAAGTTCGAGTTGTTCTTTCTCGAAAAACTTGGGAATTTCTTTTTTTCAACATTTATTATTCCCCAAAGCTGCTAAAAGCCCGAATCAAAAAATACTCCAGCTAAAACCTGTCAAAGTCATGTATAAGTCAATGGCAGAGGACCCTTTAAAGAGGATGTAAAGGTAAAAAAATAACATTTTTACTTTTTTTCATAAAAAAAAAAACTTATATCCAATATACTTTAATTAAAAAATGTGTACCTTTTTTAAAGAAATCTGACTGTATGCAGTGAAATTCCCCCTTCGTTTTACCTGCTCTGACTGCTGCGGATAGGAAACTTCAGACGCTTCCTAGCTGCTCATTAGGGAAATGATCATACTTTGAAACTGCAGGGGGAGCCCCGCTCACCTTACTTCCCAGAACTCAAGCATCTTTGTTTGTTTCCCTGTAGAGCAGCCGGCGACTGTGTAGTGATTCGTATCCATAGCAGTCACAGCAAGTAAATGAAGGGGGAATGTCACTGCAAACAGGCAGGTTTCTTATAAAAACGGTACACATTTTTAATTGGGGATAGATTTCTTTTCAGTTTTTTTTTATTTTTTTTTAATTTTTTTTTTAATTTCCAACTCCAGTGGCAGGGACAAAGATCATGGAGCCAGATTTAAACAGATAAACTTAGATTCTCACTGAAAGATTATTTTGCTACAGCCACTGGTTCTGCAGAGTTGGAGAAAGTTTGTATTAAGCAATACAAAAACTATAAAATCCACATTAGATTTCATGACGACACAGGACCCTGTTTATATTCTGTTTATTAATCAGTCTTGCTGTATTGACTTCTGGCAGATATTATTTGACTTGAGCTGTTTTGAAAATTTACTACGATCCCTAAGCTTAGCTTCCCAACAGCAGATCGGCAAAAGTCTGCAGGTCCTGACGAAAGGGGTACCCCCCGAAACGTTCTAGCCTTTTTTTTTACTTGACATTAAACACGGGTATTAACGCTTAAGCAGAAAAAAAGCGTGTGCTGAAGTATTTCATTTGGCCTCCCAACAGCAGCCTAGACCACACTGAGCATGGTCTTGGTCTTGTAAAGATGATTTCACAAAGTTACAAGATGGTGACCCCCTGTGGCCAACTTTAAAAGCATAAATAGTTTAATTAGGCTTCTGGTCCATTAAGTTCATATTAACGTTTAGTATACAAACTACAGCATTTCTAGCATTATTCTATTTTAGACTTTAGTTTCCCTTTAACCATTTGGTAATGCTTTTTGCCTTCATGATTTTCGAGTTGTTTACACTAGTTTGCTAATGAAAACTCAAATCTGAGGGTTAAAGATTATAAACTTGATAAATTCAAGGTATTTCAGTTATCCCCCAATTGAGTTTTTTTTACATTTGGGTTTTTTCATAAATAAGCAAACATTCGAGTTGTGAGTTTATTGGACATAGGAAAAAACCTCACAAATGCTACTTTTGATAAATAACCCACATAAAATCAAATCTGTTGTATAAAAATAGTTTCCATTCCTCAACCTTATAATATAACCACATTGGTTTGTATATATGTTTTCTTGTTTCTTATTTGCTATGGGTCCTTACACCCCCTATCCAGGAAATGGAGTAAATGTTAGTGCTGATGAAGACCCAAATTGAAATGATAATGATATTAAATGAACATAACAACACAATCCTTTTGAAATTCTAGGATATAGGCAGAATTAAATTAGGTTAAATATGCAAAACAGCATGTTTCCCTTACAAAGTACTAAAAAAACCCTTCTATTTTATGTTGAGAGTTAGTCACTAGAGGGGACTATGAACTGATTTAAAGGTTTTCCCTGTAGTAACCAATCAGATTTAATTAGTTTAACTGCAGTAGACCAGTAAATGCTATGTTTGTTGGTTTCTACGACTAGACTAAATTAAACTAAACTTGGAGGAAGTTTTGCTCTAGTTGTTACTTCATTCCTATAATATAGTAACTGTAAATAAATAATTAAGCACATTTAAAGCATGAGACACTTTAGTACCACAGTAAAAAATATTGCAGATCAGCAAGTGCCACAAACAAATGTGCAAAGCTTGGGCACAAACTGGCTAAGTCTCTCAGTATTGTAATCAAATTAGCAGCCAATCTGCATGCACAATACAAAATAGTTCAGTGTATACAAAGGGGGATACTATTGCATTGAGATTCACTGTTCAAAAACAAGATGGTATATAACTCAGCATTAAAAGGTATGGTATGTTAACCCAAGCAAGGATGGAGGTCTTCTGGTGGCTAACAGACTGGTTATGTTTATGCTTAAAATTAAATTTTATATAATCCAATCAATTAAGGCAGAAGATGTAGTATCTAGAAATAAACTCCTTTAAATTTGGTTTGGACTGAAATTATAAGTATGGATACAGGAAACTGTAGAGATTGTCAGGCCCTTTTTTGCAGTGCCTCAAATGATCGTTTGCCCTACTAGGTACAGTAATTAGGAGGTTGGAGACATATTACAACATTGCTTCAATGAATTGTTTAGTATAAAATTTAAAACTGTGTAAATTAAATAAAAAAAATGATTTCAATATAGTTAGTGATGCAGTGATGAGCAAGAAGTTTTTCCGCAAAAATGACGCTGATAAACTCCAATTGATAGAACCATAGACTAATGCATTTCAGCTCATTTTTGCCGCAAATTTTAGTTGAATCAAAATGGGTCAGATTCGCCCATCACTATAATATAGTTAGCCAAAAATGTATAATCTATAGTGACTGGATGTCTGACATAATAGCCAGACACTACTTCCTGCTTTGCAGCTAGGGATGTAGCGAACCGCCGAGTATGTGTTCGCGAACGCCGTTCGCGAACACCGGCAAAAAATGCGAACAGTTCGCGAACTGTTCGCGAACTTCGAACATCCGAAAATCGTTCGATTCGAACGATCGTAGGATTTTTAATCGTTTGATCGAACAATTTTCGTTCGAATCGAACGAAAATCGTTCGATTTTAGCGATCGAATGGTCGAATGGTCGAACAATTTTGACGCAAACGCCTATTGGCGAACGTCGCGCGATGTTCGCGAACTTGCGGCGGACGCGAACAGCCGATGTTCGCGCGAACAAGTTCGCCGCAGAACAGTTCGCTACATCCCTATTTGCAGCTTTCTTGGTTTTCAAAAATTCGCGAAGAATCGTGAAATCAGAAAGTTCACGGAAAAATCTTTAAATTCAAACATTTTCACGAAAAAACGAGAAATTTTTTAATTTTCACAAAAAAATCAAGCAATTTGAACATTTTCACAAAAAAATTTAGCGATTTGAAAATTTTCACGGAAAATTCTAGCAATTCAAATATTTTCACTAAACTCGAACAACTTGAAAGTTTTCACTAAAAAATCAAGCAATTCAAAACGAAAAAAAATTGTGAAAATCGGAAATTTTTGCAAGAGATTCGCTAATTTATTCGCCAGAGGCAAAACACGGAAATCTGTGCCAGGCAAATTAATTTGCCCATCACTGAAAGTTAGATATCCGTTCACTCCAGCGTTTATAGATTCAATTGTTGGCTAACTATATTAGAAACATTTTTTATTTAGCACAGCCTGTTTACCCAGTTTTTATTTTTACACTGAACTGTTCCTTTAAGAAAGTGTTTGGAATATCCAAGACATAGGATTAATCCTAATTTCCCCTAGGGGCACTGATGGGCTCAGGATTGGAATCTAGAATGTCTTCTAAAAGAAGAGGCTATGATGTACATTAATGATCATGAAGGGTTAAGTTTTCAGCAACCTGAAGGAAGCATAGATAGGCTCTGAATTCAGAATTGTAGTTAGTTGAATAAATACATAAAACTAATTGTGCCCACTGCAAAAGGTACTCAGTAGCATATTTTGTTTGCTGTGTGTTTTGGTTTTAAATTTAGAACCTGAAGCTAAATTCAAGCCATGCTGAGAATTTACCATCTGCCATTTAGCAACTGTTGGGCTTTTTTTCTTAAGTAAATATATATACTGCTACAGAAAGTTTGACCAGGCTTTGCTTTTTCAGGAATAGCATGTGATTGATCCTTAGGCTGCTTGAAATGTCTGGAGACAGTCTTTTAGCTGCTTTTGTTTGTTCAGAAAATCAGAATGCTTAATTGTTAAAACACCTTCAGTGTATAAAGAGAAGCTAAAGGAATAGTCTATTTATGCGCGTTTTCCATTTTCTTAAAGTGTTATATCTTCTATATCAAAATGTCAAATGTCAAATGTTAATTACAAAGTGTTGCGATAACTAAGGTGAAACGTAATTAACATGCAAATGGCAGGCAACATTAGCATTTTATATTACAATGTATGTTGCATATACATTATGTTTTAATACATAGGTTAACATATTTTATTATTTTTGTATGGCCTTCATAGTGCTAATGAAAATATATTTCTCATGTTGATTTTCATAATGATGATAATGTCGAGTTATGATTTTCTGAAAAATTCATTAAATCCCCCCACAAATATGTGAAACGGCAAAAAAAAGTTGTGAAACGCATTGAGATCAATGATAATTTTTTGTGGCTTTTTTTTTCAGCAAAAAATGCTTAGTAGTCATTGGATTTTTTGCTGCATTTTTTCCACAAAAAATTGGTGGTTCTTTTTCTTGGCCTCTTTAAAACAGAATACCGTGAAATTTTTCACGCTGATCTTTGGTCGCAGTTTCGCGAAAATTTTTTGCTGATGGCAACTCACAAAATTTCACTGCAAATCCATGCCTGGTGAAAAATTTCACTCATTACTATAGGTTGTCGAGTTATGTTTTTTAAGCATCATCTGTCTGAAGACCACAATATTGTATCAAGAACTTGGCTAAATGAATATGAATTGACCTAGTATTGCTGTAATAATATTTCAAGGTCAAATTAATTGGGAAACTGTATTCTAGTAATTAGATATGTGGTTCTGAGTAATGTTTCAGTTAGAATGATTAAGCAAGTACGCAGTAAATGTTTAATACATACTTCTACTTAATAACAACCTTTTCCTAGTGGTCTTTTACATTTATTATCCTTTGTTTACAGTATTGTAAAGCTATGCATATAATCTGCAAATGTATGCTGTATGCCAATAATATTTTAACTGAGCTTGTGTCTAATATCAATCATTATTTATGGATAAACCAAACAGTAGCAGTACAGCAGGCTATCATTTTTTTGATTCAATTTTATTTTACACTGCTCTTGTCTGGTCTCTTGGCAGTCAGATCTTGGTCTAATCTAGGAATATTCTAAAGCCGAGTGTATTAATGTTATTATAAATTGAACTGGGATCAAATGGTAAAAAGGATGTGAAATGCCATTTGGAACAATGCCTAAGAAATTATCAGCAGGAACTATGGGTAATTAGATTTTAGGGGTCATATAAAGGTTTCCTGAAGATAATACAATGCAAACATGGGTCATTCAGATACATAAATATGTAATGTGAGCACAAATAAAATTAAACAAAGAACCAGACAATGAATTAAGCATATGCTTTTAAAAAGAAATTGTTTTAAAATCAAAACTCTCTTCTGAGTTCCTGGGTGTGCCTAGATTGCTTTTTTCTGACATAGTTTTGGTTCTTGACCTGATTTGACTCCTGCTCTGATTCTGACTACTCTGATCTCTACCTGCCCTGACTTCTGCCTGGATTTAGACTTTGTACTTCTTTAGCCTTAGTGTACCGCATATTGGACTTTACTGCCAGCCTCTGCTTCAACTTCCTCTTTGTTCCAAACTTCCACATCAGAAAGGCTCCTGGGGGAGAGAAGAGGGTGCTCCTTACAAACTTTTACTTCCAGTAAGAGATGTTGAGGAATTTCAGTGCTCCACCCTAAATAAATTCAAACCAGTACCTCTTTCCAATAATGCCAGTAGTGTCCCTGCTGTCTTATGAAAAATGTCATCATTGAGAAGTAAGAGCATATAAAACTTGGAACTCAGGGGCTACCTATAAATGTGTGCAAGATAAGCCATAATACTGGTATGAAAGTGGTGTAAAAAAAAGATGTAAATTACCTTTCAATTGTAAATTAATGCGATAGATTGTGAACACAGAACAGAAATAATCCTTCCAAGGGCAAATCACAATAAATATGAAAATAATATTTTTAATGCCAGATTTATGCTTTAATCTAGTCAATATTATACACCACTTTAAACCTAACCTGCTATGAGTCCAAAGCTAACAGCCTGAAAAAAGTTAGTTAGTTTAATTGCCCTACAAATCTATCATCATTTATGCAAAAAGCCCAAGTTGTAGATTTGCTAAAATGTAAATAATCCTAATATGGCTGATGAGGGTAATTCACATATTTTAGCCTGAGACTAGATTGCACCTCTCGGTCAGCTTTCTCCTGAGTTACACTTTGATAGCATCCCTTAGTTTTAGGTCTATGGTCGGTAGAATGGTGGTCAAATGGCAGTGTACGTATAGTGATCCTAACAGCTGACTTGCCATTTTACTCTTTATGACTAAATTACTTATAAGAAAGAAATTTGCAATGTTCGAATATTAGAAGATATTCAGAAGAATAAATACGAGTCCTTGATTCAAGTTTTTATAAACTGCATGAACATGTATTTTTACTCAGGCAACAATTACAAATACAATTACATATTAAGTTTACATTTTTATTACACAGTTCAGGGTTGTGCACTAAATATCTTATGTGCTATTGTGTGCATACCATAACCACAGAGATTAACTGGTTTTTTTGTTTTTTGCGATAATTTACTAGCATTTTGTTCTTTTTTTATATTTCCCATTTTATTATCCTGGCACCCATTTTCTGGGAAAAGCCTCAGAGCCAGTAAAAAGGCATAAGGTTTGATATGCTACTGCATTGCAAACTAGAGTTGTGGGCAATGCAATAGGGTTAGGAGGACTGTTGCCCATCTATCACCCATTGCTTTATTAACATTCATATTTAAAGTGTTTTAGAGTGTTAAAACTACAATTAAAAACTCATTCTCTAAAAATTGCTGAATGGTACACTATGAAATACAAAAACCTTGAAAACCACTAAAAATATTTTTTTTTTTGGGATATTAATTAGGGGAGATATCCAATAACCTCTAAAACTCAGAATGGCTAAAAGTCCAATAGGATCAGGCAGCTCCCACTGACTTTTATAGGACCTTGACTCATTTTACTTGCCTAAGTTTTGTATGGTTTTTACACATCATAAATAGGTATGAGTGAATCTGTCCCGTTCAATGGGTGTTTTTTCTTATGGCCATTTTTTCTCCGCAAATTTGCACATGGCAAAATGCAGAATTTCGCAGAGAATCCATGACTTGGATCACTTATTACTAGAAATAAATCACAAATTAGAGAAATTTAAAAAACACAAATTTTTTTGAGAAATAAATTTATTGTTGAAAAAAAAATTGAAATTTGATAGTTAGTAAATAGGCCCCTTAGTCTTATGTAAACACGGTACAATATACAAAATTCAATGACTGCATCAAAGTATTGGTGCAAAATTGTAACACCAAATTTCATGGTGTACTGTCAACATTTAACTAATGAATAAATATACAAAATATTTATTTTAACAATTTTAAACTTTTTTCTGCATAGGTTTAAATTTTCATTTAAATAGGCCCTATTTCTTCAGTAAACCCAATAAACTCCTTATTTGAGTGGTCACATTCCTCTTGTATGATAAAATATAAGAATAAAACCCTTCACTGTATGCATATAAGCAAAATATATGCTCAGTTATTCAAAATTCACCCATTAGAAAACTCTGTGTGCTCATTTAAGCAATTACAAATCTGTTCCTCCCAGTTTACCAACTGAAATGTGATAGGAGGGCGAACTTTTGAAGATTGTAAATTGAAATGTGGTAGGATGAGTTTGTGCTTTGATATATACCCCTTTTCACTTCTAAACGCTGGCATACTGCTGACTGGTGACATGAGCACTACAGCAGCCTGGCTTGCAATGACTGACAGTCTCATTCAACTGTGGAATGATATGTCTTATGACACGGCAGAGTGTCCCCATGGACTTGATTAGTTAGATGAAACTTTTACTTGATATATGCTGGTGTATGTTTTTTCCCTCCTCTGCAATGCATTTACAACTCCATGGCAGATGTGCCTGGAAATCTGTGGTGAATCAAATGTCACTGTTCTTCTGCTGGAGACAATAACTGAATTCAAAATGAAGCTGACAATAAAGTAAAGAAATGGTAGACTATTTTGCAGTTTAATGAAAAATATGTCTGTCTGAGTTGTTATTTCCCTACATATTCCAGCATCTGAACTGAATTTTGCAAATGGTAAACATTACAGAAAGGCTGGGAAGCCATGTCTTGCTCAACTTTAATCCACATTCTTCTACTAAAGCATACAAATGTGTTTATTAAATAGTGAAAGTTTGTGGCATTCAGTTTGCACAATTCCAAAAGCAGGATTATTTTATGAGGACACCAACTCAGAGACTGAACACTGTTCTTATTCTGTTATAATAAGATACATCTTTTTTTATTGTTTGAATAGCATTTCCTATATATTATTTTAATTTTGATGTCACCAACCCCATTGACAGGAGATAGTTCTGCCTATTGATTTGCCATTCTTTCCATGTTTACAAGTCCTGGTTTCACTGTATTAAACTCTTCACATAAAATAAATGCTGGGGAACTTTTTGGGCACAATTAGGCTGCACCCAGTAATGCAATTTAGTAGGCTTTCTATGAATCTGTGAATGATAATTACACTGCAAGCCCATATATGTTTACTATGCAGGAAGAAAAGGTTAGTTGTTGCCAAACTAAAAAACACCGATAGTAAGGTGAGGGCCAGATGGGGCAGAAATGAGCCTGCTGAAATCTGCAGGCTGATTTCAGCCCTTGACTTCTTGTCAGCCCTTGACTGCCATGTTTAGCCTAACCTAAAGGTTCCCATATGCAGGCAGCTTATTGGGCAGCCCTTTGATGGGCTCCCCTGATCAATATCTGAAAGTCAGCCAAATGTCATGGGGAAGCGTTAAAAACACCATTGGATTGTGGACCAAATTGATATATTGATGCGGTCCTCGATCTGCCTGTATTCTCCTCATCGTGATCTGATTGCTGGACCCCAGGGCCCACGATTGGATCAGCCCGATATCGCCAACCTCAAGGTTGGCATATAAGGAAGAGATCCACTTTTTACATGACCTGTGGGTATGGCTAGCTTAAGTTTTCAAAAAACTGAGTTTCACTTTAAAAAATGGCACCTGCCGATTGGCTGCTATAGGTGATATTACTTGAAGCAAACCTTGCACCCTTTATTACATAATCCATTTGGTGCCAGAAGTATAGTGAAGATTATCAGTTACCACTTTACACATTATCTGATACTTTAATAATTAAAGGATACTGGGAGATTACTCTGGTTTACACACAGGTATGGAATCCCTTATTCGAAAAAAACATTATTCAGAAAGCTGTGAGTTACAGGAAGGCTTTATCTCATAGACTCCATTTTGATCAGATAATCTTTATTTGTTAAAAAGTTTATTCTTTTTCTCTGTAATAATAAAACACAACTTTGTACCAAGTTGCAGGAATCAGTATTGGTGGCAAAACAACCCTACTGGTGTTATTTAATGTTTAAATTATTTTAATCAAACTTAGGGTGTTGCTAATTACAGAAATGCCCCTAACCGGGAAGCCCAGGGCCCAATAATTCTGAACAACATATCCCTTACCTGTACTAACTTAAAAAAAATCACAAAGGAAAAAAGAATATATATAAAAAAATGAGAAAATGTACAGTAGTTCTCCCATGACCTGGGAAAAATATACAGAATTAGGATACGTCTTCTAAATGATATTTAAAGTCAGCCCTCAGTTCTATGACCTGTGTATCTGTGTTAGTTAATGGATGTGCTGTGATTTCTTATATCCTTATAATTCACTGTTGGAGGTATTAAGCTGCTTTCCTATTTTTCTCTCTCCATAGTTCTGTTTCTGCATCATTGCTTATTTTCATTTTTAAACAAGATTCGGTTTGCCAAAATACTTAACATTAGATTTAAATAACCCACACTTGCTGAAAGTCAAGCCAATCTGGAAAGGTTGCTTTGTGGTACAACATCAAAATTTGTTTGGCTGTGTGTTAATGTTAATTATTTAAACAGAGATTTTCCTTACATCTACTGGATACACACACGTGGAGCAGATATGGTTAAGCATTAACCCTTTATATGCCAGATAAGTAAAGGCCCTTTACATCAAACTGGATGCTCACAATTTCAAATCCTATATGTATATTTCGATTATACTATAGACTAACACATTCCTTCTTTTGCATGCTCTCTTTTTTTTCCAACTCCCATTTCTTTCTTCTGGCTCATTCTCCTGTCCCATCTGTATCATAAAACCAGGGGGGCTAAAAAAAATTGCTGGGCCTGCATCTTAGCAGAACTCAATTGTGCCGCAGGAAGTAGTTGACTATTGTGTGAAGTGACAGCCATTACTCAGATTTATGATGAGTCAAATGTCCAATTTTCCATTAGAAACTGGGTTAAATGAGAAAAAGGTATGGTCACAATATTAATATATTTTACTTTAGGGAGCAAAGTATTTCACTTTAGGAAATTTCGACTAGTCTGAGTGCTGCAGTTTCCACCTGCCCTTGTTACACTGTTAGACATTCTTTCTGACATCAGCTACGCTGACATTTGAATTTGCTGCTGTCATTTCTTTAGCCCTCATTTTCTTAAGTACAGCTTCATAATCAGCCATAAAACAATTCATAGGTGCATATCAGCCCTGACAAATGCTTATTAACTGTGCTTTTTTTAAATTCATGAGTCAAGGTATATTTATTTCAAAAAGGAATCTACATCTCTTTTACCTTGCTAGTGTCATCTTTTTCTGGGTAGTCAAATGACTTAAAGAGAACAGGCCACTTTAGCAGAGATAGCAGTATAAAGTCATTCAACCAGAACTTTTCAACATTTTAGCAATAACTTAAGCTGTAGTAAGACTTAACAGTATTTAGTCCACTATAGGATAATATTGTGTTTCATTAAAGAAGGATTTTTCATTAATAATTTTGCTATTATACATTACATCATATAATTGCATATTATTATACATTATATTGTATACATTATACGCTTGCTTGTTTTTTTTGGGGGGGGGAGGGATGTAAAGTTGTACAGTTTAATATTCAAAACGTTTCATATTTGATACATGTCTTTAAAGGACACTTAAACCCCTTGTTCAATATGAGTGTAGTGAATACGGATTGTATTTAACATATTTTTTGCCTATTTTAATCATTAATTATCTATAGTGTTTTTTGTTTTTTTCTTTGAGTTAAACAGGGCAAACCGTAAAATGTTACTGTACATATGGTTCTTTTAAATGGATTCTGTCATGATTTTTATGATGTATTTTTTATTTCCAAATTACACTGTTTACACTACATATAATTCACTCTACAATATAAAATGTTATTCCTGAACCAGCAAGTGTATTTTTTTTAGTTGTAATATTGGTGTGTAGGCAGCCATCTCAGGTCATTTTGCCTGGTCATGTGCTTTCAGAAAGAGCCAGCACTTTAGGATGGAACTGCTTTCTGGCAAGCTGTTGTTTCTCCTACTCAATATAACTGAATGTAATGCACTGGGACCTGGATTTTACCATTGAGTGTTGTTCTTAGATCTACCAGGGAGCTATTATCTTGTGTTTGGGAACTGTTATCTGGTTACCTTCCAATGTTCTATTGTTATGCTGCTGGAGAGGGAAAGGGAGGGGATGATATCACCCCAACTTGCAGTACATCAGTAAAGAGTGACTGAAGTCTATCAGAGCACAAGTCACATGACTGGGGCTCCTGGGAAACTGACAATATGTCTAGTCAGATTTCAAAATTAAGTATAAAAAAAAAACTGTTTGCTCTTTTGAGAAACAGATTTTAGTGCATATTGAACAAAACATTTTTCACATGACAGTATCCCTTTAAGGAAGCTAATTAGATTTCCATTATATAAGCCACGTCCCTTAGCCTTTGTTGTGACTGTTTTTTTAGAAGGGATACTATACTATGTAAAAATAGTCGAATAATCTACCCCACAAGGACCAATCATAGAGAAGTTTTGATTCCTTTTTTGCCAAAAAACATACTTTTTTCATAATTAAAACAATAGGCAAAAAGAAAACATGATCATTACAAACTAGGCATTGGGGCATTATGTAAGTGGGGTGTGATAAGTTGCAGACGGATAAATGGCTCACTCTATAAATGGAACAATCTAACCTGTCATGACAGATACCATAAATGTATGCCAGCATAGGTATTCCCTTTAATAAGCGCGATTCTGAAGGAAAATATAAATCATGCTGGCCCTTAAATACAACAATTTTCTCTGAACACATCTTCTCTAACTATATCCATCATCTAGCAGATTGTCTCTTTATTTTAATGGAAAATTAGAAAGAAAAACGAGTTAAACGTACATCTAAATGGCCGTAGACAAATTGTTGTGTTTAGTTCTCTGTATCTGATAAAACATTTCTATGTTTGGTAATGTGTTTTATCTGTAAAGAAATCAGAGTCATATTGTTATATATTGAATAATAGTTACAAGACTTTGTCATTTTAACAATATTACTATAGCTCTGTCCTTGAAATCAGTGACCAGTGTTTATCATGGCCGAAAGCAGCAACATAAAACTCCTTTCTTCCCTTGCTTTTAGTACATTATGCTGAAAGTAATTATCTCATTCATACCCCTCCATTACCTGTGATATTTTCTGCATCTAGTATAGTATAATTGGAAAATATTTCCTTCGACTATCCATAATTCATTTCCCCTCTTTAATATACTTTACCTTCACTCAGGAGGAATAACAGGGAGAGAGGGATTTTATACAAGTAATCAAATCTTTCCAATTTTGATTCTGGTTTTTTTTTTCCCTTCATCTCAATGGGATTGAACTCTTCAAACAGAGTTAAAAGAAACAATTGCAGGACACAATTAAAACTCCAATAAGCCTGCGAGAGAAGATGTAAACAGAGATGTTGGTTCAGGGTAATATTTCTGTATTCCCAGCAGAACAGTACAGTCCATTGCCGCTAGACTGCTGAAAACTACTACACAATTTATTTTATTAAAAAAAAAAAATGTTTTCAAATGTGTTCAATGTTTGTTGCTGTGAATACATTGTAGCAATTATTCCTTTACATTTTGGGGGGCAGTTCCTTGGGGTAGTGTTAAACTCCCTGTTGCCGAAATGTAATTTGCTGCTTATTTTATTTGCAATTTATAAGGGCAAATCCAGCACAATGGCAGACTATAATAATTCTTGGACTATCTTAAAAGTGTTTAGCATTCCCTGTGCGCCAGTGCTGTGCTGAAAAGTCCATTTGTTTAATCCTTTTCAACAATCCTGGGGACATTTTTTATAGCCTTACAAAAGAGATCCAGCTGTAAAGATAATATAAAATAATTTGTGAATAACGTGTGAATATATACATACACATATTCCAGAAAGCTCTGAATTAGGGGAAGGCTATCTACCATAGACTCCATTATAATCAAAAAACACGATTTCCTTTTTCTCTGTAATAATAAAACAGTACCTTGTAGTTGGCCGAAGTGTATGTGCAATCTGACCCCATCTAAAAACAAATGTTCTGTAAGGCTACAAATTTATTGTTATTGCTACTTTTTATTGCTCATTTTTCTTTTTCCTCTCCTATTCATATTCCAGTCTCTTAGTCAAATCAATGCATGGTTGCTAGGGTAATTTTGACCCTAGCAACCAGACTGCTGAAATTGCAAACGGGAGAGCTGCTGAATAAAAAGCTGAATAACTCAAACCATAAATAATATAACATGTCAGCCAACTGCAGATTGTCACAGAATATCACTCTCTACATTATACTAAAACTGAGCTCAAAGGTGAACAACCCCTTTAGGGTGCTTTATTATGTTAGAAGAAATAGTATCCCAACATCCAAGAGACCATACTTTTGACATCTACTTACCAAGGCAATAACATCTGTTTGTGGCAGAGTAGTGAGAACACTTGGTGTTATGAATGGGAATGTTTATTTAAGGTTTGCATTGCAAACTCAGCTTGCTTGTCATTGTAATTTTAAGCTGCCAGATACCATTGAAAAGGTTTTGCATAAAGTTCAATAGGACCCATGAATATGCATGGACCAAAATACCAGTCGAGAAGGGAAATTACATACTCTACAACATATTGTTTTTTTAAGCCTTCCTAATGACCATTAAATTATTAATTAAAATTACTGAAAAACTAAGCCTTGCAGAAAGGGGTAGTTCATACTTAAAATAGTTTTTAGCATGATATAGACAGTGATATTCTGAAAGTATTTGAAACCCATTTTCCTTTTTTTTTATTATCTAGCTTTTGTATCAGCAGCTATCAGGTAGCTAGGTTCCAATTTACAGTAGCAACCAGACATTGGTTAGAATAAGACAAGAATATGAATAGAGGATCTGAAAGACCTTGGGTAACTGGGACACCTTAGAAGAGATTGAGAATGGTAGAAATACCAGGGAATAAAGTGACAACTGAAATAGCTAGACGAAGCAACACAAAGGAAGGAAAGGTGCAGGAAACAGAATGATGAACCTCAACAAAATGTGTTTGACTTAGGTTGAAGTAGGTGAAAAATAATGTCCGACACAAAGGACAGGTTATATAGGATGTCGTGTTATGTATTATGCATAATTACTGTACTTGATATAAACTGTCTACTGTTAATGCCTGTACATGTGGTTAATGGTATGGCCCCTGGGGGCAATTTGTTTGTTTACTTGAAAAATAAAAAAAATTATATATTAAAAAAAAAAAGAGGATCTGAACAGGTGTATTAAAAAGTAACAATAAAAATAAAATTGTGACCTGAAAGAGCGATACATTTATTTGGCTGCCAGGATCAGTGACCCCCTTATAAAAGCTGTAAAGATTCTGAAAATGAAGACAAATGATTAAAACAAAAACATACTAAAAGTTTACTTTAAAGTGAACTACTCCTTTAAAATGGTGTAAAATGGTTCAAGCTGCAACCACATTGCTCCCTCTGCTTATGGGATTGTAAGAATACAGGAAAGCTGCAAGGCATAGGACTTAAGTAACGTGAAACACACTGGAACTGCATGCGAACACGCATGATATGCACCATCCCTATACTTTTTGTAAGAATTGTAAATCTTTCATTATTTGCAACTCAATGTAAGCATTTATCTATTCTGACAGATGTATAAAGCCCTTTTTATCTTAAGGTGCACGGCGATCGACCTTATATTAATCATAACCCAATACTTTTCTACCAACCCTCCCCCCTAACACTTGTTCATTTGCAGTATACACATATAACATGCCATACAAAAACATGTACATGTACTTGCAGAAGAAGGGGATGTGATGTGTGAATAACAAAATACTGTATAACAATATACACGCTAACTTACAGCTGATCCTCTCTTATAAATTTTGCATCAGAGGCAAATGAATGCAAAGGTAATAAACGGTCTTTGTGCATTAATCTACCTCGAAAAAGAGTGTTCAGTTTTTTAATATTTTTTCCTGGGAAAATACGTAACAATAATAAGCTGAAAATTAGAAGCAAAGCACTTTTTGCACATGGGAATCAAACAATTATCTCCCTTAAAGCGGCTGTGCTGTAATATTCTATAGTATCCATGAACTGTGAGCAAGTTGAATGTACTGAATGCCCTAAATGAAATTGGAATCAATATGTGATTTTCACTTTGCCAAAAATTCACGAAACCTGAAAATTCGGAGTCTATGGGTGTCATTTTTGCGGAAAAACTTGAACGGTGAAAATTTTTGCTCATCAATATATTTGACCATTCTCTGTTGATGATTGACAATATTAGTTTTTAGAGAAGGAATAAATGATAAAACAAATACAATTTAAACAGTGTTTGTTTTATTTGTCCTACACAATTTTAGGCAGACATGTATATGAAATATTGTATTATATATTTGCCTGTCACCTAATAACACAACTATCAATAGTTCGATGAAATTACAAGTGGGGTTATAGATAATAGAGATAATTTCCCTAGAAAGGACTTTTTCAAAATTGTGTGTACAATGTGTATCAAGTTAACTTAATGCATCTTGAATGTCACATACATATCATAAGGACAATGGTCTGCACTGGTCTCTGTTTCAGAATATGTAGACCTATAGATAGCCCCTTAAACATAGCTCTGCCTGCCCCCTAAATTGTGCATCATTCAAGTGGTGGTAGGTGGTAAGGACAGGGTTCACCTGCACCTCCTGACATTACAATTTTCTCCTCGTTTGTATACCGCAGCGAGAAGCAAAGTGCAGTTTTTTCCAGGTGCAAGTGCTTGCTATGTAATCACTAAGGGAAGTAGCTTGGTGGCCATTAGAACTCTATGGGGGTTATTTACTAAGCTCTGAATACCCGAAAGTCCCCGAAATCCGAAAAAATCTTTATATTTTAATTTTTATAAAATCAGACTTTTATAAAAAAAAATCATGGATTTTTCAGAATTTTTTAAACCCTGAGGGATAAAATCATGTCTCAAACCTGTCGAGGTTGCATAAAAGTCAATGGGAACAGTCTCATTGAATTTTGGTTGTGTCGGGGGTTTAGGGCAATTTCACAATGTTTTCAGAGCTTTTGGGTGAAAACTCCGAAAAATTTGGAGTTTTCGGGGAAAATTCACGAAAAAAATCGGGAAAATCTGAGCTTTTTCCCCAAGGCAAATTTTTGGGAAAATGTAATAATAAATAAGCGTTTAAAACGCGAGCAGGTTAGATCGCAGTTTGTAGCAGCCGATATTGAGATAAATTCGGACCTTGATAAATAACCCCCTAAATGTATTTCAAAATACAGCATTTTTTTAAAAAATGCAGCATTTCCTTTTCAGTACTTTTCATTTCAAACCAGCTGCAAAAAGTGTATTGATTGGTAATCAGTGGATCTGCTATTTCCTGGCTGTAAATCAGTGTACAATAAATTAGAAAGTGAAAACATCAACGGTACAAAAAGAGAGTGTTCATATTAAACATTGGATTTGTTAATTGTGAACCAGTGATACATTTTTGATAAAATTGTTAAAAATTGTAGCTAAAATTTAAGTAAAAATTTAATTTTCTCTTCGCTTTTAGAATTGGGAAATAAAAAAACAAAAATTCTCTCTCTCACTCTCTCTCTGTCTCTCTCTATATACACTGTTCAGCAATGGAAGAGGAATTAAATAGAAAAAATTGCTTATTAAAATTTCTATTTTGTCAGTACTGTGCATATAGGAAACACTACTTGTTCAGTTATGGAGTCATTGTACCAGTTACAATCATTTTTAAATAATGTGATGGGAAAAGAGCCTGAAAGCATGCAGAGGTCATTAATAAAATAATATTCATAGAAAATGTATGAATCTTGGTAGAATTAGTGAGGATTACACAGTACACTGGGGAGTCAAAATCTTTTATATATTAAAGCTTTTCCCCTCAATACTCCGTGTCCATTTCAGTAAAACTATTCATCTTGATAAAGCACAATTGTGATAATCTTATGCTTCACTTGTCCTTCATACCACAGAAATATTCAGTCATCCCAAGGGTCTCCTTCTTGAATTTTTAAAAATGCTTGTTCCATCAGTTTATTGTTAAGTCAGACACTCTCTGAGACACACTAGATATGGTTTTCCAAATAAGACTTTTTTTTTTTTAAAAAAGGTAGGTAATTATTTAAATGTTAAAAGAAAATATACTTGAGTAGGATTGCATGTAATGTTTTAAAGCTGTTAGTTAAAGGGATGAAAGTGTAACTCAGTGTGATAGAATTACAAAGAGATATCCTCAGGCAAAACGCACACAGGCATGTACATTGCAGTTACAGCAAAAACTCCAGAGCTCACTGGCAGACACGTGCCAGTCAAGTGAGAGGGAAAAATACATTATCTGGAAACTCGTTATTCCATTATTGTTTTACATATCCACACTATGTAATATCTCTTTAAACAGCGCCGAATAATTTAAATGAAACACATACTGGAATTATAGCAGGGTTTTAATAGAATGTATTCAAATCTACTGCAGAGTTTATGTCCCAAACCGTACAACTCTGTAAAAATTAAACTATATGTGAATGTTGCGGTCATTCTGGATTAGTATGCAAATTAACTGATGGATATTTGTGTTGATACAAGGACAAGTTGATGGCGGATTGCATCAGTTTTCTGGTGCCCAACTTGATGCTGATTTGTGGCCAATCATTTTGTAATCACACCTTCTCTCGTAATTAAACTGAAGTAAATTGCTAGATCTTTGGTTGCAATAGCAACATTATTCTAGTTGTTGGCTTTACTTTTTTTTTTTATAACAGGGCCTTTTCATGTTAACCAAAAAGCAAGGGTGCATGCAAGTTTAATTTACGAATAAATATAAAGACAAAGAATTTGACTTTAGACTAAATCATGCTGGCATATCCAACACAGATCTTAAGTATATGAAACACAGCCTACATTCCATTATGAGCTTTAGCATTATACTGCGGCTACTTTCATCTTATCAGCAATAAAGTAGAGCCATCATATATCCAATGTCCACAAAGTATATGCTGTAGCAAGAGACATAAAACCCAACAGCGTTTATGATGAGGCAATCTCCAAAGAAACCCAGGAAAAGGAAATAAAACCCAGCAATTCTGCTATTAACCTAAATGCACATGTGTAGTATAGTCATTATTCTTATGATGGCGCAGAAAACATGAAATGTCTTCTAGCCCATGTAATTTACTAAATGAGGAGCTTATTTGTTGTCATTTTAAATTTAATAGCTACAAAGTAAATTAAAAATAAAATTACATTTAACAAATGTTTAACATTTTTGCTGCAGGTTTCATATAACCTCCCAGGTAATCATTGAACTATATGAATACAGTGCTTGATCAATCACATTCAGTAGCAGAGTCAGAATGATAGAGCCATTTGCCCTTGGGGCCTCCTTGTATATCTAAAAAAATACTGAAGAATTATATATTAAAAGACTTATATTATAAAAAGATATTTTTAAAGGACTTTTTAACAGATGAAATACAAAGTCACACCAAATTAATGAGACTCAGTAAAGCAGAACGGTTAACTCGTATCCTGCTTGAGTTTTTAAAGCCCCCCATCTTTACACACTTCTTTGTATGACTTTGTCACTTTTATATTATCTGACAAGTTAAAAATATATTGTAACTAAGGATGAATGAACAAAAAAAAAAAAAACTTTCAAAAACTTTTCAAAAATCTACACTTTTTTTTCTTGAATTCTGCTTCACATTTTTGTGCACTGGAAAAAACTGCAGAAGAAATTGTGACATTATTATTATGCACCCCTAGTCTTCCACATCAACTAATCAGATCAAAGTCCTTTCCTCTGTCTATCTAATGAGCTGTCGGGATGACCTATTTATAAGAAACTGGCAACATGGGGACCACATTTTCTATGAAGAACAGCTGTAGCTTCTGTAACAAGATAGGGTAATGTATATGCTATTGCAGAGCCAAAAGTTGGTTTTAATGGTGCATCGAGCTCAATAACCCATTTCCATTGTAACGACTGGTGTTCTGAGTGTTCTCCTAAAGTACTATATGTTTTACTGTATGAGACACAATACATTTTTAAAGACTCTTGTGTGTGACTAAATAGCACAAAACTTGCCTGTGTGTTTTAAGTCATAAATAGCAAGTTTTTTTTTAAATCCAAGAGACACTTTATCAGATGCTTAGAACTGTCAGTGACAAATTAGCAGTAGTTTTTTACCAGCATGTCACCACAATGCATGGTGTATCTCTGTGGTGCTTTACTTGCTTGATTGATTGTTATCAGTAAAGGGCAGGAGATCATTGATTCAAGCCTTTCACACAGGATATAACAAAGCTATCTGTATTTATCATGTTTGTGATAAGAATTTGTTTCCCAAACAGGTGCAGATCTCTGACCCTAATAAAATGAGTCATTTTTGAAAGGGAAAAATAAAAAGCCATTTTTGAAACATGCCGACTATAGAAAGATGAGACTGAAAGAAAAGAATTTGGCTTGTGTGAAAATTCTTTTGTCATGTTCAAAACAAATCCCGATGATCATGCATTTCTATCGCTGCAATGCCTTCTTTAAGAGAGAGATATTTTATTTCTATGTCTGGGTTTCAAGAGCTATATATGTTTTGTAGAACAAAGTTCTTTAGTTTGACTTTTGTTTTCTACTACACCATATTTATATTGCAACTACGCAATCTCATTAGATATGAAACATAGCAACAGCTCCAGTAATTGAAATACAAAATGATACATTTTTAAGCAAAACCCAAAATGTTAAAAAGTATTCCTGAAAGTCATTTAACTCCACTCTGTTTTTTTGGACTGAGAACATGTATGTTTGTACAGTGTCCAAGATAAATAGTATGGGAATAGCAGTAATATCATCACATAGGTATACTAAAGTGGAAACTAAAAAGAGAAGACTAGAAGAATATAAGATTGGATCGACCATGGATCTAAAATAAAGAGAAAAACGGTATTTAAATATATATATTTCTTTGTTTTCAAACAAAAAGTGAATGAAGATCCAGGCCCATTATATCAAAGATTAATTAAGTGTATAAAAATGTTAATATATAAAAAAATGTAAAAAAAAAAAAATGCATGTAAACCTTTTTGAGTTAAAGAAAAGATCAACTGAGAACCCAACTACATGGAAAGAGATTTTGTTGTGTTGAAGCATTTCAATACTATTATAAAGTTTAAAGGAATTGTTCAGTTCAAGGTCCTGAAAAAGGTCTTAGGAGCAGACTGAAATGTTGACTCCTTTTTAATATGTGTTAAATAAATGCACACAGGTAACAAAATGTGTTACCATGGCAACTTGATTGCGGGGAGACTGGCACATGCTGAACCATACTTACTGGCACAGAGTGCTTGCGCATTACTTGCGGACTAAACCTTGGTGTTTTTATGGTAATCTGTTGCTTTGATTTTCCTACCACAGATGGGAGTCTCAAAGTCTTGAATGGATACTACTGTTGCTGGCTCATAGGAAATTTACAATTTTGCAATTCAGGCACAGCACACTTTTTAGTCAAGTCTAAAATAGAACAGACTTTTTTTACTATTCTATGTTATTTTGTAGATGCTTATGATATTCTATTACATTATCACTGTTGTTGGGCAGTACACATGATTTTTTTCATACTTAAAGCCATAGCTGTGTAATGATGACACCAAAAAACAAAACAAACTGGGGTATATAATATTTGGTACAAAACAACCCTCCTCTTTTATATAATGTTTGGACATTTTTTGGCTGATGTGGGTATTTTGATAAAGGTCTAGGATATTATTATTTGTATCATTGCACAAATAATAATCATGCTCTCACTATTATTGTGAAATATATATATATATATATATATATATATATATATATATATATATATATATATATATGTATATATACACATACATACAGATATACAGATAGATCCTTTAAAAGATGTATAGACCGAGAAAATTAAACCTCTTTAAAAGAAAATCTGTCATGAACATTTGGTATCTAAAATTGTGCAAGATTTGCAACCTGGTACTTACTGGCACTAGCTCTGTGAATGATATTCAGATATTATTTGATCCTGAAATGCTTGCCAGCTCTTCATTAATCCTTTTCCTTAATTTCAGCAAGGGTACTGATCTGTTTCACACATGGAGGGTTGCTTATAATCTTCCAAGAACAACTTCCATCTGCCTGACTTGTGTCAGTTTTTCTTTGATCCTTTCCACTTGAACAAAGTTGACACTGATTTTTTGAGTGGAGACCAAATCAATTAAAGGATTTTATCATTTGTGTTCGATCTTATTGAAAGCTAAGGGTTCATTTCAATAATGCATACAACAGACATATTTTGTTTTAGGGCTTTAGTATATAACAAGTTTTGATCATAGGTGCCGTGTTTTGACAAGCAAAATCCAGGGATCATTACAGGTTGCATAGAGCTGACATAAACTGAAAATGCAACTGAGTAGCCCTTTGCAGTGGATGGTCAGGCACACTGATGATCCATGCCATAGCCCCTAACAATGGATTAAGAGATGTAGTGATTGTAACTATGGTATAAACTGAACAAGAAACATTTATCAGACAGGCAACATTTACCATACTGTACTGAAACAATGCTGTAATGTAAACCCTGTATTTTCTCTTTCTAGAACCCTTGTTTTTAACCCTTAGTTGCATTTTATATCCAGTGCTAATCATTTGCTAGCGAGAGAGAGAGAGAGAGAGAGAGAGAGAGAGAGAGAGTGCAGCCAAATGGCAAAAGTTAGGTAGAATCTTCTTTATCAATGAACTCCTGATAGGAATGGGCGAATTTTTTCGCCTCGTTTTGCCGAAAAAATGACACCCATAGACTTGTATGGAGGCGTGCGTAAAAAAAAAAAAAAAAAGACGCGTGTCAAAAAATTTTCACTGCGCGACAAATTTTTTTTGATGCCCATAGACTTTAATGCCCGTCTGCGAGAATTCGTCGGCTGCGAATTTTAGGCGAAATGAAACGGGTCAAATTCGCCCATCCCTACCTCCTGAAAGTGTGATGTAAGTTATAAATCAGCTTCTGATGAAGTGGCAGGACACCACAAAATGCGTTAAGCGGGCAGCCAGGGTTCACTGCTGCTGTAACTTGTTTTTACATGCATATTAAATAAAATTTTCATTTTTTAATACTTTTACTGGACTCCTACGGTGCTCCGCTGTTTTTTCTTATAATTCAGCAAGATGTTTGGCCCAACAATGGACCCTTCATTCTTTATTTATTAACCAAGTTTAAATTTCTAGGTAGTCATGATTTACAGTCCAGATGTTGAGGAACTAAAAGTTCTAGCAAAAATTGTTGGTGGGTCCTTGAAGTAAAACCCTAACTAGCTGGGTTGAGAGCCATTGTAGTTCTGTAACTTGTTTATTTCTTAAATATAATTTTCATACCATATATCTGAACCAGGAAATACAAAGGAGCTTTAAGAGATAAAATAATTAGCATAAAAATTGTATAATGTTGGAAGAGAAATTCTTCTGAAAATTAGCTGATGTGTCAAAGGTTGCTTGACCTAGGCTTAGTAAGTAATAAAGCTATGTTTTGTGCAATATTTCTATTAACATTGTTGACACCTATTTGCAGCAAGGAATATGAATAAGCCTGAAAACAAGGAGAACAAGCATTTTTGTTAAAGTTTATAGAGTTGTCGGACATTAATTATGATATTCTCAAAGAGAATAAGCTTTAGCTGTATCATCTGCCTAACAGAGTTTTTATATTATCATAGCAATGATTGTCTGCTTTTCATGAAAATATAAGTCTTTATCCTTTAGTTAATTTGTATACTTTTTTTATCCAAGGATAAAAAAACACTTCCTTTTTTACCATAAGTGGGACTAATTCAACATTCAAAAAACATAATTTTGTTAAATAATTAGAACCCAGGAATGCCCTGAAACTGCTTTCACAAAGCAAAACGACAGAGTTCTGTTACAGTTTAGTCTAAGCTACATATCTGTATCTATCTATCTATCTATCTATCTATACTGTATGCATATGTTGAAGTGTGTATATATAGCGGAATGTTGGGGGGAAAGCAATTTTTATAATAAAAGAGATAACATTATGGCAAAGCATACAATGTTGCCTGCTGAATGGGAAGGAACTAATTTAATCTCCACTGTGATTGCTAAAGTATATCAGCAGAATTTTAATACAATTAATGTAAATAAAACAAAGATTTATACATAGTAATTAAAGAACAATGAGGGTTAAATTAATGGTGTTTTCATTTTCATGATTAATGTAATCTTGAAGGCTGTAATAAATATACATATTGGCAATGTATCAAATGTGTTTCAGCTATCCAGATTTGTTGCACTCGGTTCTCAGTTTTTTCAGTTTAATAGTATGAGTCATGGTACATCTTTAAAGGGACATTATTGACAAAATATTATCACTGTGCCTGAAAACTGTGAGAAATGCTTTGGAAATCCCTTTATACATCATGGTAGCATGTAGCCTTTTTTGTTGGAAGAGGAAAACCACAAACTGCAATTTATGAAAACATTGGATCATACAAACAGTAACTTAAAACAGAACCCAAAAGAGATAATGCTGCATGCTAATCTTCCATTGACTGCATTTTTTAAGGAATACGACAATCTCTATAGCTATTATATAAAATGATTTCATGGTATGGAATCTACATTATTTAGATCAGACCTATGTTAGGTGTAGGGAGCATGAAATCAAATAAGAAATATTGATCTGAACATTGGTTCAATAGAAATTCTCAGCGCATTACCACACTTCATGACTAGGAGCCGGACAGATTGGCCCCAGCATAAGCCCCAATACAACATCAATAAAAAGACTCCAATTCAATCACACTGGTTTTAAAATGCATATCGGATTTGATTTATATGATTTTTGTAGCAGACAAAGTAGAACATGTCAGGTTGGTCAATAGCCTCTCTCCATCATGCAATTTGTTGTCAACAGTATAATACAACCTCCATGGATTCAATCTTTCTGCTTTCTACATACTTTTATGCTATCTGCAGTACAGATAAAATGCTTGCTTCCAAGTCATCAGAAAACAAATTAAATACAAGTGGTCAGATAATGGAACCCTGTTTCACATCACTTAAAACCTGATACCATTGCAAAATAAATAAATCTATTCGAGCATAGATATTCTCTCTTTGGGTTATGATATCATCCTACACTTCAGTTAGTTATATGTTCACTGACCTGTTCCAGGAATTAAGGATTTACTGTATAAGGGTTAATTTACTAAGGGAGAATACAAAAGCAAATGATCACCACATGTGATCCTGTTTTTTTTACACACAATTTACCATTTCTTTCACAAAATTCCTCAATAGTGTAAATCTTTCCTCTCCCTGATAAATAGTGATGGGCGAATTTATTCGCCAGGCGCGAATTTGCGGCGAATTTGTGCGATTCGCCGCCAGCGAATACATTCGCGAAACGCTGCGAAATTCGCACATTTTCCGGCGAAACGGCGCAAATTCGCCCATCACTACTGATAAAGATACAAAGATATGATCCAGGTAGTAAATTGTGCACATTTGCTCAAAAGTTGCATTGCCATTTAAGGGATGGCATAAGACTGGATATGGGTGATTTGGACAACCCTCCCTTGTTTAATATCCGATACAGACAATAACAAGGAACGCCACAAAGTCAGTCTATCACTAAATATCATGTGACATACTGTACCTGTATGCAGAGGGATTTTAGGTTAACAAAAGGGGGGAGAGGTGGGAGGGAAAAGTTGGGTTGCAATAGTCTAAATAGGATAAGGTCATGGATGAGTAGTTTTATCTGTTTTAGTTAGGTTCAATTCAAGGTGGCATGGGCTCATTTTGGATGAGATATTAGAAATAAGAGTCTATATATTAGTGCACACTGCTCTGAGAAGACTTTATAATTGTCTTGCTGACTACTTGTCTTTAAATCACAGTACAGAAACCGTACTGTTGAACCAGAGAAGCGTTTGTATAAGTGACAGAGAAGTCCTGTTAGAAAAGTAAAAATAGAACCAGGATACAGCTTGATTGCAGATTCAGAGAAAATTAAATATTTTCCTTAGAACAAAACAGTCTCAATAGTAGAGGATAGATGATGGCTGAAGGAGGAGGAGAACAAATAAAGTCCTTTGGTCTTTGCAGTGTGAAGAACAGTTGTAATGCTACATACAGTAAGGTTGACTAATTTTAGTGTGCAGATCAAAAGGCAATTTGCATAAGTAAATGTGAATACGAAAAAGCAACCATAGTAGAGAAAAATTGCCAGGAGTTTAGAGACTAAGGGGCACATTTACTAAGGGTCGAATATCGAGGGTTAATTAACCCCGAAGTAAAATCATTCGACTTCGAATATGGAAGTCGAAGGATTTACCACAAATACTACAATTGATTGATCGAATGATTAAATCCTTTGAATTGAACGATGAAATCCTTCGAATCGAACGATTCGAAGAATTGTAATCCATCGATCGAAGGATTTTCCTTCGATCTAAAAATCCTTAGAAAAATAATGGGGAAGGTCCCCATAGGCTAACATTGTAACTACCGAAGTAAGTACCGAATTAAGTACCGAATTAAGTACCGAATTAAAGTACCGAAGTAAGTAGTTTAAGTTTTTTTTTAAAGAGACAGTACTTCGACTATCGAATGGTCGAACGATTTTTAGTTCGAATCAAAGTCGAAGTTGTAGTCGAAGGTCGAAGTAGCCTATTCAATGGTCGAACTACTCCAAAAAAACTTTCGAAGTTGTTTTAATTCAAATCCTTCACTCGAGCTTAGTAAATGTGCCCCCACAAGTAGAAGAGACACAAGGCATTTATAAGAGTATTAGAGGAGGTTCAGGGTAGCCATTTTAAGAATAGGTTTGTCATAAACATGGTTGAATAAAGAGAGGAACATTACAGAAACTACAGAGGAAGGAGAGAAGTAAATGGGCGTCAAAATTATTTTGATGTGCGTCAATTTTGGCGCCTGCAACAATTTTTTATACGCATCTATTTTGCTCAAATGCAGTTAATGGGCGCCTGAATCATTCTGACGAGTGACAATTTTTATGCACACAATTATTCTGATGCGCGCCTAAATTTTTCTGATGCGTCTGAATTTTTGCCACAGTTTCGCGAATTTATTCGCCGGCGACGAAACATGTAAATTCACAGCGAATTTGCATCTGGGCGAATTCGCCCATCACTACAGATAAATATATTGACCAGGTGAAAGCTGGATAAAGTCAGGATGCACTGCTCAGGTAATGATAATAAAGGGAGAAAGTTGTAAGTGGACAAGCAAGTCCAATGAAGATTGGAAACCTACGACTTTACACAATCTAAAGTACGATGAATGAGACTTTGGGAGGGTATCTGTGTGTACTGTCATTCATAGACCTCCTATTATGTGTTAATCACCTGTCAAGTAGGCAAATGGTATAGGTTGAATGGCATGTAGGTCCGATGTCATTTAAGGGCGTTGACAATCAAACTGTTTCTAAAGCCCATATCAGGAACAACTCCTTAGTTTTTATTTTTTTTTTTTTTTTTTTATACCTTGTACATATACTGTATATATGCACAATTTTGTAAAAAAAAAAAAAAAAAACCCAAAAGTGGTGACTCTTGTTTGGTAATGCTGGTATCAGTACAGGGGTTCAGATATACTTACAGTAATTTGAAGCTTACATACCAGAGAAAACACTGATACATTATCGACTGTACAACAGCCAACTGCATATGCTGCTTACTTGCATGTATGCTTTCTCTGTATATACACCAAATCGAATACATGCATGTTGTACAGGGAAAAAATGAAGAATTCTATAAAATTGCTGTTGAAAAGAAGGGTAGTAATTAAAAAGGCTTTTACCGCTTTAATTTATATTTTTTTTACTGTACATCTGTAAACACAAACTGGACATTTATTATACCATGAGAGTGATTTTTCTGCCTGCACTGTAGACAGTGTCTCTCTAATGTATTATGAACTTAAAATATGATAACATAGTGAAAGAAAGCAATATATTGTTATCAGCTGTTCATGTCAAATTCTGAGTGCAAAGAAATTGAATTTAATATCTATGTTGCGTAAAAGAGAATTATTTAAGAATGTAGTCCTAGGGCGAATGAAGAATAAGAAATATTTCTTGGATTATTAATTTAATTTGTACAAACTGAATTTGGATCTATCCATTAGCACAAATGAATGCAAGTTTCATGGAAAGCTAATTAAATAAAGTTAGAGAATTTTTTCTAAGGGTTTGAACACATAGTTATATGAATACAGCCATAGAAATATATATGTTTTCAGAGGGCTACAATAAATCATGTGCCACTTTATTGTGTGAGTGATTGTGTACCAGACACAGTAATAGAATCTGCTGTATCTGTTCAACTCTTAGGGGGTTATTTACTAAACTCCGAAAGCAAAAATCACAAAAATTTAGATTTTTTTTATATAAATCACACATTTTTTGGAATTTATTAAAGCCAGAGGATGGAAAGGTCAGAATCAGAAAATATGGCATCTCAGACCTGTTGAGGTTGCATATAAGTCAATGGGTAAAGTTCCAATGATTTTTTTATGTGAGGTGTGTTTGGTGTTTTTTGAGTTTTCGGGCAAAACGTGAAAACCAGTTTTTTTCCGGCAAAGCAAGTTTTCAGGAAAATGTAAAAATAAATAAGCGTCAAAAACCTGAGCGGATTTGGTTGGAGTTTGTAGCGATAAATATTGAGATAAATTCAGACTTTGCTAAATAACCCCCTTAGTCTATGGGTATGGAATAATATCACTAAGAATGATGGAACATATGGCTGCCAGTTTATTAAACGTCAGTAAACTTTACTAAGTGGTAAAAGCGGTTACCACTGAATCAAACATTATTGACCATTCTAAAGATTCAGACAGCACTGTTGCAGAGCAATCCTGGAGACTTTGAGCAGAATGGAGACTGCTTAAAGCAGTCAAAAACATTCTGTGGAATAGACATGTTTTAAATTTGACAAATTTGTAAATGTTTCAAAAACTTTTATGAATTTTAGGAAAGATTTGAAAACAGATTGGACTGCTATGAAATAATCATATATCCAAACAGTCATGCAATAGTTGTCTTGAGTACACAAAAGTGGCAATCTTGGCAAATTTGTTGTTGTTGATGATAAGAAGGAGGAGGAGCAGGAGGAGGACAATAAAGAGGATGAAATGTAAAGGTAGCAGTCCCGTTTTTTGCAGTGATCTCTATATGTCTATTCATACATAAACATTCTTATGGATTTTTATTAGCACAGTATCCCTACACATATTTCAGCAATTGTTTTTGTACATATTATTCTTCCTTAAAACACCATCAGACATTACATTTACTGGTGTTGGGAAGCTTAGCTACTATCTGAATTATGTATAGGATATTTATGTATTTAAGCCTATGAGGAAAAACTCAAAACACTCATAAATTATTTGTTTTGTATTACATTTTTTACTGTTGATTCTTATCTTGAAAAATGTGAGGATTGATGTGCTGAATACCAACTCTGCCTAATACCATTCTTTCTCTTTTGTATGCATTCCATGTTGTCTCTCTTGCATTGTGTGCAAGGGCAGATATTTGTCTTTAAACAATTTCAACATAAAACATTGAAACTATTAATCCAGCTGATGCCTTTTGAGGCCTCCCACAGCATGTGCATGGAGAAAAAGATATGATACTGTATCCACTAGTAGATAGGATCCAAACTGAAATTATGATAAGAAGTGTATAAATTACACAAATCAGTATTTCAAATTTGTAAAAATTGTGGTAGACCTCATCATTCTATTAACAATGCTTATATTTTAAGCAAAAATTGCTAATTATAGAGAAAGAATATTAAGAATTGCTAGTTATATAGAAACAGAATGCATGAAGGGATAATACATTTCTCCACAATGACAACATTAAAAATCTTTGAAGGCAAGAGCAAATAGAAATTTTTACAGAAAAGGGGCTATTTGAATGTTGTAGTTCAAATTAGGCTGCAAGGACTCAGCATTGTATCAGTGATTTCACAGTGGGACTTGGGCATGATACCTTTTTCCAAAGCCACTCATTTGCCAAGGTTCAAAGATATATAAATGTAATTGTGACCTTTATTAAACAGGATTCAAAAAAACAACTTGCCATTTACACAATGCATAACATTCACAAAGCAAAGCATAAAACACAAAGGTAAACAACAGATATCAGATATATAAGGGGTAAAAAAATGGGTTCTCAGCCAAATATTAGCCATATACTAAAAGCAGCCAACAGTCTTGAATGTTGATTCAAACTGTGCTTCGGTAAACCTCTTCACTTAGAAAAAGCCTGTTCCACTGGAGAACCATGAACCAACTGCAATAACATAACTAAGCCCTCCCGGGCGCAGGATGTGCACACGCCCCCCCTCTAGACGCACATTTTTCTTACCTTGTGCGCTGTGCCCACGATTTCTGGTGAGCCCCCAAGGGGGGGGCGGGCACTGTTGCACTCCCTGGGTAGTTACGCAACTGACCAACTAAATTCTTTGTAAGTAAACAACAATAAATTACAGTCATGTCTCTGAACAAGTTAAATAATGGCAATTTTTTTTACATCAGTGAGTGAGTCTGCCCAGTGTTTACTGATTGGTTGGAGTTTATAAAATTAATTCATATGACCCAGGATATAGAGAAGTCGGAGACCACATTTCTTAGACCACATTTCGGTAGCATCCAAAAAAAAAACCCAAACTGATGGAATTTCACATGGAATTGTATGCCCTTCCTCACTCCATACACTTGTAGAAACTACAATGAGACACAAGAGATATGGTTTTCTTGCTCAGTGCGATATATGTGTTGGTGCTGCCTTAATTTTGATATTCTATGCATTTTGACCTTGTTTTCAACAGTCATCTTCTATAAACTCCATAAAGAAAAATTTGCCATCTTTAAAAAAAGAAACAATATATATATTTTTTATACATTAACAGTTAAGTAAGTCTTGGACTGAATCTCACTGGAACATTAATTACATGTCATTATCTCATGAACTTATCCTGCTTACTCTAATATCTGTACATTACTTCCACTCTGTAAAAGACAATGATTTTAGTTCCCAGCTTTGTTTATTAGGCAAAATGAATGTCATCTTTCAATCTGCTTGATACAGCAGAATAGTCATTTAGCTTTATTTCCTGCAGCTCCCAGACTCCATGTCCTTCACTTTTTCAATTTAAAAAGTATGTCTGATTTTTTTTCAGGCAAAAAAGGATATTTGATTGTGTACCACTTTAAGTTCTCAGCAGGGACATGCTGTTCAATTAATTATACTGAACTCACGCAATATAAAATCTGATGCACTTAAATGATTAATTGTTCATTATTTGCCAAGTTTTAAAGCACACCTTCTATTTATGGAAAAAAATAAATATATTTTCTTTCCCCACTGTGATTTCTCAACTGCATTAATGAAAATAAGCCAGTGTTGTTAACCAAATGCTTGTGATTGGCAAGGTCCCTCCTGCTGCTCTTGGTTGAAATGTGATCAAAAGCCACAAGAGACTGGACTATCTTACACTGAAACAGGTTTTTAACAACATGGAGTTGTGGAACACGTAATTGAAAATGAGACAGCATTATGCTTAACATATACAAATGATGCATAATTTATTAATTAATTACTGAAAGTATTAAGAGTTAGAAAAGAAACAGCTAAAGCTCCCCATAGACACAAAGATTTCTCTTACCGAACGGCGATTTTAGCCAAGTCCGACCAATCCTTTGAAATTATCATGTGGTTAGTCGGATTTGAACGATCGTACATCTTCCGATTTTTCGGACAACATCTGTCAGGCAATTGATCGGCCAGATTAAAAAATCTTTGTCGGTCCCAGTGCAATCTATCTATGTTTGCAGGGCCAAGCAGGCAGCTCCCCTTTGTTTTCCTGTCAAATTGGTCTTTTAAGTTGATGGACAATTCGTACGATCGTACGATCGTTTTGAGATAATCGTGGTCTCACGATGACGATTGGATCTTTTAAAAATCTTTACATCTATGGCCATCTTAAGGCAGGTCCATGGCTTACATACATGGTTTCATGTGGATTAACTGGATTTTTGTATATTTTTATCCAGTGCACATTTTGTTTATATAAAGAAAATGTGTAAATTAATTCAATTTAAAATTAATTGAAAATTGATTATTTACATATTAACAAAGTACCTGTCTACTATCTATTGCCTGGTCGGAACAATCCTATTTTAAAATGTTTCAAGTAATATTTTTATCCTTTACTTCTATAACCCTGATCAGATCTTTACAGAGATAATTCATTATTCATTTAAGTTCCTGCCCCAGAGGAGTTTATGGTCTAAGTTAACTAATATGCATAAGTACTCAAAATGTTAATCAGGAGAAGATTTACCCACACTTAGCATGGGAGAAAACCCAAGCTCCCTTAAATGTAATTATTTAAGAAACTTGGGACTGGAACCCAAGGGTTTTCTATCATTCGTGGGATTTTAATTAAGTGTTGTCCAACAAGAGGAGTGCACAGTTCAGTCTCCTTTCTTATAAATTATGAGTCTCCACTCAATAGTAAACTGCAAAATGCTAACATTAGTGTTCCCCAATACAGTTGGTGTTACCTAACCAACTGACCTCCAGTGATTTAAGGTTACCCCAAACCTTAGTTACCTTTTTTTTTTTTTTTCTCAAAGAAGCACCTTGTATTTTGCTAAAAAAAAGTTGCTGTGAAAGAACACCCATTAACTTAAATGCATTTTGAGAATTTTCGAGTGAAAATTTGTGAAACACTTTGAAGTCAGTGGGTGGTTTTTCACTCATACACTAGCTATATATCATTACATTTAGCTAATTATATATTTTTGGTCTCAGCTATCATCCTAAGTTATTGATTCAGAAGGCTATTCAAAAGGCTATGGACAATGTTTAATGTTGTTTTAATGTTTTTCCAGTTTGTTTTTTTCAATTTCAATAATAGATTCATATTAACTGATATAAAATCTAAGGGAGGGATGTTCTGTAATGGGGGAACAAAATTATGATTCAGAATGATTTGTTCTATATATAATATATATATATATATTTTGCTAAAAAAAAGTTGCTGTGAAAGAACACCCATTAACTTAAATGCATTTTGAGAATTTTCGAGTGAAAATTTGTGAAACACTTTGAAGTCAGTGGGTGGTTTTTCACTCATACACTAGCTATATATCATTACATTTAGCTAATTATATATTTTTGGTCTCAGCTATCATCCTAAGTTATTGATTCAGAAGGCTATTCAAAAGGCTATGGACAATGTTTAATGTTGTTTTAATGTTTTTCCAGTTTGTTATTTTCAATTTCAATAATAGATTCATATTAACTGATATAAAATCTAAGGGAGGGATGTTCTGTAATGGGGGAACAAAATTATGATTCAGAATGATTTGTTCTATATATAATATATATATATATATATATATATATATATATATATATATATATATATATATATATATATATATATATATATATATATATATTATGGTTTACCATGTGAGAACTTTGGATGAGATTCAATTGGAATTCCAGTTTCTCCCATAGGGGTAAATTTATCAAAGAGTGAAGTTCCGCCACTAGAGTGAAATTCCGCAGCTCTCAATTCATTTCTATGGGATTTTGAAAGGCGTATTTATCAATGGGTGAAGTGAAAGTTCACCCTTTGATAAATACGCCTATAAAAATCCCATAGAAATGAATGGAGAGTGGCGGAATTTCACTCTAGTGGCGGAACTTCACTATTAAATTCATTCTTTGATAAATATACCCCATAGACTTTAACAGAGTTTTCACATGATAAACTGCGAGACACGTTTTTCTGAATTCAATCTCAAATTCAATCTTGCCCATGTGTTTTCACACGATAAATCTTTTTCTCACTGAACTGAATGATGCCTAACATGTTACATGGTACATATATCTCGATTTTTCACTAATATGATCATACACAATATATATTATATTTTAGCATACCTTTTGGATTCAGTTTCTCTAAAACAAAAAAACCTCATATCTAGTACTGCCCCTTTTCCTCACTTTCTTACTGTATGTCTGTTGTGTTATGTTTTTTTTAAGGAGGAGCATTATCATAGGGGACAGGGTAGTGATCCCATATGATGAAGATTTTTGTATGTACCGTATATCTTCAATAAGATTCTAATGGGTTGAAACACAAGGTTGCTTACTTATATGGTCCTCTATATATTAGCAATTCTTTACATTAGCAAGTCAATTACATTGACAAAATCAGGTGAATTTAAAGGTGTCCAGTGAGACAGGGATATCCTATTATATTTGCCTTATACTATTTGTGTTTGATACATTAGGTTATGTGTACTAATTGCATTGTCAGTCAAATAGCAAAAATTAACATAAAAGGAATATTCATTAAAAAACTGGTGCTCACCACAATGCAAAACAGTGAAATTTCACTGCTTTTTTTTTATTTTTACAGGATTTTTAAGGACATATAGGGGCATATTTTTTTATCAAATAGGTCCATATTCGGTTGAATTGGAATCCTACGAATCGAAGTAATATCGCATTCAATCAAATTTGATTCAAAGTTTTTCCAAAAAAAAACCCCCTTTGATTTTACAAATAATTTTTACAATTCTGCAGGTTTTAGATGGTGAATGGTCGGAATCAAATTTTTAAAGAGACGGTACATGATAAATTTCAAAATTCACCCTATGATAAGTACTCCTATAGATAGAGGGCTGTGTAATTTCACTCTGTGATTATACTATACTGTGATTATAGTGGAAATTGTAATTCACAGAGTATTCATTTTTAACAGTTTTCAAGACATGAGTCTAAGATGAGCCTTTGCAGTGAAGTTTTGATGAGCAGACTTCTGGCACCTTAAATACTTCAATTTGTTTAGCCAGATTTATTGCTTCTTCCAATAACTTTGTTATGTTTAACGTGTTTTAATGCTTCTTTTAGTCTGTGAACTCATGTTACACAGATTAGCAAAACTGTGGTTGTTCATCCTGAAAATTAGGAGCCTGCAAGAAAAAGAGGTAACCATGGTTTAACAATCTAAGCGGGTGGAGCAGATGATTTACATTGATATGGGATGTCCAGTTGATTTCCCAGCCGTACAGCAGGCAGATCTTAGTATTACCTATAGTTAGTTATTTAAAGAAAAAATTTTGCGTGTTCTCTAAATAGTTTGAATACTAATTTTAGAGACATTATTATAGGTAGTATTGGTTTTCAATAGAGTATGGATACATGAATAGTGCATTTGGCTGCATGTGAGGTAAATAATAAATTGCTCGGTATCACACAATAGTCTGGTGTACAGTGAAATGCTCAACTGCAGTGGCGATTATTATGATTATTATTTTCTTGCTGATAAATATAGCTGCCAAAAATTCCTTTAATACACTTCAACATTGAAAGTAGAATTCTGCACAACCCTTTAGGGAGTATTAATAATTTGTGTAGTGTTTAACATTTAAGAAGCAATCTCCTCTCACTGAGAAAAACATGCAAGTCTTTTAGCAGATTGGGATTTTGAATGATATTTATTAAGTGCTAACATTCATTTCTAGAAATAAGAACCTGGCTACCTGACATGCTTGTAGTTGTAGGAAAGCACTTATACAGAACAAGAAATGCCAAATTGTTCTACTAATGACCTCTGTTCTTTGGCTATCCTTGGATATTTTTACACTAATTAAAAAATGTAATACTTTGATTGTATTCCTCTAATTGATTGGCTCTGAATGTATTTATTATACTTTATTGGAATACACCAATGGATAGCAGAGAAAAAAAAATGCAAATGCTTATATTTTGTGGTTAGCCAACCCTCAAAACTCCAGAAGGTCACGCAAATGAAAAATCATAACTTAATATATGAAGATTTGGTATTAAGATGTGTAACATCTACTCTTACCTTTCATACATTCATTTAAGGAGTTTGTAGCATTTGTGTGGCATTCTATGAATTCAGTTATATGAATAACTGATGAAATCCATCTAATGAAAAGTATGGTAAATTGGGGACTAAATGATATTCCCATGTCTATACATAATGCATAATTGTTTGCTTCCATCCAAATGACTTGCTGGTGTAGCCAACAGCCCACTTAGACTTTCAAGAAATATATATAGTGAATAAAGTACCCCTATTATAAAATATAAGGATATTATAAGTCACCGAGGAGTTCCATGACTATATAAAAGTACGAGGCTGAAGGTAGAGTACTTTTATAATGGAACTCCAAGGTTACATCTAATATCCTCATAATTTCCAAAAAGTGGTACTTTATTTTTCATAATACACAAGTTTTAGTGAGTCGTGACAAAAATGACATCACTACTCACCATTTATAACTGATGACATTACTAGTCATCGTTTATGAGGATATAATTTACAAGATATTCATGGCTTTTGAGTATTATAAGTCTATATGATTTATTCCTGAAATGATATGTAATGTGCCAGGATTTATTAAAGAGGTCTCCACCTATGTAGTTAAAGACAGTTATTAAGGCAAAAATGAGCAAAATGGAGCTATATGAAAAATAGGTGTAAATGCAAACCAGGCATGTTCTGTTAAGTATTACTAGTACTCTTACTTTCAAAGAGTATATACAATATAATATTAGTGGTGATCTTTCCTTGCTTACAGTATATAATTCTGATTGTTCTTGTCTTTTGTTTCAAATAACCCATGCGACCCATTTCCCAAAGGTCTCAAATGTTAATCTTAAAATGGAAAAAAAAAAAAGAAATTTATAATAATGACAACCTTCCAAGGTGATCACTAAGATGTAAAGTAGGGGGCACATTTACTAAGGGTCGAATTTCGAAGTGCAAAAAAACTTCGAAATCTGACCACCAAATAGGGTAGTTCGACATTTAAAGTCGAAGGATTTTTAAAATCGTACGATTTTACCTAGAAATCCTTTGATTTCTCAAAACTTGCATAAACACTCAGGATAGGTTATAGGAGGTCCCCCATAAGCTAAACAGCAATTCGGCAGGTTTAAGATGGCAAAGTGTCAAAGTCGAACTTTTTTAAAGAGACAGTACTTCGATTTTCAAAGTCAAAGTTTTTCACTTCGAATCTAGGTCGAATTCGGCCTATTGGATATTCGAAGTATCCAAAAATTACTTAGAAATTCAACGTTTTTGAAATTCGAAAATTCACTTTGACCCTTGGTAAATGTGTACATTACAGTGTTTCTCTACACTAAGGAACGTCCCAGAAAAATATGTTTGAATTAAATTTCCTTCTAAGAACATTAATATTGGTTATTCAATTGCAAGCGGGTCATTTTTAAGTGTAACTTTGGAAGCAATCATGATCCGCTGCTTGTAAACTGTTGCAAATGGATTGTGGTCAGCTGCTAAACAGAGATGCTGATTGTGGTACAGTTCAAGACAATTAAGAAAAATACCATGATGTGAAGCACTATTATTATCATTTATGTGAAGCATGCCCGAGTATTGCAGCTTTGATAATGGTGTGATTATATCTTAATAGGTTAGTGAGTTAGGACATGAGGAAAAAATAATAAATTATTACTACTTTATATTTACTTATTATCTGAGAAATACGTAGAGAAAAGTAAAGACATAAGTAGATATGCTTCAAAATCTGTTCCGTCCATGAACAGACAAATATAGAGGTGCAGTCAGTGACTCAGAGGTGACTTCTAATATCAGGCCTAACTGTCAATCTAACTCTGACACCTGCATGAAGAGAGAAAGATTGTTGGGAGGGGGGATATTGAAGAAAGGGGTAGAAGTGGCATATCATTCTAATTGTGTAGATTTCAAAAAAGGCTTATTTCCATGAAATATAGCCTATATTAAATTTAACGCTTCCCTTTAAGGATTTAAAATGATGGGTGAATTCCTTATCAATCCTTATTTCTTATCAAACAGAAGAAGCTTTTCAAGATTACTCAGCAAGTCAAGATGCTTTAGACTTACACATGATACTAGATAAATAGATAATAAATATAACCCTAATTTGTTAACTGTCTCTTTAAATAGCAATATCCCCCTTGCAATCCAGGACCCTGAAGTTCTCTTTGCTTATGAAAGATACTGGAAACTGGGATTTACAGCACAGTGCCTTCATCTAGTGGACACTGAGGAGCATACCTCAGGGGATTTCCACTAGGAAAAATAAAACACACAGTTTGCAGTAAAACAAATATAAACTTTATGTAAAACTGTATGCAATAACTGTAAATACACATTAAAATGCACAATAAAAATTTGCTCTGGGGAAACTGTGTGGACTATCAACACCTGGCACAGTCTCTATGCCACAGTCCCGCACTCCACAACACAGAACTCAAGCAGCTCTGTCACACTCCACAGATCAAGCTCTGGTTTGCTGCTGCCACAGGTGTTCCTTTATAAGCTCTGTTTGTAACCCTGTACATTTGGCTGCAAAGTCAGACACTCCCCTGGGTCCTTCTCTTCTCCCAGGGATGCACCGCCCAGCCAATCAATGGCTCTCTAGCCTGTAACTGGGCTGGATGATGTCACAGACAGAAAAACAGGAGATGGACTTGTCTGATCCCCTCCATAAATATAATTAACTGGATCTATGAATTGAATTGATTGGATCACAAAGCTATTGTGTATTTTAAGTATTTAAGTTTAAGCTCTCCAATTACAAGCTGTTTGTTATTCACACCCCCCCCCATTTTTTAACCCTTCTCCCATTATCTCAGCTATTATCATCTTATTAATCTTAAAGAAATAGCAATATAATAAATCTTCTTTTAATAGAGCAGATAACTATTATTTTCATTTCTCACTGGGTGTCCACATATAAAATAGGATTAACCCAGTATATACAAAAGAGAAGAGAAAATAGCCACAGCTTTTTTGCCTTTAGTGATAAAGAACCAAATAATACAAGGTATAACATAAATCTTCTTGAGGAGTCAATATTGATTTGGCTACATCAAAGCTAATAGGGGTTGGGGTTTTTGCTTGCAGTATTTATTATAAGCAGTTGTTATAACCAATAAGGCTATCATAGGACTTTAAACCAAAACACAATGCTTCATCTATAATTTCAACAAATCCTCCATGTTAAATATGTTCTGATTGTTCCAGTCATATTTTAAAGCCAATAGACAAATAAAGTAGCCACATACCTTCAAGGTATCCGACTGATTAGTTAAGGTGCAACCACACTGACAAATGTTGAGTTTTAGAGGTTTGTGAGCTTTTTTTATACCTCAAATGAAGTCAACTTAAATGTTTTCTAATTTCTGAAAAAATTTGAGTGTGGGCACACATGTAAAAATTTGAATTGTAGTCAGGGTAAAAAACTTGAATCCTCAAATTGATGGAGTTTTCAGCAAAAAAAAGCCTTGAAACATCAAAAAGCTTTTTCTGAACCATCAAAATATATCATTAAACAAAATTCTTCCCTCTCCCATTCATAGTTAAAAATTTTACAAATATATCCTACCACCCCACAAAACCCTGTTTTAAGCCAACCTTATTGTGTTTCAAAAAAATTTATACTCCAGAATATTCAGTTAAATGTTAAAAATCTTTATTCAGTACAACATTTAAAAAAGTAGGCATACAGACCCATTGATGCTCCACCTTACGCGTTTCATACCCACTGGTACTTAATCATAGGCACTTAAGTACCGGTGGGTATGAAACGCGTAAGGCGGAGCATCAATGGGTCTTAGTAACAAAATCTACTTGCCCTGGTGGTCTAGTGGGGCAGCGGGGATGCCCACCATGCCTCTGCTTCCTCGCCGGTTCCTTAGGACGCGTACGCCCCTGTCTCGTTTCATTTATGGACGTGGGCGCGCTGGCGTGATGACTCCGGCGTGCAAAGGTGCCAAATTCAAAAGGTATTTAAGGATATTTCATTGATCTGCTCATTGCCCGTTATAGGATTTGTTCCTGGTGCTTAGCTTTTGCTATTCTGATTCTGAAACCTGTTATTGACTAACTGTTATGACCCCTGCCTGTTCTTGACGATTCTACTTTCTGTATCCTGACCCCTTGCCTGATATCCGACGCAGATTCTGCCTAATCCCTCTGATTGACTTCCAGGTTTGACCCTTGCCTGCCTGACTACGTTTGTTCTCTGCCTGCCCCGACCCGGCCTGATCTGATTACGATTTTGTCTCACGCCTTGTACTGTGACCTTCAGCCCAAAGACTCTTGCCTTACAGTTGTGCCCCTCTGCTTGTCTAGAACCCCTCGCCTTGCACCTCTCGTTTTAAGACCTGATGGCATCTGAGTAGCTGAGGGTACCTCCCAAAGCCAAAGGCAGCTGCTACAGGCAGAAGCACGAGCCGAGACCAGGGTGCTTGGCATCAGTTCTAGATTTAGGGTTCCTGTCTATTAGTATTAAGCCAACCTTAAACTTGCCCATGTTCAAACAGATAAATGAGCTGAGTGATGCTTATGTCTGAATTTGTGTTATTTGAATGTACCTAGTTACAGAATGTTAATCCTTTGTCTACTGATCAGAGAACTGTGTCCTTAATTAAAATATCATGAGCTGGACAATGCTATCTGATCAAAGATGACTTATGTAAGATGCATGGGTCAAGACATCTATATGGCCATATGGCTAAAGCATTAAAAATGTAGTTTATCTTAGGGTCGGGTAAAAAGATGTTATTTCTAAAAGCCGAGTAAAATAACAGTTCTGTAATGTGTGATAAAAGTTGATAAGGCATTCTAAGATTTTCATTCAAAATGGATAGCTGGAGGCACTGTTCACGGGATTCTAAGGATGAGATTTAACTGACTGGTCTGATGAGGAACAGTATGGCATATCCATAGATATGATTCCAAAAAAGCCAGGAATAAAAGCAATGGACCCTATTAGAAGATTATGATGTCAGTTTACACTTTAAGGGAGATTCTTTAGTTGAAATATTCAAGATAAAAGGCTTACTAATACATTATGAATTCTTCAAAACTTTTAGGAATTGTCTATATAAAATGACATGTCTATTTTGCCACATCTCCAATTTCATATGCCTGTTTATTACCTTATTTTTGCCAGTTTCGTTTTATAGTTTCATGTTAAAATGATCGTAGGTGTTGATTCAGTGTGCTCGTCAGTCTTATTTCTTTTGATGCCATTCTGATTTTCTTTCTTAATAAATAGAATTATTACTAAGTTATTGTGTTCTCCATAATTGTATTTCACCTCTATTCCCCAGGGTATTATTTCTCTGCCATCCTTCTCTCACATAAATGACTGTTCAGGGAATATCACACTTTTCTAATGCTCTTTTTTCTCCCTCTTTTATTTCCCCGCTCTCTTTGCAGCAGCTATACACTCACCATTCTTTTCTAACTGAAAAGGGTAACCATCAGGTCTTCACTTATACTGAAGTTCTTTTCTTTATTTACATGCCAGTTACTAGTCAGGCTTCCTCATCCTGTCTAGTGAATAACTGCTGCTCTGATCTATAGGGGATCAGAAGCAATTTAGTATTCAAGCTAGCTGCTAGGTCTTGACTGTGAAGGGACTGACCATATTGTCAAAATGCGTGTGGAGGTTTAGAATTGTAGACTGATCTGAGACTATCAGAACTGAATTATAGACCCAACTGTGAAAGGGCAGCGCTGGCTGTCTATTGTCAGAAAACCAAAGAACATCTAAAGCAATGTATTTTCAGACTAAAACACGGACTTATTTGTATTTGGTACATAGCTACATGCATCTCGCTAAAAGTGCAATGTCTGTTCTCAAATTATCAATTCACATCTGTTTGTCATTCATAAACATAAAAATTGTTGCCAAAGGAAAACCAAAGCACCAGTACATTATAATTATAAAGAGTAAGTCCCAATTATAACAGTTATGCATTCTAATATAATATAGGGAAGGTACAAGAAGCAAGAGTTAATGATTGGTATAAACCATGCAATCTGAGGATGGATACAGTCTAGCACAACCTTGAAGGTGATGCTGTAGTAATCATTTGTTTTGAGTGTTTAGACATAGGTGTATGAGCAGCTGATGTTTTCCCTTTTTATTGCTTCAAAAAACACAGATCCTTAAAAAAGGCTAGACCTATTGAGGCAAATTAATGGCTATAAATCACGTGACTGATAAAAACACCCCCAAATGTTTGTCCTTTATTCCTCAGTATATGCTCATTCACTACATAAAATAAATAAATAAATGAGCAGAAAATGATCCGTAGTTGATAACATTCATGAAACACATGGAACACGCTAACACTTTTTAGAACAGTACAATTACCGTTACAGAAATAGTTACATCAGGAAAGAAGGGAAGAAAACATTTATATACCCACTCTACAGTTTTACTGTGAATATATATATATATTATCAATTTTATGATCATAACTTTGTAACAAAATAACCCCTGTTTTGGGTACATATGCAATAGCATTTATTATACTTATATATATATATATACTTTAAAGCCTTTAGAGTGCTCCCACAACCCCCCTGTTTTGATATTATATATATATATATATATATATATATATATATATATATATATATATATATATATATATATATATATATATATATATATATATATATATATATATATATAATTTTGTGAGCCATTCACAGTGAAGGAGTTACCATGGTAACTAGCAACACTCACGCCAAAAATTATCCAGCAAAACATGTTCCATCTGTAAGAGTAGAAACTTGAAATCCAGGATGATACTCAATGTACACCGAAAAGGCTTTTGTATCACAATTTGTGTGTCCAAGTATTTTGCATTTTCAGGGAAACATAGCTGGAGACCTTGCCCAGACTCTGAATGTTCATGCCATACATGCATGGTCTACATTAGCGTCCTTGCTGCACACTAGCCCTTCATTTCACAGTATTGCCCAGATTACACTGCAGAGTATAACCGTATATTCAAGTATGCCCTAGTGCCCTTCCAGTTCTTTCTACACTACATTTCCCTTGCACCCATCATGGAATTAAATGCTACAGTAGTCAAACTTCTTTCCAGTTTTTTTTTTTTGGTCCAAATTTCTTTTTGTGTAAAGGGGATTGAAGGGTTTGCCAACATTGTAGGGGAGGTGACTCTTTTTACATACCATTTTGAAAAGTGAAACCTTTTTGATGCTTACCTTAAACACTAAATTACTTAGGGGACTGAATTCAGACTTTAATGTGTCCTGCTATTACTAGCATTTACAAATTCATATATAATGAATTATATAAAAAAAAAGAAAAAAAAAGACATTTTTATTTTTGTGGTTTTCTTTCTTTCTATAGGTGGACATTTGTATGCCTAAACATATTGTTTTGTCCTCATTTATATTTTCCATTTTATATACAAGTATCCAACTATAGCCTAAAACCTCTTGGATACGGTCAACTACGCGTATTTGAGAGTGTGCATGTATTTTAGCGCCCTTTGTTTACCATTTATTGACTTGTTTCTATTCCAGTTTTCTCTTTTAATATGTCTAGATTATATATCTAAGTTACATAACAGTAATACATTCTAGGGGTATTTTCCAAAAGATTAAAGCAAACTAAATTAGTAATTTTATTTCTAACATAATGTTAAGATTGACATACTAATTAATGTGTTTTGATGATATGTACTGCTGTACTGGGGTCTGGGTGAAAGTTGTAATAAATAAAGTTCATCCTTCTTTTACTCACATTCTATTTATTCTCCTAATTGTCATTTCTTTTGGTTTGTTTGTTTTCTTTTAGTTGCCTTTATATTTTTCCTGCACTCAACACATGTCCTGCATCTTTAAATTAACCCTCTCCTGCAACAACATGCCAAATTATATTGTAAATAGGATATAAGAAACTACTTGTAGTTTTTGAATTTTTTTGAGGTCCAAGTGATGGAAGTAATGCAACCAAAAATTAAGCAAAATAAGGGAGGCTGCCTGATGTCCAGGCAATGTTATAAGTCTCATTGGGGATGATTTCCAATCTCTTAGCACACCACAGTGAAGAAATATAGGTGCAGCATTGTAGCCAAAACAACCTTATTACCAAGCATACATACTCTTATGTGAGCTCAGAGGACAGATTTGCAGGTTGTACTGGCTTTGATTCATATAACAATTTGTGCAAGGTACATTAAGGTCACACACAATGGGGCCGTGCACTTTCCACCTGCCTTGAACAGGGGTTAAGTACCAAACTCCTTCTGTGTACTAAGCCAATATGTGATTCCAGCTGCACCAATAAAATCAAGTGCAAAATGTTTGTGGTGATGCATGCTCCAAAATGCCTACATTAACACCAATGTAGTTTGCAATTCTTATTTATGTAGAATTTACAGTGAAATCCAGAGCAGCCAATAAAATTGTTTTATTTACCATAGGGAAATTTACAAACTCAGTAAAGCATGTACGTTTGTTGAAAATAATATTTTGTATAGTCATTCTTAAACTTGGGTAATATAGAATTTCAGGTATTACTAGATTCTTGCTATAATGTAAAAAAATAGTGATATTTCAAATTGTTAGAATACATTTATATTTCAGATTGCTTTACATTTTTGAAAATGGGATTCTTGATAGCAGATCAGAAAAAGTGCTGATTAAGAAAGTTCTTAATAATAATGATGTTGAGGTTGAATTGAAGATGAAAAGACGTATGAGGATATTGTACAGATTTCACCAATTATTTGAAAATTGATGCAAAAGATTACAATATTTGTCAACATTGATCACGCGAGCCCTTGACGTTTTGCATTTTGTCTTGTACTTTACATTGCATTTAAATCTATTATGTGAATGCTTTCTCTACACCTGTAAAATGCATGGCCTGTAACTATGGTTGAATGAACATGCAAACATAAGCTTAAGCTTTGCATTCAGCATCATTTACAGAGCTACGGTGTTTATCTTTTCATTTATGTTTTTTCAGGTATTCATTCCTCATCAGTATTGAAATCTGGAAAATTCAAATATATTTTTGCTTTTTTTGAAGTCTGGTGCTGTGAGTACTCAAGCTTGAACTTGGCAGCTTTGCAGCATGAGTACTGGAAATACAGTATAGCTACTGTACATTGCTCCCATTTTCAGCCACAGGGCTCTGTACACGTATTTCTTTTGTAAGTCTTTAATTGCCAGAGTAATGTGTGACAGCTTTTGTAGCATGAGCTTTGCAGAGTGAAACTATGAACTGCATAGGAAATATTTTTCTAAATATTCTATATTGTCTTGTCTAATGTACATGGGAAATTTAGGAGACTATCAGTATACAACAAGCAACCATGGGCCAGTTTGTTTTCATACAGCTCAGTTTATAATGTGATTACGTTGACATAATTCTCTGGCAACAATGGGTGGAACAGAGTAAAGGGCCTCAACAGATACAGATGCAGCCACTTTGGTTTGTCTGTTTGACACAGAATAACTAAACACAGATATCCCATTTATCTCATTTAACACGTGGCTTCATCTGTAAGCAGTGAAAATATGTACCTAACCGTAACTGGAAAATGTAGCCTTAAAAACTGCCCATTTAATTCCACTGCTAGAGTTTGGTTAAGTAATTGAATGCCATCTAAGAAATCTTTGATTTTCTCTTGTGACCTCTGTTTTAATAGAAGCTTCATAACGCTGTTCTAAAACACGACTGTGCTGTTATGTTTTTTGCCAGAAAGTCACATGACCACCAGGAACTAAGCTTCAATGCCTAAGCAGAAAAAGTGAATATAGAAAATTAAATCATTACACTACTTTGCTATGCTCAGCATTTTGATTATACAGATACATAAAAAAGCTACAAAAATTAGAAAAAGTATAGTAGATAATAGTTAGAGGCACTGTTTTTACAATGCATTCATAATGTGTTTTGGGATCTGGATATTGAATTATACAACAGTTACAAGCTGCTTTCAAGCACCTGTTCCTGGAACACTACAGAGGGTCTTACCTAGGAACCACAACAGCTCGTCTAACAACAGGGTCTTGTCAAATCCTTAGTGAATGTGAAAAATTCATATTAGATGAAGATGAAGTTACAGAATGAGGATAAACAAATGAGCTGAATATTTTAGAGAATTATACTGGAATGAGACTTTAAGAGGCATAGTTACATAGTGGTTCACCTTCATAATAAAATCAAAATATGTCTCTCTCTATACTAAGGGGTTATTTATCAAAGGTAGAATTGTATTTTCCACAGAAAATAAATAGAGTTTAAGAGGATATTTCTGAGTCAAAAATCGAAAATTTTCAGTTTAAAAAAACCCTCAAATTTCTCGTTTTTTTTTTTTTTAAATTTTAAAGGTCATGTAGGACCCTTGAATCATTTGAACATTGAATATGTAAAAGCCTTCATGATTACATTTTTTTTTGGTGGTTATCACTCAAAAACTGCACCAATTTGAGTTTTTTTCGCCAATTTTTTCCCATTTTTCTTAAATAAGAAACCATTCAAGTTGCGAGTTCATGCGAGTTAATTTAAGTTTTAAAAAAGCTCACATACATGTAGCTCTAAATTCGATCTTTGATAAATGACCCCCTACGAGAAGCATTTTATATATTAATTACCAAAAATATAGTGTTTAGGAGAATCTCAAATGGCTATTTTCCATTTAGACAGCTCGTCTAGCAAGATAGCTTCAATGCAGGGGATGTACAGTATATTATATATATATGTGCGTGCATTTGTATAGGAAACTTGATACCACACTCACAGGACTTAATGTTATATATATATATATATATATATATATATATATATATATATATATATATATATATATACACACATATATATATATATATCTCCTCATTAGGACAGCACCCTGCTGATGACGTGTTACCTGGGTGCAAGGTAAGAATTGTAGATACTCCAAGGAAGACCAGCAACACCAGGGTTTCAGTGTAACAAAGCAAAGTGTATTCAAATATGCATGAATAGCCAACGTGACGTTTCGGTCCACGCAGGGACCTTCCTCATGGAGTATATATATATATATATATATATATATATATATATATATATATATATATATATATATATATATATATATATATATATATATATATATATATGATTGTTTTACCATGTTGAAATAAATATTAATCCCAGGAGTGCGCTACCAAATCTGTGGATATAAAATACTTCCCAGGAGCAGCACCCGGGTATCTGCATTATATATATATATATAATAAAATTATTTTGATCCCCATTCCCCATTGACTTTATTGCATTTGGACAAAAGAGTTGCATGTGTAAAAATTTCACACAATTAAAAGTTGTTGCTTGTCAAAATTATCTGGACGCCCATTGACTTTAATGCATTTGGACAAAAAAGTCTCTTGCGTCAAATTTGTTTGATGCGTCAAAGTTATTTTGACTCCCATTGGTCAATGTGTTTTGTAAATTTTTCGATGTTACGCTATATATAAAATATATATTTTACTTACATTATGCCGTATGCATGCTAATCAGTGCTATTGTTGCAGTAGAAAATTATCCCCTCCAAAAAAAAAAAAATCTTATTAATTAAGCCAATTCCACCCATTCATCTTAGGTTCACTTTTATCCAAATAAAAATGGCAATTAGTTCAAAGCAAATAAATGTTTCTTATAGGACATCATTTGAAACGGCATTGCAGTATTTCAGAGTTTACCAAAAATATACTTATGCTTTTCTGAAAGTCGTTCATTTTACACAATTTAAATAAACAGCATTCACTTTCCAGATGCTGCAAAGAAACAGAAGGGAGAGAAACAGAAAGACAATTACCAAAACTTTACTTTAGAAAGTACAAAGCTCACATTGCACATCTCAGTATGTACAATATCTATTACAATACAATATCTATTATAATGGCAATTGTTATAATCATTTTATAAATGAAGTGCCACAATACAATATGATATGTATAACAACATACCTTTTCCTCCATAATATAGATATATATAAATGCGGTAAGAGTCATGATGCAATATGTATAGTCAATTTTCTAAATAATGTTTGCTCCATTAGATAAAAATAGATTGATGATAGATCGATTAGAAACATTGATAGATAGTAGATAGGTAGATAGATATTACTTACATATTAATTGTGTTACTGCTATAGTAATGTTAGGTTTGTAATTACGGATTAAGGTACTTTGCTTGAGTCTATACTAATCTACTGCACGACCTTCCAACAGATATTTTTTTTCTTTCACTGCTAAGAAAGACTAAGTGTTTACTCGTCATTGTCACAGAAGTGCCTTTATGGATTAGTCGCAGATCCTAGGATGTGACATGGCATGACAAGCTGTGTTCATCCACATCCATATGTTACTGATGGGAAGAGATCTGTCTTGTATCACCACATTTCCAAGAATCTCAATTTTACAGAACAGATTTGTTGTCTCCTTATGTTTTGCATTTCTAATTTTACCTGAAATTGTATGACATACATGTCAGCAGCACCTAGAAGAATTATGTCTGTTTATTAAAAACACTTTTTCAACAGCCAAACACTGATATTGCACAAAGCTTGCTCATCATGGTATGATGCCAGCAAGGGACAGATTGTTCATATAAAAAAAAGTTAATAAGTCCCTAAATAAACAACTTTAAGGGTCAGAAAAGAAGCCCAGAACCTCACAATTACACACACTCAACATATCAAGGGAACTTAAAGAGATTTAATGCTGCATTTCCTTTTACTCATAATATAGTATGTAACTGATTTATTATAAGTAGATTTATGTGAATTAGTATCCAATTTTAATTTTCTATAATGCAATTTAACCAAATTGATGTTTTTTATCATCATTTTAGGGCTCATTCATTTACCCTTATTCAACAAGCACAGTTTCAGACCCAATCAGTGTGTTTTTTCCAAACAATGCACTGCTTTTTCTCAGAATTCATGTGCCATTGCTCACACAGTGTGGGCATTGAATCAGACACAACAGATATTTTCAAAATCTATTTGGGCGGTACTTGCTGTGGTGATTGATGCAAGGTGCTGAGGGAACCCTGGAACTACCCCTTGGTCAGGAGGAGATAGAAGCTCCTGGGTTTGCACAGTGTTGTGCGTTAAAAGGCACAGCAAATTGTAAGGCAGAAATGACCACTGAGCTTAACTATACAGAAGCATTTGGAGTATATTGAAAGTAGTTTCAACACAACTCACTGTGGGGGAAAAGTGTAAGTTGTCCACTTCATCTGCTGACATAAATGAACCCTTTTTATGTGCTATGCCCCTAAGAGATGCTAGATAGGATAAAAAAAGAAGCAGATAAGAGATATTTAAACTATAATATGAATGCATTTTTGTTTAAAATTCTATAAATTAATGGTCTTTTTTCACAAGAACTTTCTTAAAGGTTAAAACTAAGTAAGTCTTATCAGAAAGGTCCATCTAAATATACCAGTAAACCCCCAAAGTAGTGCTGCTCTGAGTCCTCTGTCAAAAGAAACCACTGCATTTCTTTCCTTCTATTGTGTACACATGGGCTTCTGTATCAGACTTCCTGCCTTCAGTTTAAACCTCATTGCCCTTGGCAACAGCATGCTCATTTTGCTACTCCCCCCCCCTCCCTTCTCTGCTGTAATCTGAGCCCAGAGCAGGGAGAGACTCAGGCAGGAAGTGATGTCACACCATGTTAATACTGCAGCTGCTATCCTAAACAAACAGAGTTTCTAGAACTTTTTACTCAGGTATGGTAAAACATTCTATAGAATAAATATATCATTCTAGCTTGCACTATTGCAGCTAATCTATTGGCAATAAAATACCTCCGTAGTTTTCCTTCTCCTTCATGGCAAAATATGTAATTATCTATAGATAATGATACCATTTGGTGTCTACCACAACAAACCATAAAAGGAAACAACAGGATTGGTGTTGCTGTGATGTGTAGCTGGGTGGAACATAATCCTTTCTGGGATTTTTTATGTATTCAAAGCATAACACCAGAAAACATTCCTAAAACCTGAAATTGCCACCAGTTTCAAGGCTAGTGGCAGTTACAACTTGCAGGGTATTGGTTGGACAGCGCACTCCAGGGTCCCTGACCCTGGAGTGCGCTGTCCAACCAATACCCTGCAAGTTGTGGATACGTTTTCCTTGGTGACGGACTCAGGGCGGCAGCACCTGGGTCACAGCATATCCTGGGTAAGATTTTTTTGTTGAACTTGATGTGAGGGGAGTTTCTACCACTCCAAACTTACTAGCGTGAGGTCCGGGGCATGAGGCATGGGGCACCCGGGCCACAAACTTTGAACGGTGAGCGAGTGTTAAAACTAGAATATGTATATACCAGGAATTGTTGGCCATAAATTGTGAACTGGGAGTTTTCCTATTTCAGCGCCAGGATTTGTGTTTGTCCAAGTAGTTACAAAGCTCATTTCACAAACAGTGCACACTACTTGTGGTTTGTGTCTCAGAACTGCCAGACAGAAAATCAAGGTCTCCCTTGCACCTAAGGACATGCACCTTCCTCTATAAACCATTTTGGAAAGATCACCAGCAACCTCCTGTATGATTTTCTCTGTGATTGATATGGAGGGTTGGCACCTTCCCACAATTCCAATGTAGAAAAATTATACAGCGCTAGTGCAATTCATGCCTGACAAAAGGGCATGCTCCATCAAAATTTCAGTATACGTAACAATTAAGAAAAATGGGGTCTCACTGCTTGTACTATGTTCAAGCTCTGTACTGTAATTGTTTTTCCTCTGTAAACCAAAAGATATGTAAACCAATGCTTGAACTAATATGGTGAAGCATACTGTACATAGGTGAAAATTGTATTTTGGAACTTTGCCATTTTTAATGGCTAAACTTCTCCCATTTTTGTGTCCAGTGCTGTGTCCAGAGAATAGAAATAACCCACAGTGCTTGACAGCTAACACTACTGAGCTCAGTCTTTTAATAGCTGGTGGTAAACCATAAGCTTCAAGCAGGCGACTTGGGAATCAATGCTAATGCCCGTGGCATTTTAGTAAAGTTTTACACTGTTTTCAATAATACTGGAGTGCTGCTGCTTTATTTGATATATGCACAGTTTGCCCTGGCAGGGGGTACAGTTTGCACCCGGGGCTGCAAGGAGCCTAATCCGCTTTTGAAGCACATTTCAACTACATTCATTGGGAATCAATGCTGATCCTTAATCCCAATCAATAGTCATCTTTAAAAAATCACTTATTATTTTGTTCCAGGATATTACTAAATTGCATATTATATTATCTATAGTATTTATTTTCAAGAATTTAGTGAAATGAGACTGAATGCAAGAATGTCTGTTGATTATCAAGCCAATTAATTTGATCCATAGCAAAAATTATCCAAATCCACGTCAATCACTTTTTGTTTAGACTATAGTTATCTAGACATATCGACAATTTGGAGAAAAACTTTGAAAGAGTAAATGTGATTTGTTAATTGGTTGGTATACAGGTCTGACTTATATTTCTATAACTATTACCAAAACCAATGAACCATAAATACTTATGTTTCCTGGAGAAGCCTATCAAATAGTTTGTCAGTACAGTTGTTTGGTGGCACTAATGTGTCATTTGAGAGATTCCAATCATTGACTCACAGCTAGATTGCCAAAACCATCTGTTAGCCACTCCCTTTGCCTTAACAATCATTCCTTTAGCATAAAGATTAGTAGGCATTAGCATCACTGTTATGGGGTGGAATGTATGTTGCCAACCTTAGTGATACAATGAGTGTTAAATTGTCATGAAATGCTCCCCTTTTTAAATTATCCTTATTATGCTCCTTAAATGTTCGATAATGACAGAGTTTTGCAAACTGTAATGTCTTTTCAAATGACTAAATTTTCTCAGTGTGAAATTACTTTTATTTTGTTTCTTTACTGCCTGCATAGCGACAGGGTAGAGCAAACAGTTTGCTAATTGCTAATAGATACAGTTTGCTTTTTGTTGAACAAGCACATTTGATGAAAGAGTTCAGCGCAGAAAAAAGCACATTCTTATCACTATTTTTCAGTTTGCTAAACAAAATCACCTCCAATAAAAATCACTTTCAATAATACTGAATCTGGTAGTCTGTCCTTTTAAATTCCATTTCATGTTATCTATTAATGAAAACATAATACTATTTTCTACAGAAGCAAAAACTATATTAATGAGGACATCACTGAGCTAGAGATCAACTAAACTGGTAGGAGAATTGGAAGCTTTCAACTATGAGGGTAAACTGAAGGTTGGGGTTGTTTTGCTTACAAGAGGACACGATTGCTCTAGTCTTTGCAAGTACCTTAGAGATTATTAATATAGACAGACGGGTGATCTTTTTACCCATAGAGGGCCGTGAAGCTTTAGAATGCTCTATTGGGTAATAGTGTGATCGCAGATTCTTAACAGTGGCTTGGATGATTTCTTTAACAATCATAATATCCAAGGCTATTGTGATCTTAAGAGCTACAGTTAGTTTAGTATAGATATTGGTATATATAGGACACCATGTCCCCACTCAATTGCTGGTGAGTTAGGGGCCACAGGGATTTCACGAATATTCAAGGAATGGAGGTATAATATAAACAAAGTCAGTATTTCTTTCAACTACTAACCCTTAATCATAGTTACGTGGTGTGTTTTTTTTTCATTGATACTCCTACCTTAAATCAGTTTAAGATTTTATATAGTGAATAAAGTACCCCCTTTTGTAAAATATAGGGATATTATAAGTTACCGAGGAGTTTCATGACCATATAAAAACACGAGGCCGAAGGCCTTGTGTTTTTATACAGGTCATGGAACTCCGAGGTAACTTCTAATATCCTCATATTTTACAACTGGGGGTACTTTATTTATTATAATAAACAAATTTCAATGAGTCATGTGACAGAAATGACTTCAGAACTCACCGTTTATAAGCATATAATTTACAGGATATTCATGGCTTTTGTGTATTATAAAGAGATAAAAACAACAATGTTGTGCTGCTATCTGCTTTAAGTAGGTGATAAAATAACACCTTTAGGTGCTCCCAGTATTTGTAATTTTATTGTAAAATGATTGTATAAACATTACAAAATCCCCACAATTGTATGTTTCCAAAAAATATTGCAACATGTTGCAATGGCAACTGAATGTAATCTCTGGTTACAAGCAGTTACCTTAAGCCATTTTATGACCAAACAAACTCAAGATTGTCGATTTTTTTTTAAACTATTTATTTTATGTCCATGAAAAGTATTTTAGCTTTTTGCTGAACTGTGCTTCTGCTATTCTTAGTGCTATCAAAAGGTGTGTCATTTATTGCATCACAAGTTTTGTGGTTTAGGCCCTTCTCTTATAAAAACAGTGGTAAATTACATTTCCAGTCTTGTAAAGTTACAAGCAGAAACACATCAGCCAAGAAAATAAGTAGAAGATACTGAAAATATCATCCCTTTGGAACATGAATGCAAAACCTCATTAATATACTGTAAATATTTAATCATTAGTTTTATACATCTTGAACGGCAATAAAAAGCAAAAGTTAAAGAAAAAAAAAAATCATGAAATGTATATTTGGCACCCATACCCCATTTGATTATAAAACATTAAGATATGCAATTAATTCTGTTGAATAGCTTCTAAAATTGTTTAATAAAAATTTCAAGTTCTGCTTTTATTTGTAACCAATAATCCACTGCAAGCTTAAGGAACACATATACATTCATCCATAAATCTAGATAACAAAGGCAATGAAAATGTAAATAATGATACTTTAAAAATAGGAATGGTAGAGGTGGGAGTTTGGCTAACCCTATATGTAAGTCATAGTTAGTTATAGTTTGACATAGTTCAGTCTGAGTGGGTAGTAAAAAAATAAATGCAAGAAAATGCAAACAGTGAAAGACCTCATTGACATTTCTTTTAGCAATAGTTACATCAATTCAAACAACCATGATTTGAATAAATAGATTGAATAATGAATGAACATAAAATACATCGACCTCACAGAGCAGTATTTCAGAATTACATTTTTTGTTTAGTTAGTGGCTATACTTGTTTACCTTTGATCCCATTTGATATTACAAGTATTTGCACAATTTACTGTGAACTAAAGTTATAGGTCTTGTTCCATTCTGATTTAATTTGTTTTTTTGTGATTGCTATATATTTTTTTGTGTACTATTTTTCCGCTAACTTTTCAATACTAGACACTAGAGATACACCAGACAGATAACTGATAAATAATCTTTTTTCACATAAAGTACAAGTAAAGAAAAGTTGTGATGGCAGATTCCCTTAATGACTTTGACATCGGCATGAATGTCTTTGTCAGCAGGCAAAATATTTGAGCTACCATTACCCAAAATTAATGAAAATGCAGAAAAATGTAGTGTGATTGGAAACATCTGGATATGTGCAGAGTTATTATTATCCCTACACATTTTCCAGAGTTTACTGCTAAGTGCTCCTATGTAGGGGCTACTGCTTAAGATAACTTTTTGTGAGGAAGAAGCACCTCAAAGTCCAATGTGCAAAAGAATATTTTTTTTATAATTTAATATTTTATAACATAATAATTGTTCATGATGAATTAGAAATGCGATACAATCCAGTTTTAGTAGCCTATAGCAACCAACCTGTACAGTGCAACACTTTCTGGCCTGTTCTCTAAAAGATATATGTGTACATGAAAGAGGTAGTACATCTTGAACTTTTGGAGGCCTATTTGTCAACAGTCTCATTTTAGTGGGTTTTACAGGTTTTTAAATCCACAACTAAACTCTCTTTCTCTAAAACCACGAATGTTATGAAATGTATTAAAAGATCTGAACTGAATAAGCATGAATGGGAAAAGTCACAGCAAAGTTATGAAAACCACAACTTTTTTTGACTTTTTCCACAATAACTATGATTTTTTCATATCGTTGCACAAAAGCCAGCATCAAAAACACTTGAAAACCTCTAAAACCACGAATCAAAGATCTTCCAGTTGTGAAAGGACATCTGGCATTGACTTTTGACAGGTTTTAGCTGGAGAATTTTCAGATTCAGAATTGTCGCTGTTTTGTAGCATAATAAAGTTGAGCCTTTTTTCCCGCAACTATTTCATATTTTTGCATCAAAAAGCCTGACTCAACAAAAGCCATGGTTTAACAAATCGGCCCCTCAGTATGATGTAGACCAGGGGTCCCCAACCTTTTTCACCTGTGAGCAACATTCAGATGTAAAAAGAGCTGGAGAGCAACACAAGCATGAAACAAGTTCCTGGGGTGCCAGATAAGGGCTGTGTTTGGCTATTTGGTAGCACCTATGTTCCTGGGGTGCCAAATAAGGGCTGTGATTGGCTATTTGGTAGCACCTATGTTGACTGGCAGCCTACAGGAGGCTCTATTTGGTAGTACATTTATACAACCAAAACTTGCCTCCAAGCCTGGAATTCAAAAATAAGCTCCCGCTTTGAGGCCACTGGGAGCAACATCCAAGGGGTTGGAGAGCCAACACTTAATAGTAAAAACCCATGTCCCACTGAGACACATTCAGTTATATTGAAAAGGAAAAACAGCAACTTGCCAGAAAGCATTTCTCTCCTAAAGTGCAGGCACAAGTCACATGGCCAGGGGCAGCTGGGAAATTGACAAAATGTCTAGCTCCATGTCAGATTTCAAAATTGAATATAAAAAAATCTGTTTGCTCTTTTGAGAAATGGATTCCAGTGCAGAATTCTGCTGGAGTAGCACTATTAACTGATGTGTTTTGAAAAAAACAGGTTTTCCGATGACAGGAGATAATTAGTCATTTAAATAAACACCACCAGTCATGGCTCATTTTCTGCTATACACAGAGACAGAATCACCAGAAATAAGCAATTAGGAAAAAAGCTATACATTTTCAAACATGTTTTATAAATACATTTCTCAAAATTAAAGTACGACACACCTAAAAGTTGCAGTTTGAAATAATTTAACAGTTACAACTCTAGGACCCATTTAGTGCAAATAGGATTGTTTTTTCAAATATTTTTTGAGCTACAGCATCCTTAAAATACAGACCAAACTGCAAACAGAGCAGGGAAGTCAAATACTGTTCATTCTTCTCTATGGGACCCACTTTTCTGTCAACCAATCAAAGTTTTCAATTCACTTCCTTTTCCCCTTTTATTTATGGAGGTTTTTGTTTAAAGCAAATCAAAAGAAAACCATTTTATGAGGTAAACACGACCTTATAGCTAACAAGCTGAGCAAAGTCCAAATATTTCAGTAGGGAGTTAGATGAAAAATTACATGCCAGTTGTAATGCTTTTCTTATTTTATTGTGTTGCCTTAAACAGATTTGTATTTTTAGGGGCAGGGGCAAATGTAACCTTTTTTTTTATATATTGCTAAATAAAATAAATAGCCGGTATAACTGATGTTCTCTTCAGTAGATTGTTACTTTGAGCCACATCACATTAGTTGGTGCAGAGATATCAAACCAACACAAAATACCAATTGTGCATTGATAGCAAATCAACTTTAAAGATGAGACAAAATGCATGTGCATAATAGGGTAGGATTTATATTCTAGATAATAATTCCCACTATTTACGGGTTCAATTTGTCATAGCTCTAAAGAATTAGATCTCTATATTTTTTTTTTTTAGATTTAATGAAATTATATATTTTTACAAAGCTAACACCTAATCAAAGCATTAATCCTACATGCAAATAACATGCAAGTATCAGTTGGACAATTTTTTTTCCACAAAAACAAGCTCAAAAAAACTAATTGTTAACGCTAAACCTATCACTATTTACAAGTGGTACACACTAGTGCTTCTCAAAAAAAAGTGTTAACAGTAGTTGATAAATCAGCCTCCTTAAGTGAAAAATGATGGGAAACCAATAGTTGATATTGATTAATAAATTATGTGAATACATTCACTGTGCAGTCACAGACTTAAAGGTTTCAAACCAAAGAACACAAAGCATGATCAGAATTTACCTGATTAACTGCTCACCCTTAGTTAGCAGGCAGAGGGAAGAGAGAAAAAGAAATGCTATTTGCTAACAGCAGTAAAACAACAACTTTTTAAAAAATGTTCCCCTTAGAAACTATCTCAGGCTAAAACACAAAAAGATATAAATGCACTAAATGTATCTACCAGTTTACCCCCAAACAGAGAACAGAAGAACCCTTCATGCCAAACAGACTGCTGCTTGCCTGGTGCGTGGAAGGGTTTTTTTTTTTTTTTTTTTTACAGTGAGTGCTGTGCAGATGTGGAATTTTTTCCCTGAATCCGTGAAAAAGGGGTTGGACGGCTTTTTAGCAAGTGAGGGAGTACAGGGCACATGAATATCTACTATTTTCAGAAGACTATTCTATTTTGTGCATGGAGAAGGGCTTGTTTACTATATTTGGCACATTTAACATAATTTCGATGGTTGGTTTGAATATAGTGGACAATATCATTTTTTAAATGGATAATTAAAAATAGAATTTACTATGTAATAATAAGTATTACTACTTTGGTTAATAACAGCATCCCAGAATATGTTTACTTAATTCTAGGGACAATTTGTTGATGTATAATGTTTTTATGTTTTAATTTTTAAAATATATTGTACAATTTTCAACAACTAAAGCTACTGGGAACTTATCCTTGTTTCTCAGTGTTAGTCAAAGACATGTTAACCACCGTTCTTAAAAGAAATGGAGGTATTGTCTCCATTCCACATTGGTATATGTCAGTGTTTCTGCATTTCTACTTGTGAAATAATGAAAAAATGTCATCTCTAGACAACAGAATAAAGGAACCATGAGTTAATAATATACACAGTAATGTGTTTAAAGATAAATCAGTTTCAACTTATTAAGTTCACAAACAAGACTTATATAAGGACAGCTGGGTATAAAAAGAACAAGAAAGTATATTAATAGCAAGCATTGCAACACATTATATATTGCATTTATGTAAAAGCACTTGTATAAAATCACTAACGTAATTTTGTGACATGTTTAGCTGCTATAGCAGGTTATCAGAAGACAAGTTCTGAGATGTCCTAAATTATGCTTGTATATTAGTCTACTAATTATGCTTAATGGAAATTAGGGAAAAGCACATCTGGATTCATGTTTGATTTACTTTGGCTTATAGAGGCTAGTTTCGGTTTTTGTGTGTCATATTTTAGTTTATACAAATCATTTTTGTCTCTAAATAAATCAACAGTGCATTAAATCGGGCAAAAGTTATTAAAATAATACACACTCATACATTTTCATGTTATCTGCCTTATCTTACAGCTTGGTTTTGTTGAAGATATATATTTTTGTAAAAAAAAAAAGAATTCAAAATAGTAACTGAATTAAACCAAAAATCAAAATCTGTTTACCCTAAACAGCATGGTCTAAAATACTAACGTACATATCTTGGGCATGGGCTGGGCACAGAAAATAAGTTCTGTAGATCAACAGCCCGACAATCTATGACATGCTGAGCCTATGTGTTTCAAAATCAGACCAATACATGGTGAAAGGATACACAATTCTAGTTTACTGCAGTCAAGAGTTACAAGTGAACAAGCTAAATATTTATTTCTATAGTGAATTACAATCTCCAGTGTTCCCCCATAAATCTTTATTCTTATGAAAAATGTATAGTGCTGGGCATTACTGAAGTCTCTGCAGTCCCAGAATAATTGCACTTCATAAGTCTTCCACTTATTCAAACCATTACCCCTAATGTGGGTCTATGGAGATCCAAGCAAAGCCCTGCACAATTTTTATAAGTATGCCTTGTGCTAGCTCAGATACTAAATCAAACACCTCTGAGACTTTTAATTCTATCACCCTGGATGTCATATAATCTGTGTAATGTACATACTGCTATCCTTATGGTGAATCCTTCATATTATCCTTTGTTTAAAAAAAAGTTACCATTTTCATTTTTTTTCATAAATGAAAATGTAAAAGGCAAATGTTTTTAAGTAAAAAGCTATTTTTATATATATAAGTTATATTTATAGATAAAACACCTGTCTTACATTGGAAAAAGGCAGTAGAGTTATCATTCTCTGCTTACATTATTTTTTTGATCAAAGATGTTTAAAATGTCAGCTATAAGGTATTCTGTACTGGGAATGAGGATTCTGTAGACATTTCATAATTGTATTTCCTGCTTATTTTTCCATCATTCCACAGATGGTCTTTGCCTGTCTTATTACATCATCAATCTATGTGAATAAATGTAGCCCTTCATGTGGCTACAAGTTGGGGGGGATAGTTATTTAAGGTCTAGTTGTGTTTTCCTAAAAAAAAATAGTTTTTTTTGGGTAGACTCACTAAAAACTGGATTTTTTGATATTTATTATGCCGAAGCTGCTGAAAGTCCAAATCCAAAAATACTCAAGCTAAAACCTGTCCAGTCCATGTTGAAGTCAATGGCAAAGTTCATTTAACCAAGATGATATTTGCCTTCGTGATTTTCAGGTTTTTTTATGTTGGTTTGCTTAAAAACTTAAGTTGGTGTATTCAAAGTTTCTTAGCTTATAAATCTATAAATTTCGAGGTATTTGAGTTTTTTCCCCCAATTTCATTCAATCAAGTTTTTTTACAATCAATTTTTTTTCATAAATAAGCAAACATTCTAGTTCAAAGTCAAAGTAAACTTTATTGTCATCTCAGCAGTATACGAATACACAGTGAGACGAGACAACGTGGCTCCAGCTAGTACATATCACAAAAAGGCACTTAAAAAAAAAAAATGAATAAAAATTTGTGAGTTGTGAGTTTATTCGAGGTAGAAAAACAACACAAACCTCACAAACTTGACCTTTGATAAATAACCCCCTTAGTCACAAAATCACTATTTCATAATGTGTGACAAGATTAAGACGTGAGCTTTCTTTCCTATTCAGTGCTACATATTATTTGAAATTTGCAAGCATATTTCAGAGTAAAAACCCAAGAAGGTTTTGTGAAATCAAAGGCAAGTAAAACGAGTTGCATGATATTTTGTTAATAAATATGTACTTTGTAGACTTTGTTTTACCTAGTCATGGGAGCAAAGAAAAATGTTTAACCATTGCTGCAAATCCAGCTCTGGCAATTTGTGAAAAAAACTATATTTTGCAATACTAAATAATAAACCAGTAAATATAACTAACAGAATTAGAACCTTTGTAAATCATCATTATTAATTTGTATTTCTTTAAAGAACGATAATATAACTTAAGAAAACCCATTAAATTGCATTATTCTTAAATGCAGCCCCTGGTCAAAAGGGATAATATGCAAAATAACATGATTCTCTTGTCTATGTATCTATCTATCCCTACAAAAACATAAAGAAGGTTATTTAAATGTTAATGTCATAGGGACCTTAGATTGTAAGCTCCACTGGGGCAGGGACTGACACATATGCTTTATAATCTCTGTAAAGTGGTGCCTTCTACATTGGTGCTGGAATAATTATAATTCAATAGCAATATTTTTTGGACTGGTCAAAATTTCAAGTAAAGTTTTATTTTTATTGGCTTTAGCACTGTGACATCCTGTTAGTAAAATGAAGAATTGCATTGCTCGTGGTAGAGTAAACCTCAGCAATTGAGCCAATTACATTCTACGATATTTTTCATGGCAATGCTTCAGACACAATATTTATTATTTTAATTAACAACATTGCTATGGAGGTAGCACATAATGTATTCTGTAGTAATATGTTGGCAAAGCAACATGACTAACAAAGTGTTAAATGATTATTTCTTACAGGAAATTACAGTAAGTTAGATGTTTCCTAATTAATATCTGGCGCAAACAACAAGTACATCTAGTAATTTGTCGATTTTTGCTAAAGCAGTTCCTTAAACAGCCTCTTCAAATTTGAAAAAAAGCTGTATTTGCTCAAAGTATTAAATAACATTTTTTTAATTGTAGCCAATGACTTAGCTTCTGATAACCTCTTGTATTAGATATATATATATACACCGTATATACTCGAGTATAAGCCGAGTTTTTCAGCATCCAAAATGTGCTGAAAAAGTCTACCTCGGCTTATACTCGGGTCAGCGGGCAGTAGCCGAGATTGCAGTCACTTTTAATCATTCCTATACCAACAGTTCACTTGGGGAGAGACTGCAATATCCCACAATGCCCTCTGTTGGTTTTATGAAAGAATAACAGTGCGCCCTCTGTTGGTTATATCAAAGAATAACAGTGACTGCAATATCACACAGCGCCATCTGTTGGTTGTATCAAAGAATAACAGTGACTGCAATATCACACAGCGCCATCTGTTGGTTGTATCAAAGAATAACAGTAACTGCAATATCACACAGTACCCTCTGTTGGTTGTATCAAAGAATAACAGTGACTGCAATATCACACAGCGCCCTCTGTTGGTTGTATCAAAGAATAACAGTGACTGCAATATCACACAGCGCCATCTGTTGGTTGTATCAAAGAATAACAGTGACTGCAATATCACACAGCGCCATCTGTTGGTTATATCAAAGAATAACAGTGACTGCAATATCACACAGGGCCATCTGTTAGTTATATCAAAGAATAACAGTAACTGCAATATCACACAGCACCATCTGTTGGTTGTATCAAAGAATAACAGTGACTGCAATATCACACAGCGCCATCTGTTGGTTATATCAAATAATAACAGTAACTGCAATATCACACAGCGCCATCTGTTGGTTGAATAAAGGATTAACAGTGATGGCAATATCACACAGCGCCATCTGCACAATTCTCTGTCACCATCAACTTTGCAAAGAAGTCCGGTCGATCGCTGGGGGAGTCTCTTTGGCGGAAGGTGTGCTGCTGGGAGACAGGGCTGTAGTTGTGTCTAGGCTTATACTAGAGTCAATAAGTTTTACCAGTTTTCGTAGGTAAAATTAGGTACCTCGGCTTATACTCGGATCGGCTTATACTCGAGTATATACGGTATATATTTTACAAATTTAGATTGTTTTCCTATATGATTAAATAACAATTCAATGTATTATGCCTAACTTTATTTTTAAAGGTTCTGTTACATAAGTTTTTCAAACTTTTTATTTTATGCTTCCCCAAGATGTTCTCATGATGTATTCAGCTCCTCTGAACTAGTAACAAATTTACATGAACATAGTTTTAAAAAATAACCTTGTAGTACTTACAGCAATACCTATGAAAGCTCATTTACCCCCCATATATCCATTAGAGGCTGGGTTTAGATGGCATTTTTCCATATAGAAGGTTCTAAACCCAGCCTCTGTACAGCACAATCTTGTACTATATGAGTGATGGAGTACTGCAATAAGTTTCCTGCATAGCCCTAACCTAAATTACTTTCAGAAATCCCAACATCCACTGCTTTGGACCAAGCAAGGGGGTCATTGTAAAATGAGTACTGTATTTTAACCCTAATGCCCATAACATAATAAATTGCTGTAAGAAATAGAATACTGTTCTATTCAAATAATTAAATGATGGCAATTATCAAATAGGTTAATGTGCTGACAAAGGCTTCTTATGATACACTGTAAGAGATATTTCCAAGCTAGATCCTGCTGCTAGCTCAGCTGTTATACTCTCATTTATTTATTATATGATCATCCTTTATTTATTTTTTTATACAGAGCCAACACAATTTATAATAATATTATACTGAAACAATGGGGGTAAACAAAGTGTAAACAATCAAACAAGTGGATTTGAAGGCCTTGCTAACAAGACATTACAATCTAAAGCTATACAGTTTACAGCTGTTTTTTTTTTCAATAGAGCTGAAGCAGCCTACTACATACAATGTGTGTTGAAGCGACAGCTTCATATAAAATACTAATACTTGAATTAGGCCCTTGTTGTCACAGACAAATACACTAAACACTTGTAATTTGGATCAGTTCAATTTGTGTTTGGAATGAATACCATGCCAAGGTACAAATAGATCAAATGTGTGTCAGCATAGAATTCTTCATTGATTCATTTATCCTACATGCATTTAATCATGTGAATACATTTCCTAATCTCTAGATACAATGTGCTTCCTAAACATCTTCCTTTATTTAGAAGTAGGGTCCAAGAGTTATGTCATCTTCAAATTAAGAACCGGAAAAGACAAACTGAGCATTGGGATAAAATTGTTAATGGCGTCCTGGTGCATACTTGTTTCCGTGACAATCATGAACATTGTTAGCACAACATACACATAACATAGACATAACAGGACCCCATTGCACAAGGAAAAATCCTGACACTTAGGGTCATTAAGAGGAATATTATAATATTTTTGATTCTTAGAAAAAGTAGCAGCTATGCATCAAAAATATTAGTGAGTCACATACAGAGATAACTCTACAATTGTGGGATGTAAAAAGAGGCATACATACAAAAGAAACCACAAAGCATTTTGTAAGGCAAAAACATTATTATGTTTGGTTTGGGTCTGATCATTTAAAATCTTTACAGAAGTCTAACTTATTTTTTTAGAAAAATTTAAAAAAAATGTATTATCTTAATTCTCATTCTTTCAGGATTGTTACATGGCATCACTTGCTTTGCTTAAAACTTAATATGGTATCATCTCTTTTTACATTTGTTTCACATGGACATTATTTGTTTCCCTCTTAGCAGGGTTTCATCATTACCTTCTTGCGCTGCAAAATGTTTTTGTAATCTGATTTACATTCAGTACTCAGCTGGAGAGTGTTTTGCTGGTCTTTCAAAGCATTTGAGGTCCGAACCTCTTAACTAAAAATAAACTGGAGCAGGTTTAGTACAGAAACAATCTGGAGCAGGGTGAAGCTGACATAGAACAGTATCTTGCTCAAAACAAGGCAGGACTATAATACAGGTCAGACTTTCGATGGCAGAAATTCTCAATCAAGGCAGAAGCAGCAACAGTAGAGCTCTCTCTACTGACAAGTCTCCGCTTCAAAGCTTAGGCAGTGAAGTGAGGAAAGGGAAGAGTTAATATAGGAAGGACTCAACTGTGTTTGGCTAGACCTAAAGTGACTGACACTTCTGGAAATTGATACATACAGTACATCAAGAATCATCAGCAAATATAAACCCATATTCATCAAGATTATTTCAGGTGCTTTCCTGGTCTTGTGGTTAGGAAAAGGCTGCCTAAAGCTGGGAAGTACCTGATCCAAAATCCAGCAGAACCTTACAAGCTAAAGCACACAGAATAATTTAATGTAGAATCAACTAAATCAAATGGGTAATTTCAAATACCAAATTATCAGAAGATTTAAGTAGAGCGATGTCTATTTTTTACAGCGGTAGGGCAATGTACTGTTTCAGATAACTAGGGGGTCAGATTTATCAAATATTGAAATGCTCCAGCATTCCCAGCAGTTTGATATATTTATCAACAGTGCAAATTTTAAGCACTGTTTAAGGATTCCAATAGAAGGAATTGTTCTTGTATGGAAAATAAGCTGTTAAATAGGAAATGACTGAAATTGTTTAACCATCATCTATCTATCTATCTATCTATCTATCGCTACACTGAACTCAGAACTTTCTTGATTCCATTTAAAGATTTGTGCACAAGGCATTAAGCCAATTGCTTTGGATTTGGCATAGAAATAGGACATCCCACAGAACAGATGTCAGATGTAGTGTTATAAAATCTATCCAATTACACTCAGATTCTTACACTGGTTGTAATCAGAGATTCATCTGACTAACATATTTATTGAGTTTGATAGTATCTGAATCGACAGACATAAACGTAGTTCTGCAATAAACCATTTTAAATTGATTATAGTTGTTAAAACCTACTTGCCTTCTCGGGGGAATTTCAGAAATTCCGCATGCTCCAAGATCATTTTTTTCTTGTTAACACTAAAGCAGGAAGTGTCAAGCTCTAAAAAATTAAAGGTCTTATTAATGTTGTGCCTTACAGTACACTTCATTGTGCTGCGAATGGTAGATTCATTATTTAAGGCAGCAAAGCAATTTAGTAGCTTAGAAAATAATGAAGAGCTGCAGTTATGTCCAAGTTTAAAGTGTGAACTTCACCAGCAGCCACAGCTGATACTGTATATAGTAGTAATTTTGTTGTCTGGTTATGCCAAAGATGTATGATAATAGTCGGAATTCAAGGAAGAAGAGTATCCTTCAGAAGCATGTAAGCCTATTACAAATGTACTTGTGTTTTTCTCAATGTAACACTCATTACTCATCTTCTAAACCCAATGCTAAGAATATGATCAACCTCTGGACTGACAGACGTTGAACAACTAAGTACAGTATATGAAAAAGGTTGTTATTTAGAAGAAATGTTTAGGGCCATTAAGAACTATGCTCAATTAGAGGGAAAATGATATTTTGCCTGGATCTGATGATGGTGTGTGGTGCACGTATGTGACCTGTTATTCTGAATGCTCAAGATCTGGGGTTTTCCAAATAAGAGGTCTTTAGGTAATTTGGATCTCTACTAGATTGTCCCAAATAAGGAGTAAAATTATATCTTAGTTGGGATAAAGTACAAGATACTCTTGCATTCCTACAGAGAAAAAATAAATCATTTTTATAAATTAAAATTATTTAATCAACATGGAATCTATGGGAGATTTTTCCCGTAACTAACTTTCTAGATAATGGGTTTCTAGATAATGGATGCCATAAATGTATAATACATTCATGTGTATACTGTAACATTATGAAGGACTGTTGCTCACAATGCCTAAAGCTTTTCCAATTGCACACCTGAAAAAGGGGTCCTCCCTAAAAGCTTGGGCGTTTTTCCTTGCACTCAGATAATAAACATGTAGGGATATGTTTGGAGTAATCTGTGTCTTTTTCTGTTGTTTTATGACTTCTTAGGACCCCTGTGTATCAATCCATTAATTATGGGCAAGAATGATGCACTCTGCGCATAACGCTAGATCAGGGGTGCCCAAACTTTTTGCAACAAGGGCCAGACTTGGTGAGGTGAAAACTGTGGGGGCCCTACATTCTTTGAAACATTAACATTAAATTACAGGAATTGAGTAACCATAGCAGTAATATTTGGGCACATTAGTGAAATGATCTGCCACTTGGTCTTTACTACTGCTGCCTGTGTGCTTAAGGTGTTAGCTATAGAGACGAACTGGCATATAGTGACGCCATATTTCTTTAGTTTACTGTACTGGCATGTTAGTACGTCTATTGACACCTTCAGCCCTAAAGAAGTATGTGAAAACAACGCGTCTCTACGTGCCAGTAAGTGTCTATTGCTAACATCTTCAGCACACAGGCAGCAGTATAGACTAAGTGGCAGATCATTTCACTAATGTGCCTTAATATTACTGCTATGGGATTCCTGATCGCACTGTGCTGGGGGGCCTCATTATTATTAATTTCATGATGGAGGCTGAGGGCCGGTGTAATTTTGTAGAAGCGCCGCAATTGGCCCGGGCCGCACTTTGGACATGCCTGCGTTAGATTAACAAATCTGTATTTTTTATCTAGTTCAATGTGCATATTGCAGCATTGCCCTGGAAGCAAGTGCTTGTTAAATGAATATTTAGGGGTGCAGTCTACTAGGAATATAATCAGGGGGAAGCAGATCAGTCCTGTCCTTACCACCTGCCATAGGGCCACATTGCCGATTCTTGTAAATTTAAGAGCCGGCTTTCGATTTTTTTTTTTAAATGGAAATTTGGCTCTGCTAGTGCAGAGAGTGCTGTAGTGCTCATTGCAGTAGCAACGCGGCCCCCTCCTTTGCGTCACTGGTGAACAGTCCCATTTCCCCTTGCTCCCCATCTGATCCACTCACACCCCAGCTACCAGGACGCATGGCATCATTATATATTAAATGTTGCAGATGGGCTGGAGGACTACAATGCAACAGACCCGCGGTCTTGGGCACCCTGTTGCCCGAGCCGTGGGGGTCTGCTGTATAACTAGTTACACCACTGATGTGCACCTCATGATACCATTCCACATGTTTAGTGAAGGTAATGTTTGTCTGAATAGTAGCCAGAACAGTTGAACTAATTAAACCCAGTTAGCTATATAGGAATTAGCAAGTTACACATAAAGCTGTGCAATGCCATCTTTAACACAGCACATCTTTAAACACTAGTATTCGTACAAAGAACAGAAGACAACCTGAGGTCACCCATCATGTCTGCCCCAGTTAATTAAAGGAAAAGATTCAGACAGCCAAAAGAAACTGTCTGAGTATGTCTATTTTAGGTTGAGTGATAACGGGATGTTTTTTGAACAGACTCGCCTAATGTTCAAATATTATTAACACATACCTGCTGCCTAAAGATGAGATATTTTATCATTCAGTCTTGATAAAGGCAAAAATTATAAATAATCCTTTTTACAGCCCACTCAAAGGTGCCTATTTTTTTAAGCAGTGGAAAATGATTTATACTGTAAAATTGGCATAAAAAAGCATGGTAAAATATATGGCATACTGTATATATGAAGTTGCACATTTCTCCTGATGTGTGATTTCACAAGGTGTTTATATCCTTTTACACCACCTCAAAGCAATTAGGGTCAATCTAAGAAGATTAATCTGTGTATTAAAAAAACACACACAAAAGAGGAGCTGCCAAAACTTTACTGTGAGATTCTGCAGTTACTAAGCCAATGTTTTAACAAAGTCTCCTGTTCTACATTAAGAAAAATCTAACCCTCGAAATTAGAGTAAGGGGAAATGTAATAATAGTCTTACATGAATAGAAAATTGCATACATAACAAAAATTCACATTTTGCAATGTAATATTCTTCATTAAAGGAGAAGAAGAAGAAGATTAGCTGCAATAGTGCAAGCTAGAATGCTATATTTATTCTGTAGAATGTTTTACCATACCTGAGTAAAAAGCTCTAGAAACTCTCTGTTTGTTTAGGATAGGAGATGCAGTATTAATGTGGTGTGACATCACTTCCTGCCTGAGTCTCTCCCTGCTCTGGGCTCAGATTACAGTAGAGAAGGGAAGGTGGAGGAAGAGGAGCAAACTGAGCATGCTCACGCCCAGGGCAATGAGGTTTAAGCTGAAGGCAGGAAGTCTGATACAGAAGTCCATGAGTACACAATAGAAGGAAAGAAATGCAGTGTTTCTTTTGACAGGGGACTCAGAGCAGCACTACTTTGGGGGTTTACTGGTATATTTAGATGGACCTTTCTGATAAGACTTTCCTTCTCCTTTAAGCAGTTATAACAACACAACTTTAAATTGTGTGTAGCACATTTTTGAAGGTTGTTTAAAGGTGGAATGTTATCCACATGCAAAAAAGAATGACTTTTTCAGGCAAACCTTTTATTACGTACCCTGTGCACCGATGCAAACCATAATATTTGCAATCTTTCTTCTGCTGGCAGATGAGGTTGCTAAATACTTTTGGGGCTCGTAAAAGCTATATTAAATTTGGGCAAAAGAAAAATTATTTACACACAGGATAACATTTCACATTGTGAATGTTTTTCTAGTTAACTTTTATTACTTTCCACGCCAAGGTCATGGGTTCAATACTGGCCCCATTGCCAGCTCCACCAAACCAGAGGTTTATAATTTTTATGGTGCCAGAGAGCAGTGCATCTGGTCTAAACAATTCTAAATCAAATAAACAAATAACTGGCAAGAACAGTATCCATATGCATACACTGTTTAAAATCATAATTTGGTTATAATATAGAAAGTTCTCCATTCCACACTTACAGAAATAGTTGGTTTAGTGTTCATTATGCACCATAACATTTGATTCTACAATCCCTCACTTCGGCTTGCATTGTTTAACAGAAGAACCTCTCCTAATTAGAACATGTCTACATTTTCTGTTTTTGAACCCATAGTGCTGAAGTAGGGAGTGGGAATCAAGTCATTTAGACAGGTTCTGCATCCGTCCATTCAATCTACTCACATCAGATGACCCATTGACCCGAATACCTAAAATAACTTGCTGGGGTCCAGGTGTCAGGGATTTAAGGGAAAATCCCCAGTTCATGGATCTGATGGGTGTGAGTCCTTAAAGCAAGGGGCTGTTTGGACGCAGGACAGAACAGAAGCAGGCAGGACTGAAAGTCAGGGGTGGGACTGAGGATGCACAGAGCCAGGAACAGACAGTACTGGGAGTCCATGCTAGGCTCGCCAGGCCCGGACTGGCAATCTGTGGGTTCTGGCAAATGCCAGAGGGGCTGCTATAAGGTCCCATAGAAAGTCAGTATTTAGTGGGCTGGTGGGGGCTGTTTGGGCCTCTATGTGGACTGATTGGGCCTCTGTGTACCTGAAATGCCAGGGCCTATTTTAATTCTCAGTCCAGTCTGCCAGGTAGAGCACTCTCTACTTGGTATGTTTTCCTAGTGTCTGTAAGGGGTGTGTGTGTGTGGTGTGTGTGTGGTGTGTGTGTGGTGTGTGTGTGTGTGTCGTGTGAGTGTGTCGTGTGAGTGTGTCGTGTGTGTGTGTCTGTAAGGGTGTCGTGTGTGTTGTGTGTCGTGTGTGTGTTGTGTGTCGTGTGTCGTGTGTCGTGTGTCGTGTGTGTGTCCTTAAATTTTAAGCTCTTCTCTAGCTACCACGAAAAATACATACTTAAAGTATCTACTATTATCTACTATTCTACTATTATCTACTATTAAAGAAGTACAGGTATGAGATCTTTGTCTGGAAAGCTCCAAAATTACATCTCCCATAAAATCCAGTTTAAGTAAATGACTGTAATTTGAATTCGCTTTTTCTCTCTTATAATAAAACAAATAAACAGCATAAATCTATATTAATGTCAACTAGTGACTAGCATATTTTTGCATTATGTCATTGATAAACATTTTGCAAAAACAACACAAAATAATTATGAAAAAAATCACATCAAAAAAAGCCCATTGACACCAATGTATTTTGTGGAGAAAAGATAACCGCGGAAAAATAGTTGCAGCAGAAAATTTACCATGCAAAAATGCCTATAGACTAATGCATTTGCACTGAAAAAAAATCACTGAATAAAATGTCCATTGATTCAATGCATATCTACTGGCAACACAATTCTATCAGGTTTATTTGGAGGCCTATTAATCAAAATTCGAATTTGTGAGGTTTTGAAGGTTTTTTTGTAATTTGAATGAACTCATTTAGTAAAAAATCTTAATGTAAATACAATCATGGAAAAAAACTTGAATACCTCAAAATGTGTCAAGTTTATAGGCTTAAAAACTTGAATTTGTGAGTTTACCAACTAGAAAAAACTTTAAAAAATGAGTTACATTTTTTAACTCCCATTGACTTCTACATGAAGTCGCCAGCTTTTATATGCCAAAGTTTTACATTTGAGCTTTTTGTACTTAATACAGTAAACACCATACATTCAAGTTAGTGAAAATATAACTGAATCTTTGTGAAAAAAAAATCTAATTGTGGCAAACATTCTAATTCAAACTTTGATAAATCACATAAATGTTTTATAGTAGCACTGAGGTATGGTGACAGTACGGAGAAAAAAACCTTTTCCAAAACACACCAGTTCCAAATCATCCTGAATAATAGATCTCTGTAGAACAATTTGCTTTATTTTCACAGAACAACATATTCCAACACTAATGATGACTAAATGCTAAGTGTTAAAAAAAACACATTTTAGGTCCCTGCCTTGTGGTGAAATTCGAAGACTGCCTACCTCAAAACCACCATACTTATAATAACTCATGGTGATGGCATACCATGCTGCTTTTATTAGGCACTATTGTATCACCATTACTATTAGTGATGGGCGAATCTATTCACCAGGCACGAATTTGCGGCGAATTAGCGCGATTCGCCGGCTTCAAAAAAATGGGTGCGGGCGCATTTTCGCCAAAAAACTGACTCCGGCGTCAAAAAAATGGACGCTGGCATCAAAAATGAGACGCGATTTTTTTCCGAAGCGAAAAGGCGCAAATTCGCCCATCACTAATTACTATCAGAGAAAGCTAAAAATAATGGTTAGACAGAGGGGCACATTTACTAAGCTCGAGTTAAGGATTCGAATGAAAAAACTTCGAATTTAGAAGTTTTTTTTGGGGTACTTCGACCATCGAATAGGCTACTACGACCTTCGACTTAGATTTGAACGATTCAAACTAAAAATCGTTCGACTATTCGACCATTCAATAGTTGAAGTACTATCTCTTTAAAAAAACTTTGACTACATACTTCGGCAGTTTAAACCTACCGAGGTACTATGTTAGCCTATGGGGACCTTCCCCATCACTTTTCTAAGCTTTTTTTGATCGAAGAAAAATCTTTTGATCGATTAAAATCCTTTGATTCGTTTGATTCAAAGGATTTTATCATTCGATCGAACGATTTTTACTTCGATCGTTCGATCATAGCATTTGAGCTAAATCCTTCGAATTCGATATTCTAATTCGAAGGATTTTACTTCGAGGGTTTATTAACCCTCGATATTCAAACCTTAGTAAATGTGCCCCTTAGTGATGGGCCAACCTTTTTCCGTTTCACTTTGCAAAAAAATTGTGAAATGGTGAAAATTCACAAAACATTTTGCCAAGCATAGAAAGCGATGTTTTTTCACACAACTTTTTCTAAACTGCGTGACTCTTCTCTTTAAACTGCGTGAGTGTGTTGTTGTTTTTTGCAGCAAAACATGGCAAAAAATTCCACCTATCCCTAGTGAATCTGTCAGTAACCAAAAGAAAGCTTTCTTTACAATGGTACTTTAATGCTTATCTGCTCTTAAGTCCTATCTTATCACCTGCTATGTATTACGATAAATATATAAATTGATGGTTCATGTAGCTTCTATGTGTCAATTACTTGGGCAATGTCAATTTTTAATCTAAGATATGAATCCTCTAGGGCAAAGTAATGCACTTTCTAATGTGATTTATTGATAGCTCCAACACTAACAGAATCTTAATTGTCATTCTAGCTTCACACAGACTTGAATTCTGGGAGCAGTAAAATCAAGTATATTCTTTCAGGAGAGGGAGCTGGGACAATCTTTGTGATCAATGACATGACTGGAGATATTCACGCAATGAAAAGACTTGATCGAGAGGAAAAGGCTGAATACACACTAACAGCTCAAGCTGTCGATAGGGATACAAACAAACCTCTGGAGCCTCCTTCAGAATTCATTATCAAAGTTCAGGACATCAATGACAATGCACCAGAGTTTGTTAATGGACCATATCAGGCCACTGTTCCAGAGATGTCCATTGTGGGTATGTATGCATACTAATTTCAAGTAGCTTTTAAAAGTCACCATCTAAAATTGCTTTTTCCACTAATGCTAATTTGTTGTAGATTGTTATTTCAATTATTTATCTACTTTGTACCATGCATTTTAATTGAGCTATAGCCAAGTAGCCATGGTGATTGGAATGAAGTACTTGCTTGTACTATTTAACTGTTATAAGAAAGCTTAATTAGGCTATGCTTATTATTCAATTAGTTTATGTTTAAGTAAGGTGTTGATTTTGGACTGTGTATATCATCATTTGTAACAAACAGTTTTTGTCATTTTTTATTCTTTGTTAGGTAAGAGCATATTTTTCAGTAGCAAAAAATGTGAATTATATGTATAAGAGGAGATGACTAAAGGTATTTAATGTACCTGGCTGTACTGTAGTGAAAACTAGATTTAGCTTTTCTGTGATCTCTAGCTATTTGTTATATTAATATTGCAAGATTACCTTTTGCATTTGGGTTGCTTTACTAAATACAAAGAGACTGATTTTAATTGCTGTTTAATTCATACATATGTGATGAATGGGCAGCAATCATAATTGTGCTTTTTGATGCGACTTAGCAGAGGATATTGCAAACTCAACATAATATGACAATACATGCCATATTTAATTCAGCAAGAAAAAAAGGGCATTCATTGCATGAAAATTCTATAGCAATTTATATGGAAATCTAGAATCCATTTCAGAATTGTCTTTATTAATATATCTATAATAACATGAAAAAAATATAGGTTCAGTACCATATTTGTTTATATATTCCTTTATTTCTTTTGCCTCTCTGAAAAGAGATGGTTTAGTCTTATCATATTGAATCTGACCCCATGCAACATTTAAGGACAAATTCATGATAACAATACTATACACAGTGGGATTGTGTGGAAATTAGCAAATTAGTCATATTTAAACTTGGTTAGACTTTCATTTTGAGTCAGGGGTTGATTCAACTGTTCATCAAAACTTCGTTAAAAACATTACAGAATTGCTCACACATTATAAACCAGCCATATTTTAAATCCATAATATATGATTGGAAAGGATTTATTTGTTAATCATTCCTGGCACAAAGCAATAAGTACAGTACATTACAGTACATCTAGGTTTTCAGCTTTTACTTTTTACTGCTACAACAATTTCTTAAAGACACCAAAGAGAAATGACTATTAAGATTTTCATTCATTCAGGTCATGGTATATTTAATATAAGTAATTACAAAAAAGACAAACTGGACTTGCTGAGTAATTATTGAAGACGTGTCAGTACTCATCCAAGTCGCTTCATCAGTTCAACTGACTGGTGTGGCAAATTCTTGGCAGACTCAACCACTAATCCAATCACAATGGCACATTGTAACTCTTCAGAGAGGGGACATATATATGCCAAGAACTTCCCACACAGGTCAGTTGAACTGAAGAAGCTGCTCGGATGAGTAGTGAAACGTTTACAAATAATTTCTCAGCAAGTCCAGTTGCTTTTTTTGAATTACTTATATTAGATACACCAAAGAGATGTTGCCCATATATAACTATAGCTCTTAACTGTTCTCAAATGTTCTGGACCCCCTCCAATTCCATCATCATTTATTTATATAGCGCTGTCAAGATACGCAGTGCTTTACTGCAGTTATAGCAAACAGGGAATAAATGGTGGATAACAAACAAGGATTACAGAGTACAATAGGGTTAGAAGGACCTAGAGATTAGCGTTTACAAACTAAAAGGTTAGGGTACAATTGAGACATTAGGATTATATAAATACTTTGTCATTTTTGATACAGCAATGATTAATTAAGGTACATCGAATAAGCCTCTTTAAACAGATGGGTCTTTAAGGAGCGCTTGAAAGTTTGGAAAGAAGGAGAAAGTCTGACAGCTTGTGGCAGAGAGTTCCAGAGAAAAGCATAAGCCCGAGAGAAGTCTTGTAGACGAGAATGGGCAGAAGTGATGAGAGGAGAAGTGAGGCGAAGATCAGAAGCAGAGCGTAGGTTTCGTGAAGGAGTGTATTTGGAGATTAGAGATGAAATATAGTGAGGGGTTTCATTATTAAGGGCCTTGAATGTGAATTTGATTCTAGAAGAGATTGGGAGCCAGTGAAGGGACATACATATGGGAGCAGCTGATGTTGAGCGGCGAGCTAGATGAATGAGTCTAGCGGCCGCGTTTAGAACAGATTGGAGTTGTGAAAGGTGACTTGTTGGAATACCTGTGAGGAGTAATAACAAGTAATAATCAGTTCATTGACAATTCATGATTCATGATTTCAATCAGGAATTGTCAATGAACTGTCACCATTAATCGGGCAACAGTCATTGGATTTATGCACTAATTGGCACTTTATATTTATACTTAATATTTATGAATTGGCTTGGGAATTAATTGGTTTGGGAAGTGATTGGTTTTTATTTAATATTGTTGATGAACTAAATGATTAGGCACGCACTGCACTTTAATTTAAGTTAATCACTTTTCTTATTGGAAGGGATTTAATCTATCACTAGATATTAATTTAATTGTTACAGACGGGGTACCTTTCTATTGTTAATTTTTGAGCACTGACCTTCTGATGGTTGTCAGCCCCCGATTGTGACTATTGAGATCTTGTTTTTTGTTGTGATATAAGAGTTCTTTTTCCTTTTTATTTAATTTTTTTTAAATCTTATTTCATTTCATTAATACTCCCATTTATATTTGCAGTGCTATATTTATTGGCTCGCAGCTCATACACATCTATCCCTGTCTTTTCTGCGTCTTTCCCTTCAGAGGTCAGGGGTAACTAAAACAAGAGGGAAAAGCTTAACTGTGGGGAATGTAAGGCTTGTTTTGTGGTGTCTGCTAATATATTTTACATATATTTGCAGTATACCCTCTTTGGCAGATAATATTCACTTTCATTTTATATGTAATGCTAGAAACAGAGTTTTTAGCTTGTAAAGGCTATTTACAGAATAAGGTTTTACAAAGGCATTCATAATACTTACTGAGAAATAGTAGGTAAATCATCAGTGTATCAAAAATTCATAACCACTTGGCCAATAAATCACAGACACATTTAATATTAATGTAGCTTTTAAAATTCTCTGTTAGTTTTTCCAGCATGGTATGTGTACGTTTGGACTCAATGTCTTTCTGCTGATATCAAGAGCAATGCGAAGGTTAAGTATTGTGCTACGTTATCCGACTATTAAATTGACAAAATTAGGAAACTGAACTACAGTCAGGAGACAATTCCTGTTGCCATGTCATTCTGCCCCGTGGCATGAAGGGCATTACTTTTAATGTGTTTTAGGCTATAAAACCTCTTGATATTGACTCTGAGGATGGCATTATCATTGCAGAGTTGTCTATTGATTAATTCAGCACTTTCAACACATCAATGAAGAGGTCTCTGTAAAGTCAAGCCTTTAAGACAAATTTAAAGTATGTTAACACCAGGTTTACAAACAGCTTCAAACTTAAAGTCTCCAGGAGTTAAAGAAGATTTAGTAAAGCAATTCTTCCTCCTGCAAAGATACAGGGAATGGTAATTTACAGTAACTTAATGTGAATAAAGCTCTGTAAATACTCTGCAAATTAATCAATGTTATTGAAAACAGCTTTTTATTCATAAATGATTCATTACACAGGACATCAATATTAGCATTAATCAAATTTTATTGGCCTTTCTTTTCTTTTTTTAAAGTCTGCTCTTTACATGTAAAAAGAGTAAATGCTAAAGCAGAAAATACTGTGTTAATACTTGTTAAAAGTGGTGAAAACCCGATTTTTTAATGATAAATGACAAGCAGGCTTACAAAGCAAGAATGCTTGGCATACAATAGACGTGAGTTTGTTTTAAATAATTACAGTTTTTTACTTTTGGATATATTGGTGTCATTTAAAATAATTAAGGAAATGAATATAAGGAAACAGATACATTAGATTTCTAGTGTGTCTGCTGCCAAAGAATGCAGTCAAAAGGACTGTCAAAAGTAGTGAAACAATCTATTAAAATTAAATTTATACACAGAATTTTGCCAACTCAGTATGGGCATTGAGGTTGAGAAAATATGTGTACCTAGGAATTTTCAAGATCCCAAGATTTCACTTATTTCTTCCAACATGACACACCTTTGATAAATGAGACTGCCATTCCATAGTATCAAGAGGTATAGTGCCTTGTTGCAAAGATGAATATATATATATATATATATATATATATATATATATATATATATATATATATATATATATATATATATATATATATATATATATATATATATATATACACACACACAGGAGCCTTTCAGGGTTCTGAATTCAGTTATCACATTATTTGCCTGCAAACCCATTTGGTTTACCAACCAATGCTGGGTATATGCCATCTTTTCTATCTTTCTAATGACATTGTAGCATTTTCTACTATCCGAGATCTTCTCACTAGTGTTTTGCACTGCAGAGATTATTTTAATATCATACAATATAGTATCATTATTTTAAAGCACAATAATTACTTGATACATACGTTTTTTTGAAAGTAACTTTTTGCAAAAGTTATATACATTGCATATATGTAGGGGGGGAGCATCAATTTTGCTGCAGGGCCCAATAACTAGTCATTCCACTGATGAAAGGTTCATGTAGGAGACAATCATACAATTCTTTAAATAGATCCCAACATAAACAAACAGTATATGATGTTACTATAATAAGTATTTTTACAAATAATCACTAATTACTACTACGGTAATGTCAGTCAGTTCATTGGAGGTCATTGGCATTTGCTTCTACACAAGGTACAGTATACAAGTTTCAACTCAGGGCAGTTTTTGTGGAGGTTACATAAATTGCATACATATTAATTTAATAATTAATCCAAGTACGGAACAAAACCATATCCTTCTCCCCACAGGGTTGTGGCCCTGGTTGTGGCATGTAGTAGCTAAATGGGGATACTTCTCATGGTAAGGGAGTAATCTGTGCCAGATGTGCTTAAGACTCCAACTTAGCATTATAAGGCACATTTATTAAGGGTCGAATTTCTTAGTGGAAAATACTTTGAAATTCGACCATCGAATAGAATCCTCCGACATTCGAATTCGAAGTCAGAGGATTTTATTCATTGTACGATCGTATTCCGATCGTAGTATGATCATAAGATTCGAACAATTTTATTTTCGTACGATCTTCCTTCGAAACCCAAAAACTTAGAAATATGCTCTGGCAGGTCCCCATAGGCTAACATAGCACTTCAGCAGGTTTAAGTTGGCGAAGTATTGAAGTCGAAGTTTTTTTTAAAGAGACAGTACTTCGATTATCAAATGGTCGAATAGTCGAACGAAGTCGTAGTGTCCTATTCAATGGTCGAAGTATCCAAAATTTCGAATTTCTGCACTCTCTCCAACTCATTTATATCCCTCTTAAGGACTGGAATCCCAAACTGCACTGTATACTCCAGATGAGGCCTTACCAGGGACCTATAAAGAGGCATAATTATGTTTTCATCCCTTGAGTTGATGCCCTTTTTTATGCAAGATAGAACTTTATTTGCTTTAGTAGCCACAGAATGACACTGCCCAGAATTAGACAACTTCTGCAAAAATAGAAACAGTACTTTCAATGCCCACCTCCAGGTCATTAATAAACAAGTTGAAAAGCAAGGGACCTAGTACATAGCCCTGTGGTACTCCACTAACAACACTGGTCCAATTAGAAAATGTTCCATTTTCCACCACTCTTTGTAGTCTATCTTTTAGATAGTTCTCTATCCAGGTACAAATACTATGTTCCAGGCCAACATTCCTTAATTTAACCAGTAACCTTTTGTGTGGCACTGAGCACAAATGCTTTAGCAAAGTCTAAGTAAATCACATCCACTGCCATCCCAGAATCGAGGTCTCTATTTACCTTCTCATAAAAAGAAATTAAGTTAGTCTGGCAAGATCTATTACGCATAAAACCATGCTGGCACAAACTCATAGTATTATGATTTGCTATGAAGTCCAGTATCTTATCCTTTATTAACCCTTTGAAAAGCTTTCCTACCACTGACGTCAGACTAACTGGCCTTTAGTTTTGAGGCTGAGAACAGGATCCTTTTTTGAACAGAGGCACCACATTAGCAATTCACCAGTCTCTCGGCACTATGCCAGATCTCAATGAATCCTGAAAAATTAAGTAAAGTGGTTTGGCAATCACAGAGCTAAGCTCGCTACGTACCCCGGGATGAATACCATCTGGCCCCGGAACTTTGTTCTAGTCTCTTTTGAATTTCTTCATGTGTGAACCATGCATCATTAGTTGTATTACTAGAATTGGGACTATTAAGAAGTACTGGTACTCATTTGTGTAGACAGATGAAAAATATGTGTTCAGAATCTGTGCTTTTATTTTGTTTTCATCAACCAGCTGACCCCCCTCTGATAGTAAGGATCCCACCCCTTCCTGTTTAATTTTTTTTTACTGTCAACATATTTAAAAAAATAATTTTTGATTTCTTTTACTGCTTGCTGCAAAATCTTTTTCTATATCAATTTTAGCTTGCCTTATAGCTTCTTTGCATGATTTATTGGCCTTTTTGTACCTTATAAATGATTTGGTTGTCCCAGCTAACTTGAAAGCCTTAAAAGCACATCTTTTCTTACCCACCTCAACACCAACGCTTCTATTGAACCATAAAGGTTTTGCTTTGCAACGATGACGGTGATTATAAAACCTAAAAAATGGGGATACATACCTGTAATCCACAATATATCCCCTCTTCTGTTCAAGTGTTTAAACTTTGTAGACTTTATTAAACAGGTAGGCACTGTCCCTGCAATTTTATAGTAAAGTAATACCTCCCTTAATTATCAAGAGACTACTTTTTATGTTATTGGTACTTTTTTTTTTTTTGATGATAAGGTCCCTCAAAAAATGTTCACATCACTATAATATGACCGATATTTTGCTCCAAGTTGATCCAGGGACTTGTCTGATTGCCATGTTGGAATAAGGGATGTTTTTTTTCCCCTCAAAGGCAAACTGGAAAGACTTCAGAAGGGTTTTCAGCCTCTCTCTATATCAACAAGCAGTTATGCTATTTTTATTTAAATTAAAAGGTTTAACTCAATAGACGAGTGCCTTTTTAAACCCAAAGAGCTATGTTACTATGTTAATTATATATAATATATAAAATACATAAATATGTTAATACTTTAATAAACAGCCAAACAGAGGTATAGCTTTGGTGGATATGATCTTTCATTTGCTGCAATTATGATTTTGCGAATACGTAAGCAGAGAGAGAAATAAGCTTGTTTAGTATTTTTGGCATCTCAATGGAGTCATATTACTCAGATTATTGCATGGACTAAATTGTAATTGACCTGCTGTGATATAGTCCTTGTGTGTGAGGATAACAAGAAAAAATCTTATTTTTCTTAAAATAATAGGTAGAAGAAACACAGCCTTAATATTCATATAAATAGGCTTCCTGCTGTTGTTGAAGGTAAGAACATAAAAGCCTGTGCAGTTTGATTTTTGAGAGCTCTTTGGGTTTGCAGAGAATGTAATGTACTAGCGCTGAAGTAGAAAAAGGCTTATACAATAATTATCTAGAAGCATGTCACAATTTGAATGGTGCAATACACTCACAAAGGAATTCAAGAAACAAATGTCTTGTTCGCTAGATTCTGGTTGTACTGCGACAACACGACTTGCTTTTTTTAGGTTAATTAGTCTCTTCTAATTAAACTAAGCAATTTAAAATGTTTATTCTGTTAAGGGTAACGGAATGGTTCCAAACCTATATTTTAAATGAAACCAATGCATTTTAATGCTATTTATTTTGCAAATGGTTATAAGAGTATTACAAAAAATGCTATACCAAATCAGCTGTAGCTCATTTACATTCAAATGTGGAGAAGAAAAACTTTCCAGCTGTAGTAGTATAGCCAGAATTTACTAGGTCTGTCATAAAAATCCCATTAAATCTCAAACATTTACTGAAATTGTAATCTGGACCCTTCTGGCTCCTAAGCAATAGCAGGCTCAGCTCCCCCAATTTTTATATCCCTGGCAAGTTCAAATTGGTTTAAATAAATAAATATTATGATCCAGATGGAAATTTTAAAATAAGCTATTTAACTGAAGAATTAAATGATATGCTTTCAAATCATCAGTCAGTGGGTCTAAAGCTGAATTTTATACTTTGGCTTTCTTATGCATAAACAACTGGATAAGAAGGGTTAAAAAAATAAATTCAAATCAGCTTTAACTTTTACCAAACTTATTTTACAAAAAATATAATTACAATTACTTGAATGCATCAAATTCATATTCTCATAATTTTCAATGGGTCTACCAAAAATACTGTAATTAAAACAAATTGAATGGAAAAATTGAGTGAAAAACCCAAATCATACACATTTTTTGGGCTTTTTTTTTTGCCTGAAAAAAAGCGATAAAATCACCCTGACGAAGTGCCTGGAAAGAGGGCACGAAACGCGTAGGTTTTCCTCACCAACCCACTGCCAGAAGCTCACTAGATGTGCCAAATAAAGCCGCAAGAAAATTGAGCATTACTGTCTCTTGTGATTCCTTCGATCAGCGCCGTGTAACGGGGTAAATCTGTGTACATGATAAAATCAAATTGGGATATGTGCCTCTCCCATTGAATTATACAGGACCTCGACAAGTCTGAGATGGAGGATTTTTGCAGCACCAGGGTATAATCAATCTCAAAAATGCAAGTTTTTTTTCCAGGAAAATTTTAGTTTTTGCCAAAAAAATCTTGAACAAAAAAATTTGAGTTTAGTAAATAGTGTGAAGTGTTTTTTTCTCTGAATGCAACATACAGTGTTTTATACAGAACTGCCCATGCTACATGGAAGAAATATATTGGAACATTGTGGCACTGGATGAGAGCCAAAAACTTTGGGCAAAGCTCAAAGGGTATTTGAGAAAAATAATTTGAATACAAAGAAAAAACTATTAAGGGCTGATCACTGAACCAGTATTAAAAGATGAACTGTATATTATCGTTACTTATATATTTATAACTTGCCAGCATGTTGCAGTATTCCTCAAACTCAATGTAAAGAAATATTATTAATGTTGTACAGGCACAATCACAATGAAACATTAGTGACTTATCTGAGTAATTAGAACATCATTTTCTTCCATGAAATCAATGTACATTAACACTAGAAATGCATCTGTGGGCAAAACCCTGTAATTTACCCGCAAGTCTGCATTTTCTCAAGAATTGCAGCATTACTTGCTTTTATTGTTGAAAATATCCAGGTACAAACGCACACCCTGGCCCTCCAAAGCGAACAAAACCCTGCTGCCCAGCGGAATAGGTATCGGCAACCTGTCCAAATGTACTGAAAGAAGTTCACTGGCACACAGGTAATGCATTGCTGGCAGGGTGGAACCCTTGCTTTAAATTTATTTAATGCAGCATGCAACGTTTCGGGGATGACCCCCTTGATAAAGCTTAATGCTTGATAAAGGGGATCATCCCCGAAACATTGCATGCTGCATTAAATAAATTCAAAGCAATGGTTTCACCCTGCCAGCATTACCTGTGTGCCAGTGAAATTCTTGCTTTTATTGTTCTCAGCATTGCCACTAACTATAACAGAACAGATTGAACAGGTACATTAATGCTTGCTACAGTATGCTACGGGATGTATATATGCACATTGAATAAAGTCAAAGTGATTTCTAGTGATGGGCGAATTTGCGTCTCGTTTTTGGACGCCGACGACATTTCTTTTTGATGCAAATTTGCACCTGCCAATAAATTCACCCATCACTAGTGATTTCTGTTACTGTACATCATTTCTGTAGTCAGACAAATACAGTCACTGAAACTACCCTTACTCTCTGCCTAATAACAGTAAACTTTATTTTGAGTGCCGTTACTATATTAATTAATCGCTAGTTATGAGCTCATATACAGCCTTGGCCTTCTTGATCTACTTCTCGCAAGTATCCCTGTTGTTTGTGTTTCGTATCACGTTTGTCTCCACTTACTACCTTCTATTACACTGGGTTATACAACTTTGTTACACTTTTAATGCTTTACAAGATATTTAATTTATTATTGTATTGTTGTCTGTAGAGTAACTCTGATGACGTCACCAGATCCTGCATGTCACGTCGGGTTCCCACCACAGAGTGTATTTAAAGATGGTGTTTTGTTTGTACGTGCACTTTGAAAAAGGCTGAGGAGTCAGCCAAAACTTAAAATAATTTCTTTCATTCTGAAAAAAAATGAGTGTGTGTATTCCCTTTTAAATGTGACCGTCTATGAACATTCACTTTTAAGATACTGTAACTGTCGCGATAAGTTCCATTTGGCGAAGAATGTGGTTATTGAAGTTGGTTTTAAGTATCTGAGCAAACAATTTAAGGTTAACCAATGTTTCCCTAGACCATTGCAAAATACATATTTATTAAATGCCATACAGACTAGCTGGAATATTAATCATACCACAAATATCACCAGACTACTTCCCATTGTGCATCATGGTGACTTGCACATGTCCACTGGGCTAAAAGGCTCTTCCTCTGCTCCCCAACATTCTTGAACTGCTCAGCCTTGATGAATTATTCGAGAAAAGGATCTTAATCTGAATCACAGCTGGTGAATTTATCTCCAGTGATAAGTGCTTAAAATCTCCAGGCACATCAAAAGCGATCTAATAACAAGTTAAGAAAAGTAGTCTAATTTGAATCATTTTCTGTAGTTCATAGCTTTGATATACCTATTTAATCAACAGAACGGTTTGTGATAAAAGCACAATCAAAGGACTAGAGCGGAAAAATGGGAATGCTGTCATGCAGTTTACATATTCTGTATGCAGTTGAGCATAATTGTGCAAAACAAAAGGCATATTAAATGAGGGATTGTTTAATGCCAGTATCTGCTGCTGTGTTTCAGTTTAAATTTTGTCTAGTCTTATTCATAAGGTTATCAGACCTAATAGTATGTGCTAGAACAACTTATTCATAACCAAAAGATGTTTGGCTCATTGGGATTTGTGATCACACTACAATTACAAAAAAAAAGCTTTGGAGCTTGTGCTGTTAAGCAAAGAAAATGAAGAAATAAATAAGAATTTTGGGCTGAACTGAAGTCAAATTTAAAGCCACAGTATTTGAATATGTCAAAATAAGTGAATAAATATGTTTATTGTAGAAGGTTAAGTATTGACTTTATCATGTATTAATCATCATGGGGTTTGGCAAGAAAATGTGCAATGCAGAAAATTCTGGATGGTTTATGCTACTTGATTGTTATATAAATATACAGTAGTTTGGAAATGAGTTAATAGGATTTCACTGACAGAAATAAAATTTTCCATACACATTTTTTTGGACTGTATCCCCTCTGAATACTTTGGTTGGCTGTAAAACATCCATGTTATTTATTTGACTGTATTTAGTTAGCACAAGGTTCTTCAAATGTAATCTTACTATTAAACATCTTATCAATGTCTTGGATTGTACCATCTATTGACACATAGTCATGTGGTGTTTATATTGTTTGGAACATACATTAGTTCACGCAATCAATAATGATGATTTGCTTTTGTATCAGTGATATGCATGTCAGCTCATTTAAATATTTGCCTAAGGCTATACATGTATTATGCATGCACATACCATTACCAAGATACCACATCTGGCTTTAATTTTTACAAGCTCTAGTATTTAACATCTGATTTAGATTGCATTGTGGCTCCAAGCTATGTAATATTTAGTAAGTGTAGTATCATTAGGGATGTAGTGAACTGTTCGCCGGCGAACTTGTTCGCGCGAACTTCGACCGTTCGCGTCCGCCGAATGTTCGCGAACGTCGCGCGACGTTCGCATTTTGAGTTCGCGTTCGATTCGAATACAAATCGTTCGACCATTCGAATTCCTTCGACCGCTAAAAATCGAACGATTTATCATTCGTTCGAACGATTGTAAGCATTCGATCGAATGAAAAGCATTCGATCGAATGAAAAGCATTCGATCGAATGCTTCGATCGTTCGATTCGAATGAAAATCGTTCGATCAAACGATTAAAATCCTTCGATCGTTCGAATCGAACTATTTTAGCGGGTGTTCGAAGTTCGCGAACTGTTCGCGAACGTTCGCATCTTTTGCCGGTGTTCGCGAACGGCGTTCGCGAACACCAAATCGGCAGTTCGCTACATCCCTAAGTATCATTGCCATTTTGTTAGATAGGGTTTTAGCGAATGTAAGTATTATGGTTAAAATAGACCAAACTGCCTGACCAAATCCAGGCATTCATGGCCATTTTAAGACTATTGGTCAAAGTGTATCTTTTGCAAGACTTGTCGGTGTAAGGATTACATTATCTTCCTTTTGTTGGAATCCTGCATATAAGACACATTTTATGCAGCAATCCAGAGTAATCACTCAAAAATGCATTTTTAAGTTATTTACCAGGATTGACACATATAATGTGTTTAACATGCAGCAATTCCAACTGATGTGAATGGGTAGGTATTGTTCGGTGCGTCATTGCACATAGGAAAAGGATATTTGAGGTTGGACGATAGAGAGCCCCTTGTGTCAGCACCCTAAAACTGGAGAACTAAAAGCAGAATATATTTTATTTTACAGTATATATATTATGCTATAATTTATTGTAGGCAAACATACTGATGTTTCAGCTGAGCAACAGCCTATTTTTGAATAGTATGTATATATATCTATATATATCTATATATATCTATATATATCTATATATATATCTATCTATATCTATATATATATCTATCTATATCTATCTATCTATCTATCTCTATATATATCTATATCTATATCTATAGATAAATATATATAGCAATAAAATATAGAAACGGTGCACACGGTCAATCACGTTCCTGAAGACGGCTCAAAGTTTGTCCAGTGGCATAACTACAGAAGAAGCAGGGATCTGCTTCCTCTATAGATGTTAAGAAATCCTGATCACTGGCTGCTCTCCTAGCAATTTAGTTGGGGGTAGAGGGCGCAAGTGGGTTGGCCACTGGGTTACAATGAGTGCCAGGCCCCTCTGAAGATTTTTTTTTTGGTGGAGGAGCCCGACCCTATGTAGGTATGCTTTCACTGAGATGTTCACAGATTATTGTCAGACACAACACCAAAGATCAACCCTGCTAATCTGATTACATTGTAATTAGGGTACTTTCCCTCACTATACAAGTGTCTCCTAAAAGCCACAGCAACCAATCCTAGACAGCCACCTGTCTCTTTCCAGCATGTTCACACTGTGGTAATGCCACCCTTGTAGCCATATGAGGAGCATCCATGGAAAAGTCATAACTCTCCTTCTCACACACACACAGAAGGAAAGACCCTTCTCCAAACAAAGTATTCTCTCCTTCACACAATGAAAGATCAGAGTCTCATTCTCTCCAAATAACCACCATCAGTAACATCATCAACACCAGCATTAGGTATAATTTGTGTTAGGTTATACACCTGATACTTAACTGTGTGGCTAGTCAACCTCAACCCCTTTCTACCAGACGTTGCCTTACACACCAAAAAGTATAAATGTGAATCATTTCAAAAAGTTTGCACTTTTCTGCTTTCTTTCTGTATTGAGATGTGGTAACTTGTATAATATAAAGCAGGTAATTTTGAAAGGCATCTGCCATTAACAAAAGGCTGAGAGCTTGTCAAAAAAAAATTCTCCTGCTGATGATGCTATTTGAAATTTTGCTCAGCATTTTCTAATCTAAAATAAATACTTCAATTTAATTTTAATCCAGTTAGGTTGTTATTCTACATTTGGTGCCCTGGTTGCAGTCATGGGGATGATAGCAGTTTTAAGAATTTGTAGACTTTTTTCAGCTACACCTGGCTTGCAAAGTTTGTATTTTACAAGGAAAGGAAAATTCCCAAAAGCCATGTTTGGTACCTGTTCAATGAATTATGACTACATTCTTGCATAGAAGAGATACTGGTGCCTTCTGACTTGCGGCTAGCAATAATTCAGGCACTTTACCATGGTTTTACTTTTCATTTATTATTGTTTTTCTCTATTGAGTTTTATATGCAACTAATATTTGTAGGCACTATTATCTAGAATCGGTGGAAAGGAGCAGTCTGTCTTTGCAGCCTCCCTTTTGGGATTTTCTTATTGTCTTTGTTTTTTTTAACCCTGCAGGGCAGACAAAACATTGGAAAGGCACAAATGGGCCACTGAGCCCACAGAGATATAAAGGTGTTTTTTCACACGTATGCATACTGCAAGTAAGCATTTTACACTCTTGTAAAGGAAAGTATGCTATAGAAAACCGACTTACTGAAATAACAGGACTCATCCAAAGGAAACGTTGGGATTTGACAGCTATGCTACGTTGAGAAACCAGAATGGTAGATTATCTGCAGTGCATCATTATTTGATTAAGGAAGCCATGCTTTCATGTACAAAATGACTTTGTGGTGCACTATTTGGTGGCAAGACCATTCTCCATCCAATTAAGAGGTTTTTGATATCATAATAGTACACTAGAGAGACAAATTTCAGGTTACTAACCAGTCAGAAGTAATGATGAACAAATCTATCCCTTTTCAATTGACCCAAAAATTTGCGAAACTGCTGAAAAATACACAAAAAATGTGTAGCTAGAGTCTATGGGAGGTTTTTACATGGTACCTTGTTTCTGCTTTGGGAGAGCAAAATCACATGCATTTTTTGTTAAGTACACGGTTACAAACATGCCCTACATTGTTAGAGGGCCTCGTCGTCACTATGCTAAAGCTGCTTTTCAATAGAAAAAGAGGATCCTGACAATTTCTTAAAAACATGTCTGTGATTTTTAACATTACCTCTGGTCGACTGGTAATGGTATCTACTAGTGAATTATAACAACTAATAATAGATCTGACCACCAACAGATAATATCTGTGTGTAGGGATTGGCGAATTTATTTGCCTTGTTTCACTGCGGAAATGACGCCCATACACTTGTATGGCGTTGTGTGACAAAAAAAAAGAGACGCACCTCAAAAAAAAATTGACGCCCATAGACTTTAATGGGCGTCAGCGTGATTTCGCCAGCGGAGAATTTTTGGCGAAACTAAACAGGTCAAATTTGCCCATCCCTATCTGTGTGCTTTGTATACCACATTAATTAATGTATGAATGAATTCTTTATATTTAAGTATATGTCCTTTTATAGGCAGCGGGATGGCTGAGATCACTGTGGTTGATGTGTAAGGGTAAAAATTACATATGCATTTGTCATGTTTCTTTTCTTTTGTTGTGCGCCATTTTTGTTTTGTCACACAAAGCATAATGAGCCACAGAGCAATTTTTTAAGAAAAGCTGAAGTTTGGGGTGAATCTGTATATGGTGGAATTTATCACTCATCACTAGTCAGAACCTAGACAAAAATAGTCTTAATTAATGCTAAATACTGTATTTCTTGAAGCAGCCATGGAGAACCAAGTATACCTACACGGATTACTACAAGGAGATTGGAAATTATGGGGGTAAAGCTACTTGTACTTACAGTAAAGAGCTCTTGGGATGTCTTGTTATAAAATGGTTTGCACTGACTGAATAGTTTTAGGATGCCATACATTTCCTACATTATATAAAAGATTGTGTTCTTCTGTAATTGTGTGTCAGTCAGGGTTATTTTGTTGGGGGGTGGCAACCTGCGGGGGCATTTTTGTATACATTGAAATATTGTTTTGTGTGCTTTGTTTTTAATAAATTGTACATAGAATTTATCAAAAGGGTAGCTGGTAAAATGATCTATCTATGAAACTTTGATCACAAGGAAAGTTTATTATACTAGGTACAGCTTTTGCGTCACATACTGTATTGGTTTGTTCATTGAAATAGTCACTTTAGGTATACATTTTGGTATAGCACATACTTTAATAAATAAAAAGTTATACTCAGTTTTAGTTTAACATGCTCATGTCCTGAGGGGAACCTTTAGACTATTCCAGGCATTGACATTTTAATAGATAGAGCATAAACAAGCCTACTCAAAACATACAGTACAATCGAGTGCATGATCAATATAGTCTTTTTATGCGGGAGTCATAGATTTTACATTTGGTGTACTTAAAGATTTTAAAAACGTCAGTAGTCCATGAAAGCACTCATGGCAGCCACAATTCAAATGTGAATCAGTGCATCTTATTGGAACATGGTGCATCAACGTGTTTCAGCTCACATGGAGCCGTCGTCAGGATGAAAACAGGAAGTGAAACATATCCTTAAATAACACCCCTGGCCAATCAATAAGTGAATAAATTAGTGCATCCCACATATAAAAAGATTAGATAAAAATATGACTTACTATCATATAATTGAAAGTTAATATCACCAAGATTGGCAACTAGTGCCTATTAGGGTCTACCGTGTTAAAATGTGTTGATTTAAAATCTGTGCCAGGGTTCTATGGCAATCCTTAAAACATGCTGTATATAACAACTATCACCAAAGTATCTATCCCAAGTGTAACATTTTTGTTACATTTTAATACAAGAGTGTAGCAAATTGTATACAAAAATTGTTGCCATGTGAATGTCTAAAAAATCTACAAATTTTATTAATGTTCTTTGCACTGCATTAATAACATTTGCAAGGGCTTGCCCTGATGCTCCATATCCTGTGTGCCAGTGAAGTTTCTCGCAATAAATCCAGGACCCAGGTTCAGTCCCTTCTCGAGAGAGAGTTGAATGTTTTCAATAATTTATATTCCCATACATTCCTTTCATTTTCTGTTTCACAATTCTCCTTATGAACCAAGAGTCCTAAATCATTTATGGAGTGGTGGGGGCTGTTAAAAATAGTTTCCTACTGGTGTGTGTTTTTATTGGTTATGGTGAAGTGGTGGTATGTATTTCTCTTTCTAGACTTAGAAAAGTTTCTCCTATATACAGTTCTCCGGTAGTGATGGGCGAATTTATTTGCCAGGCGCGAATTCGCGGTGAATTTGCGCGTTTCGGCGCCAGCGAATAAATTGGCGAAACGCCCGTGAAAATTCTTTTTTTTTTTTAGAAAAAACGGACGCTGGCGCCAAAAACGTGCGCCGGCGTCGAAAAAACGGGCGCCGTTTCGCAAATTTTTCGCCGTTATGCGAATTTCGCGCGAAATTTGCGAATTTTTCGGCGAAACGGCGCAAATTCATCCATCACTATTCTCCGGTCTATCATCTGGTGCATTGTATTAAGTACACCACATTGGAATAACAGTTGTACTGGTCATGGATGCTTTGTTCCTCTGTGTCCAGAATCTGTAGCTGTCCGAGATCACAGGGGTATGTTCCATTTTTGGTGGGTTGTTATAGGGTACTTCTTATTATTAGTTTTTTTTTAGGTTTGGGGGCTGTCTAAATGCTAGAAGTGGTGGGTTTGGGAATAAGTTTTTGAGACTCCCTTATAAAGTGTACCCTGTAGATCCCTGGCTACTTTTCTAAGGATCTTTAGTTGTGGATTGTACAGTATGTGACCACTAGAGGCACCCAATTTATATTTTTCTTTCAACTGTAAAAGTTGACTCCTGGGAATCCTTGTGGCTCTATGAATGTATCGACCGACAGTTCTTGGGTTGTAGCCCCGGTCAATGAAGTGTTCTTTGAGCATTTTGAGGTGGTGGCCTGAATAATTATAATGATTAGTTTGATAGGATTCAGTAACAAGCAGACTTAGGTGCAGATGTAACATATAGTTTTTTTTTTAACTTTCTTTTCTACTTCCAGTGTTCAAAATAAATTTTCCTATATTGGCAATGAAATCGAATTTTAATGCAATGTTTGTTTGTCTTGGATGATCTAGTTGTTGTGGTGTTAGAGCTCAGTGCTACCTTTAAATTCTAAAACCTCAAAGAACAAAATATGCACTGTACATCAAACTCACATATGCTTTTTAGTGTTCTTTTTTTAATGTACCAGTGTACCAGTATCCAGCTACCGGGTACAAAAAACATTAGTTCTTTAAACAATGAAGAAAATAAAAAAAAATGCAATGGGGATTCACAATTTCACATTCAGAGGTGAGGGATATAGGTAGGTTAACATAGATGCATGACACTATGGGGCAGATTTATCAAGGGTCGAAGTGAATTCGAGGGAATTTTCTAAGTAAAAAAATTCGAAATTCAAAATAATTTTTGGATACTTCAACCATCGAATAGGATACTACGACTTCGAATCTACTTTGATTCGTAGTAAAAATCGTTTGAATATTCGACCATTCGATAATCAAAGTACTGTCTCTTTAAAAAAAAACTTTGACTTTAATACTTCGCCAAATTAAACCTGCCGAAGTACTATGTTAGCCTATGGGGCTTTTTCTACGTTTCTGAAGTCGAAGTGAAAATCTTTCGATCATACGATAAAATCATTCAAATCGTTCGATTCGAAGGATTTAATCATTCAATCGTTCCATTTTACTTCGACCACAGAATAGCCAAATTCGATGAAAAAAAGTTTGAATTCGATATTCGAATTTGAAGTATTTTAATTTGATGCTCGAATTTCAAAGTATTTTTAACTTTGAAATTTGACCCTTGATAAATCTGCCCCTATGAGTAGGGAATTCTGTTTTATTTGTTCTATTTAATCCTACATAACATCCCTGACTTTCTTATTCCACACTGCACATATCAGCTTGTTCTTTCATGATATAACACATTACGTATATAACATTGTAAGGACAACATTTTTACTGGTTTATTTACATTTTTTTACATATCTCTCCATTGTGATGAACTGCTTCTATTATATTGTATGTCCATATTTCTAAGAAATTATACTAACAAAATTTTCTTAGAGATAAAAGCATAAGGTCAGTTCCACAATAATATTTACAACGATAAAGGTAACAGGTGGATGGAAGGGGTGTGTGATTAGGTTATCAGTACATAACTGTAAAACATAATCGAGAAGCAAGCACCACATTAATCAATATATGTACTGCACATATCTGATATATTCCAGCGTTCTGTAGGAAATCAAAATGGAAAATGGGGCCTTTGAAAAATGGATGCTTTTAATATATTAGCAAATAGGAAGCACAGGAATCATTATTGGGCATTATGAATGGCAAGGGCTAAGGTGGCATACCTTTAAAAGTTAAATTTTTATTAGTTATGTCCTTATACAGGTATATCAGGTATTCTTAACCTCTGGGTCAGGACTCAACAATTAGTCCATGTGCTATTTGGGATGGGTCACCATAATATAGCTCACAAAAGATCAAAATAGTTATCAATCTATTTTGGTCACTCCACCATATCAGCCATTAAACATTGCCCCTAGACTTCTACGGGAGTCAACATCTCAGATATTTTGGGCATCTGAGATAATGAATCCCTTGAAACCTGGAGAAGCTCCAGCTTATTTGTGATGATTCTGTATGTCAAGTTAACATTTATGCTATGCATTTATCTTCTGAAATATTTATCTATACAATTTATTTTCTTATTGCAACATACCTCAGTTACACATTCTTCTAGCCCTATACAGCTCACTCATTCTCTTGCAAATCTTTTAATACTTGCTAATATTTAGTATTACTATTTATAATACATTTATCTTTGTAAATGTAAAAAAATAATACAACGTTTATGTATTTATTTCTTAGCTCCTTTTGTAATTGTTTTTGTTACTAGCTGTTAGACCATCTCTTTTATTCCCTGCCCTCATTTTATTACTACTTGGTATGGTCAGATAAACTACTTTGAATGGTCAGATAATTTCTAAAATGATCATTTACTGCACAAGCTTTTTGCAAAAGTAAAAGCAACAGATGGTCCTCAGTTATTATATGTTACATATTATAGCCTACACAAAGATACAATAAAAGTCTGCTCACATATAATTTATCATGGGTGAATCGTTTGTTCAAACGGAGTTACTTGATCTACCAGAGGCAAGATCAGCAACACTGTATATAGCAATAATGAAGAATAAATATAATAGCAATTACAAATAATAGCAAAGCCCTAATGATGGTTGAGAAAGCTTAATGAGTGAACTACTTCCCAAATCAATGATCCTCATTGCTACTTAGTCCTGACGGGTCATTGCGCCTACTCTCTCCGACTACATGAATCCTTCTTGATGCAAATTTGCTTTCCAGATTTCTTGCAGTATGATGGAGGATTAGGGAGGTCTAATGAAAAGGAAGGCTAACAGCTAAGGACTGACAGGGGTGGGTGTATGGAGAATGCTTGGCAGGGACAGAAGAGTTGGAATATGATCTGAAAACTGGAGGTCAGAGACATGATGATAAGAGATGATTAAGAATCCTTAATGAGAAAATTATTTCAGAATTTTGGGGATAAATTTGCTTACATATGTGCTATATTGCATTGGTAAATTTGTCATAGCAGCCAATCTCTACATTATTTTGTTCAAAATAACACATTAAAAATATTTTTTGTTACTATGGGCAACAGCACAAGTGCAATTTAGCCCATATTTTCATACATTAGGCCCTTAATTGCTTATCTCTACGTAAATGAATGTACATTTCAAACAGAAAAATTTTATTAATGTGTGTATTAGTCTATTCTAGGCAATTTTTGTATTTTTAAATCTTGTTTCCATAACAACTACAGTGTCACGGCTGCTGTGGTAATTGCTGAATGAACACAAAATAAATAGCTAAACAATGAGTTTAGAAATAAATTCAATTAGGTTACAGCTAAATATGAAACCCTTGCTCCCAGAACTACAGACAATATGGATTGTTTCTAAATACAGTCACATATTCAACTCTGCAAACATGGCCACTGACAGCTATTCCTACCACAGTATGTTTGGAATAGTGCTATTTGATAAGGGGATATATACTTTAAAATTTAGACTTTAGTCAATTTAGACAATTTTCAATTGGCATTATTTAAAGAGGGGGGGGGTTAGGAGTTTACAAAACACTGCAAAGCACTTCTAGAGAATTTCACATGACATCAAAGTACTTTGTGATAATTTTTCATTGGGTCCTGACCATATAGGCATGTAAATCCCCTACAAATTCTTTTAACAGAATTTGAACTCTTTAAACAGCTGTGACTCTGGTTGTTCAAAAGTTAATAGTAAGACTGCAGAATCTACTTAATTATTTAGGATACTTCCTCTAACCCAATTGGGTCCCCCCCCCCGGGACATTTACTTTGGATGTTGGCTACTGAGCATGATCATTGTCAGCTCTGCAGCAAATCTTATCTCAGTTTACTAATCATGTCCACTCCAGTCTAGGAGCCAATGAAGGGATGGCATTGTGATACACATGACCCCATGGTCACACAAAAGTGATCATCACTTTTTGATAATTCAGAAAATCTTTTCTCCAAATTTGCTCCACTTCACTAAAGAGAATACATGATTTTCAGGCATTAATATAAACTTACATTTGTGCTGATAAACTACCTTTGAAGTTCACCTTATCCTTTAATAATATGGAAAAGGAAGTAAGTAGATTTAGCTACATATCTTCATATCACCAATAACAGTTTATTCAGAAAGAAGCCAGCATCTGAAATAGAAATATTCATAATAAGAAAATATGATTTGTCACTCCAAAATAGAGTAGCTTATTCTTCTTCATGCAACTTTGAAATAAAACTAGCAGTGCAAGATAACGAGGCATTGAGCTGATTAAGCAGAATGTACATCTGCTGAAAACCTAGAAAAGAAGACACTAAATAGTAAGAAAAATGTCTTAAGCTTTCTGTGGAAGCTCTGTATTAGCATGACTGAAAATATTGATGAAAAGCTTTTGGAGAATAGAAATGCACTGAATGTGTGCTCTAAATATTCCTAAAAAGGATTTGCTGGAATACTGTATCCCATTTCAAAGTGCTCTAAAAATGCTGTCTCTAGAATTTAATACTTTTGTACAAAGTGATTCAAAAGACAAAGTCCTGTAGGAAAGTAATTGTGGATAACACACACCCAAAAAATAATAAAATCCCAAATGTGCTCTATTTGCAATCATGTATACATACATATGTATGGCCATTGTGCCTTGCCAAATTATAGAACATTGTAAATGCTCTTGAGGTATCCTGTTCAAAATGTCAATCTTTATCTAAGTATTTACTGAAGTTTATTATTGCTGTATGAAAACTCATACAAAGCAATAATGGATTATTCGTATTAAAAGTAACACTCTTATTAAGAAACACTAAAAGAAATGCATGTAGGGAGAGAACTGTATTCATTTTTTGAATTTCAGAAGAATGATATTGGTGGTTATTGTACAGGATAATTTGAACCCATTGTAACTTGTAACTGAGCTCGAAAAACCATGAAAACTAAAAAGAATACAAATCCCAATAAAATCCAAAATACCATATTTTTCCATAAAATACTATATACTTTAAAGGGATCCTGTCATCGGAAAACATGTTTTTTTCAAAATGTATCAGTTAATAGTGCTACTCCAGCAGAATTCTGCTCTGAAATCCATTTTTCAAAAGAGCAAACAGATTTTTTTATATTCAATTTTTTTTTTAAACTGAAAGTTTTATTGATTTTCCAAAAATATCAGTAAATGAAAAATAAAAGAAGAAAGAATACATCTCATTGTCGCATGAGTACAGTAACAGTATGAAATTAAACACATAAATAATAAAAAAAAAAAACAGAAAAAGAAAATAAAGTAAAAAGTAAAAGTAAAAGTAAAAACGGCGGCTGGGCTAGGTGTCAAAGTAAACGAGAACAATAATCATGAGCATAATCAAGGGCACATGCAGTGAGAGGACCCAAAGGAAAGGAGACAGGTTATACATGCAATGCTGAGAAAAGCAAGGGGTCATTTTCATACATTAACCAGGGCAACCAAATCTTATCGTAGGCCTCCAGGTCATTTTGCAACATGTAAGACAATCTTTCGTTAGCTGCAATGTCAATTATCTTTGCTTTAAGCATGAGAATAGGGATAGTGGGTTTTTTCCAGTTGCGAGCAATAATCAACCTGGCAGCTGTGAGAATGTGCTGTGACAGCCTATGAGACGGATTGGACAGTTTGGCCGGTTTTTTCCCCAGGAGAAAAGTGGCGGGGTCCTTGGGAAAGTCAATATGGAAGATCTTGGATAATAGTTGGGTGATGCGATCCCAGAAGATGGAGATAACTGGGCACGTCCACCAAATGTGAAGCATGGAGCCTGTGGCTTGGCAGCCCCTGAAGCAATGCGGGTCGCAAGACGGGTAGATCCGATGCAGTCGCAAGGGCACCAGGTAGGTCCTGTGCAGGAGTTTGATTGAGGTCTCTCTATTGGAAACACAAGTACTCCCCAAATTCGCCGTAAGGCTGCATTGAGACCATTGCTGGGTCGAGAGTGTAATTTGGAGATCCTTCTCCCATTGTAGCATGTAGTTATGTTTGAAAGATTCAGTGGGCAGCCTGTTGAGTAATTTGTACGTTAAACTGAGAATGCCTGGTGCCAATGGTGCTTGCCTGCAAAACGATTCAAAGCAAGTGGACGTGAAGGAGCCGTCACGGCATTGCTTAGCTAGCCGATGGGCAAAGTGAATAAGTTGCGAAGCCCTAAATAACTCCTGCTGGGGCGGATCAAATTTTTGAGTTAGTCCCTGCATAGTGAGAGGTTTGCCTTGGTGAACCAAGGACTCCAGCGTGGTCACACCCTTCCCGAGCCACCACGCATAAGCCTTCTTAGACTGACCTGGTGCAAAGTCCGGGTTGTTAATTATAGGGCTGAGGAGGGAAGGGAGTGAAGATAGTTGAGAACTCCTGCGGTGTTTAATCCACAAGCTGAGCATATCAAGTGTGATAGGGGATGCTTCCGGAAAGCTCTTCAAAGGGATTCTGCCGAGCCACAGAACATGGCTGGTAAGGTGGGGGTAAAGCAGGTCGTCCTCAATCTGGACCCACAAAGGGGCAGCTGCACCAGCATGCGAAGGAGCCCATTGGGCAAGTCTGGAAGCTCTATAATATTTAATCAAGTTCGGCACCGAAAGGCCGCCGTTCGATTTGTGTAGGTACATGACTCGCCTCGAAATCCGTGGAACCTTATTTTGCCAGATGAAGGTGTAAATGGCCGCCTGCAGCTTTCGGATATCAGCTACATGCACCGGAATAGGCAAAGTCCTAAATAGGTAAAGGATCTTCGGCAGTAACACCATTTTTACACAATGAATTCTGCCGACCCAGAAAATCCTATATTTATCCCAGGAGGAAAGCTTCTGCATCAAAAGATGAATTAATGAAGGGTAATTGGTCTTGTGCAGGGTAGAGAGAGAAGACGTCAGCTTCACCCCCAGATACTGTAGGTAATCAGTCCTAGTGGAGAATCCAAAGTTCAGTTCGATTAGCTTAAGGATAGGCTGTGGAAGATTGCAGGGAAGCATTTCCGATTTCTCCGGGTTGATCTTAAGGCCTGACATTGTTGCAAAATGTGATAAGACATGAAGGAGGTTGGGCAGAGAAGTAAGAGGGTTAGTTACATGCATGAGTAAATCATCAGCAAAAAGCGAAAGTTTGTATTCTCTACCCTTCACAGGAAGGCCCTTAATATCTATATCATCCCTGAGTGCCCTAGCTAGAGGCTCCATCGCTAAGGCAAAAAGGGCTGGGGAAAGAGGGCACCCCTGTCTCGTACCTCTCTGGATCTTGATGTGGGTCACCTTGCTAGTAGAGGGGAGAGAGAGGGAAGCCTTTGGGTCCTGATAATAAGCCTGGAGTGTATTGATTAAAGTAGACCCTAGACCCACCCTGCCAAGAAGGGAGAATAGGTAGGGCCAGCTAAGCGTATCGAAGGCCTTCTCTATATCCAGCGCCAGGAAGCACGTAGGGATTTTATGTTTGTTGGCGTATGCTATTAGGTTCAGGGACTTTCTAATGTTGTCTGGGGCTTGGCGGGTGGGGATGAATCCAATTTGGTCTTTATGAATGGTAGAGGGTAGGACCCGATTTAATCTATTCGCTAAGATAGTGGCGAGTAATTTAATGTCCAAATTGAGTAAAGAGATAGGCCTATAGTTTTTGGGGTTCAAGGAATCCTTATTGGGTTTCGGAATAAGGGAAATGCTAGCTTCGTTCATTTCAGGAGGTAGGGGTTTACCAGCGGTGACGTGCTGGAATAATTTCTGGAGTTGTGGGATTAGCTGGGTCGCAAATTTCTTGTAGTACAAGGAAGAGAATCCGTCAGGGCCTGGGGCTTTGCCCGACTTTAAATGTTTAATCGTATACTCAATATCCTCATAGGTAATATCTTGGGTCATGATCTGCTGCAGGTCATCGGAAAGGGGCTCAGGGGCATACTGATCCAGAAAGGCCTCCACCGCACCTGGCTTTCCAGGGGAGCTGGAGGTGTATAGTTTTTGGAAAAAGGAAATAAAAGTATCATGAATCTTATCAGGATTCGAGGAGATCGTACCATTAGATAATCTGATTTTTTGGACTTGGCCCTGCCGTAATTCAGATTTAAGTAAATTAGCTAGCATTTTGTCAGCTTTATTCGCGTACCTGTAAAATTTGTGCTTAGTCTTACGGATAGCCTTCTCGGCTTGTGCAATTTGGCAGGCATGTAGTTTTTGCCTAGTCTCATCTATCAGCTGTCTAAGTCTCTTCGATTGGTGGAGTCTATTGGTTTGTTCTAGAGATGCTAATTCGACCTCCAGACTCTTTTGAACCTGCATCCTCTCTCTCTTTTTACGGGACGCATACTTTATCAAACAACCCCTGATAAAGGCTTTATGTGATACCCAGACCCAATCTATCGAAGCCTCGGGCCGCAAATTGTCTTGAAAGAAGTGGGTTAACTCCTGCGAGATAAAGTCTACACATTCAGGGTCTGCCAATAGGCTCTCATTCAATCTCCAGGTGGGACGCCTGAACAAGGGGACCTGTAAGTCTAATGTAGTCAATACTAAGTCATGGTCCGACCAGGCACACTGTATGTGTTTAGAGTCTATAAGTGAAGGGGCATCGGAAGCTTTAACCAGTATGTAATCGATCCTGGAGTAGGAGTTATGTGCGTGGGAGTAAAAGGTATAGTCACGAGTCGAACCATTAACCTCCCTCCATGAATCAAGGAGCTTGTGGGTATGGAGTAGTTGGTCAACCCGCTTAGTGATTGTCCTATGTCGCATAGGGCAGCTAGATTGGGATCGGTCGAGGGCATGGTTAAAGGACAAGTTAAAGTCTCCCGCCCAAATGAGTCTGGTGTTATCTAAGTCCGGCAATAGGTTACAAAGCGAGTCAAAAAATTGGAGAGGATCAGCATTCGGGGCATAACTGGAGACGATGGTATAGTGTTGATCGTATAATGTACCTCGAAGTATTACAAAATGACCATTAGCATCTAAGGTGGAGTCAAGAGTAATAAAGGGGAAGTTTTTATGGATAAATAAAGCAACGCCCCTATGCTTGCTAGTGGTGGAAGCCAGATAGTGGGTGCGGTATAGCTTGTGGAAGAATTTTGGGTAGGACCTTTGGGTAAAATGTGTTTCCTGAAGGCATAGGATATCTGGAGAAAGGTTTTTGTACATATTGAAAGCTAGTCGTCTCTTATTTGGAGAATTGAGGCCCTGTACATCGTGAGAGATAATTTTAATCCCCATTGTGGAATGTATTGGAGGTCTGCTCATAGTAAGCTAAGGAAAGCAAGCCCTCGATTCTCCAGTAAGAGTGTGCACTAGTAACAGGTAAAAACAACATTACATGTACTTTGTAGCCCAGCCGCCAAAAAAAATCAACTTTTATAATAGAAATGCAATACGAAAAATTTAGGAAAAACAAAGAAAAAAAACAAGAAAAGACAAGTACACAATATAAACATTTAACCACCATGAAATCCCTCTCTGCAGGGGTATCCACGGCAGAAATGTTCCCAGGGGGGCAACAACATCCCGGGCCCGCTGAGAAGCATCAATGAGAGAGAAAAAAAAAAAAGAAAAAAAAAGGGGAGAGAAGTCATCCAGCTAGCTTGGCTGGTGGGAGAGGAGAACAACTGTAGTGAAGGAGAAAAAACCAACTGGTAGGCCCCGTACAGGGGTAGAGAATATCAGGAAACGTGGCAATCGCCCACAGTGTGGATTGTTGAAGAACAAAGTCCCAGGGAGGTATCAGGTCGCGCCCAGGTCAGGCCGTTGACGAGAAAGCCGCTGGTCTTTCGGTGGAGACACGGAGGAGTGCGGCTTCTGTTGTTTGGCTGGAGGAGTGGTAGCCCATTCAGGGTCGGGTCGTGGAGAGGCGGATGGGGAGCGGCTGTCCCTCGTGGGGGGAGAGGCCGAGGGTTCCAACAAAGACAGGCCTGCTTCCAGGGTAGTAACAGACTGTAGTTTCCCGTTCCATGGGAATTGCAGCGAGAAAGGGAACCCCCACCTATACTTCACTTTATGTTTTATCAGTAGTGCAGTCACCGGTTTCAGCAGCCTCCGCTTTTGAAGAGTAACTGGGGCCAAGTCCGCAAACAATTGCATTTGATGCGGCAGCGAGTCCTTGCCCGCAGCGCGGGCTGCATGAAGAGCGAGGTCCCTAACCTCAACATGATGCATCTTGAGCACAATGTCTCTGGGGAGGTTAGGGTCTCGAGGACGGCCCAAGGCCCTGTGGATACGTTCGATGTGAAGGCGCCCCTCGGGTAGGTCCGGTAGCAGTTGCAGTAGTGTAGTGTCCATGAGGCCCATGAGATCGGTAACAGTTTCGGGGACCCCCTTAACCCGTAAGTTACCTCTCCGTGACCTGTTCTCCAGGTCTTCCAGTTTGTTTTCCATGTGCGCCATTTGGGCCTGGTGCGCAGACAGCATTTTCTGGTCCTCTTGGAGGGCTGCCGCGTGGCCGTCTGCAGTATATTCCAGCCTGTCAACTCTGTCTCCCAGTTCACGAATTTGTTGGGAGAACTCGGCAACTGCCGCCTTAAGTTCGGTTTTGAACAGGAGCTGAACAGCTTGGAGCGCTGCCTGCGTGTCAGTACCTGTCGGCTGCTGGTCAGAGTCCGAGTTCTGCTCGGCACATGGAGACAAAGATGGCCGCTGGGAGGATTCAGTAGCGCGCCGATTAAACATTGGCGGAGTTTGAAGCTGCTGCTTCTTTTTCGTGGACGGCGGGGCCATACTGTTGGTCCGAGTAGGTTCACAGAGCTGTAGTGGTTGTTTCTCGAGCGAAACTGCAGCTTTTCTCAGCTAAATATTGCTAAGTTCAGCGGGTCAGGCACGGAGCTCTTACAGGCACATCCTTCCTGTTAAGCCGCGCGCATGCGCCGCCTCCTTTTATATTCAATTTTGAAATCTGACATGGGGCTAGACATTTTGTCAATTTCCCAGCTGCCCCTGGTCATGTGACTTGTGTCTGCACTTTAGGAGAGAAATGCTTTCTGGCAGGCTGCTGTTTTTCCTTCTCAATGTAACTAAATGTGTCTCAGTGAAACATGGGTTTTTACTATTGAGTGTTGTTCTTAGATCTACCAGGCAGCTGTTATCTTGTGTTAGGGAGCTGTTATCTGGTTACCTTCCCATTGTTCTTTTGTTTGGCTGCTGGGGGGGGAAGGGAGGGGTAGATATCACTCCAACTTGCAGTACAGCAGTAAAGAGAGATTGAAGTTTATCAGAGCACAAGTCACATGACTTGGGGCAGCTGGGAATTGACAATATGTCTAGCCCCATGTCAGATTTCAAAATTGAATATAAAAAAAATCTGTTTGCTCTTTTGAGAAATTGATTTTTAGTGTAGAATTCTGCTGGAGCAGCACTATTAACTGATTAATTTTGAAAAAAAAAAATTCCCATGATAGTATCCCTTTAAATATAATAATTTTATTTATTAAAAAATAAATGAAGTGCATAAACACTTTCCACTGTACTATACATGAGGGGAATAAGATATGCAAGCATTGGGAAATAAAATGAAAGAAATGGGCAAAGGACCCGTCACATAATGTTGGATTGAAGAAAATAAACATGGGAACAAGGAAAACAAGGGAAAATGTGCATTCGCAAATTCACAGTTGCTGTAATTAGTTTATTAGCGTTAACTTTCCTACAAATTTGAGAAGTTCATTTTAGAAACCCCCAAGTGATTTACTTGAACACGTTCATTTACTATTCTATCTGAATTGGGATCATTTTATTAAAAATGTTCTTTATAACCGTGAGAAAAAAACAGCAAATTGACATTATGGATTTAAAAAAGGACCAATAAGCTTGACATTTAATTAAGAAAACTAAACATTTACTTAACTTTCTCTCTGCTTACTTCTGAGTAAATTGCAGTTGTAACCTCAGTCTTTCTTGCTATAGCAGCCAATTGCAAAACATTAAAATGTGCAAAAGTCCCAGAGGTGTAGTATAAAATCATGTGCATATCTAACATTGCTCATGGGACCAAATTAATTCAAATCTGGGGTTTCTGTAAAAATGGAATATAGTTCATTGTAGTGACACATTCCAGGTAAAATACTGCTTATACGGGAATGTGTTACTATCAAGAAACTTAATACATTTTGCTTGTACTGAGAATAGATATTAATAGAACACATACAGTAAATATGAAATGGACTGCAATACAGGATATAGAAAATTTATAGAAAGCACCTTTACAAACTGCGTTGTTTTGGCATAATTAATCACTCGTTATTGTATATTGGTAAATGCATTATAGTTCTAGTACTCAAATTGGTGATCTGAGGCAGCCGCTAGTGATCTGGGGCTGGTAGAGATTGTACTGTTAAATATGCAGTAGAAATACATAAGTGGACCAAACTGTTCAGTAATATCCAGATGGCTTGAGGCATCATGTCTGATATCATGGATACTATCTGCACCACATTTTGCATACACAGTACGTTAAATACGTACACAAATCCTCATTATATAATATAGTGTTAAAAATAATACATGCATCATTACTATCCTAATCATCAAAGAATAACACGTATGGCATATGTGCATGTGAAAGTGTGTATAGCTGTTGGCCATAGTAAAGGCTTTAGGCTTTAAACGGGCCGGCAAAACTTTAAGGTGTTCATATTCTAGAATGCCAAGTGTACTCATCATGACTTTGCAGTATTCAATACATTTAGGAATTCAGCATCAGCAAGACACATTTTTAATAATGACATAAAATTGTCTTGCTCTGTACATTTCTAACAAATTAACATCATGAATTTTGAACAGTCCATTATGCTGATATTTATAGCCTTTGTCCTGGATGATCATTTTTCAACACATTTTATAGCTATCCCAAAGTCTTTGTTTGCCTGTATTCCACATGACAGCCATTGCATTATTCTTTTTGAATAATGTTCAGACACCGAGTCAGTTCTTGCAATACGCATATAATATACCAAAGCAACACAACCAGGCACCTAAGCCCTATTTTTTTTTTTATGGAAGCCCTTAATCTTCCTCTGTCAGCAAGTAGAAACATTTCAAAACAGTACACAATATGTGCAATGTGCTTATAATTATCATGGCAACATTAAGCCTTAGAGATTTAAAAGCAATTGGATTTACTAATATAACTTCAGTTACTGGGTTCATTAAGTTTGTCAACCCTTTTGTACAATGTAACTAAGTGAGATGTATTTCCTTATTTCCCCAATAGAGAAGTTGTTCTCCTTACTATACACTTACTGTAAAAATTAACCCATCTGTCTCTTTTATCCCTTAACTCAGTTATACCATGTTACAGGATAATAATAGTTGCAACAAAGTGGTTAATTACAAGAAAGAAATTACTTTGTAATTAAATATTTACAATCCAACAAGTATTGGTAATGATATATTGTGATTATATTTGTGTCAGGGTTGTCTGTACTTAAGACAACTTACATTGCTATCCATCCTACTGAGGAGATTTTATTATGAGGGTTACAGCACCAAACATTACGCATACTTTTTTTAAAATTCTTAAAATGTTTCAGTCTATCACTTTTATTACATGTCCTTTGATGTAATTGTAGCCATTCAGTCAAATGTACGGTATATTCCATTTTTTTTGTCTAGCAAGATTACAATAAGTAAAACAGAATATCGAATTGATGAAATAATGGTGTAATGGAATTTTGAAACATCTCAGTACATATTGCTCATCTAAATCTCCAAATACTATCAGATCAAGTCACAATAAGACTCAAACATGTGAAATGTTCAAATGCAATGAATAGTGAACTATTTAAGATGAACATAACATTCTAAATCAGCACAACATCCAATGACATGACACTGCTACCTACTGTCGAATTTGGTGGAGGTTCCATCATTCTGTGGGGCTGTGTGGCTAGTTCAGGGACGGTGGCCCTTGTTAAAGTGGAGGGTCGAATGAATTCAACCTGTATATTCAAGCATCAGTTACAAAGTTGAAGTTACGTGGGGGTTGGAAATTCCACAAGACAATGACCCTAAAAACACACTTCAAAATCGACAAAGGCATTTATGCAGAGGGAGAAGTACAATATTCTGGAATGGCCTTCACAGTCCCCCAACTTGAATATCATCAAAAATCAATGGGAGGATTTGAAGCAGGCTGTCCATGCTTGGCAGCCATCAAATTTAACTTTACTGGAGAGATTTTGTATGGATGAATGGTCAAAAATAACACCATTCAGATTCCAGACAATCATCAAAGGCAACAGGAGACATTTAGAGGCTGTAACAGCTGTTACAGGCTGTTAGAATTAAGAGGGGGTCCCAAACTTTTTTTAATGGAAGTGCAAATTTGCTGGGATCAAATGCATTGATGAGAGATTATAATGAGTTTTGTAAAACTAATTATTTTTGCATGTTTGCTTTTGTGTGCCCAAGGCTTTTAAACAAAAAGACCATGGGTTGTTCCTTTTGCATAACCATGTTTTTTTTTTCTCCTCGGAACTGACATAACTGACTTTCTGATATCACCCGGGACTCTTCAATAAACCCAAAGTGAGCTAAATGAAGATTTTAACAGGGGCATCTATTTTCAGTATTATCAGATTGTACTTTGATAGCAATACTAGAATTTATCTTTGCAAATTGGACCATGGGGTTTTATTATCTATCTCTGTATTATTTTATATAATGATGCTTTCACTCCATCACTAGTTTTCATACATGAGAAATCTTGATTACATCCATTTTATCGCTCTAACAAGCCAGCTTCCATAAGTTGTGCAAACTGATCCTATATCTTGAGATGGCTAGCATGGTGGCATGGTTATCTTGAACATTTGTACAAGTAAAGGCAAACAACTGACACTTTCTAGATTTCAAGTAAATTCGGATTCCCATTGGTTGAAACTGACTAGCCGGCTTATATCATCTGCATATATTGGCAGCTGAATAAACAGAGTTACTGAGTGGTTCTAGTGATGGGTCGAATTTATTTTTTTGTTGAATGCTAGCTTGTTTCAGAAAAAATTTAAAAAATAAAATAAGTTACATGCCAGTGAGAATCTCATTGTACCATTCACTTTCAATGAGGCCCAAAATTTTGAATGTTTTAATAAAATAAATAAAGTTGCCACAGAACATTCACATTGACTCATATACCACCTCATAAGCTTTTACTTGCTGAGTTTTTCTGGTGACTTTTAGTGGTTTTATTTTTTAACAAATGGCAACTATTTGAGGTTGCAAAGAATATTCTTACTATTTTATTTACTACGTTGGCACCTGTCTAGTAATAAGTAACTACACAGGAGCCATACTGTAGGTGTATTTGATGGACACCCTGTTGTAGCCATTGTTTATGTAAAAGTAGATGTACCAGATTTGTTTAGTGATTATATTACCTAGGGCAAACTATCTAATTAAAGACGTTTTTTAATTTAAGAAGGAAATTCTTTTCTACAGCAGGGTAACTAGGGGACCACTGACCTGGTTGCAAAAACTGCAAACTGCCCCCCATCTGCCCAGCACTCTGGGACATGGGTTGTGCACATGCTCTTACTTGCAGACTTCCTTTTAGCGAATTTGATTCCCTGAAGCCCTACTGGGAAGGCCAGGTGCTGTTATGCCATACCAATGAATTCTGTAAGATAGGTTAAAAAAAAAAAGTATTTAAAATTAAAAATCAGTTATCCAACATAATGTACAGCAGAACCCCCATATTACTTTTTTCAGTCAACCAGAGAAAAAATGTCTATGGGAGATGGTCATTCCATAAATCGGCGCTTTCTGGAAAATGGGTTTCCGATAACGGATCCCATACCTGCATTTTTAGTTTTGCAATGAGATTATTCAATGTGATTTTACCTCAATTGCATTTTAGGAACATAATGATAAGGCATACTATGGTGAAGAATTTGACGGAAGTCAGAATATTCTTTTCTCTTTGAAGTGAATGATGTTCCAACTGGGCCATTGTACAAGGCACTGAATCAATAGCCGTTAGCAGCTAAAATGGATGGCAAAGTAAAAGAGAGATTATGAGAGTTTATGTAGAGAAAAGATCTCTGCTGGTTAAGGCACATGCATTATGTGTTTTTGTCTAGTTTTTCTCATTTACAATGACTAAATATGCCAGCCACAATGAAGAGACAGAAAGAAAGCTTATTAGTTTCCTTGAAGAGGAATGTTTTATAAGATCAGCCTTCTGAAATTTGCAAGAAAATTTGAAGGAGGGGTGCACCACTTGAGAACTCTTCCAGGCATGCATTAGAAAACATAAGAAGACAATGCAATTGACTCATCCCTTCTAAACTTCACAGTATGTGATTTATGTAGATTAACTTTCTGTTCACAAATACTTTTCCACTTATTTTGTTCTCAGGGACAAATGCTGTCAACAGCAAGGAATGGTAGTTTAACATAGTCTTAGTTTACTGTCTATGCTCTGCCCTTCTTTCTCTTTTCTATTCCAATTTTTGCTCGTTCTTCAATGTCTTTTTCTTCTCTTTCTTTTCCCTTCCCTCCTCTCATAGCCACCACTATTTATATTCTTAGTTCTCCCCTATTCATTTGTTTTCTTCCCCTTTCATTTAACTTCCTCATTGTACTTGTACTCATATAAGAACAGAGCTTAAGTGCTACAATATATAGTAGAAGACACAGTCGGAAAGAGTTCTTTGTCCTGTAGACCTTGCAATCTAAGTGGGTGGGTGGCTACGATACAGGCACACATTGGAGGGGAAAAAGTACACAAGGTAAAGGCATTGTCCAATATGTAACAAGACTAGTCTAGTGCTCCAAAAGGTAGACTATTTTCTTGAAGAGATTGAGAGAGCACTCCTTACAGAGGAATTCAGGGATGGAATTCAAGAGGTAAGGAGCAACAAGATATAACATTTCAGATGAGAGGTAGAAGTGGATGGTGTGAAAAGAAGGTTACTCAGAGGAGAAGATGTCCAGGAACTACAGTGAGACAGCTGAAGAAAGGTAGTGAGGAGCAGAGGTGTGAAGGGTTTTGGATTATATTTGAAAGGGCTATCCTTTGTGTAACAGGCAGTCATGCTAAGGATTTCTAATTGGGTTTGAACAGGTTCCATCTTAGGAGAGAGAGCAGGAGGATCCTAGGCGCAGAGTTTAAGATTGATTGGAGAGGAGAGAGATTGGAGTCAGGAAGAGTGGTTGGTAGGAGATTGCAATGATCCAAACGGAATAGGATAAGGGCATGGATAAATGTTGTGGCTGTTATGTGTGAGAGAAAGAGGCATATCTTGGCTATATTGCGGAGGAAGAAGCAACAGGTTTTGGCAGTAGTATTAATATGATCAGAGAAGGAGAGAGACTGGTTAAAGATGACCCCCATGCAGCATGCTAAATTAACAGAATGTTCATTCCATCAATAGTACTGGTGAAAGGAAGAGATGGGCTAGGAAAACCATAAACTTCATTTTAGCCAGGCTGAGCTTGAGATGGTGTTGATTCATCCATGAGGAGATAGCTAGTAGATAGTTTGCGATCTTGGTCTGAACATCAGTGGTTTTGTGAAGGGAGTGTCTAAATATATCTGGATGTCATTAGCATACAGGTGATATTTAAAGCCAAATAAAGACACAAGGTCTCCCAAAGAGAGAGCGTACAAGGATAACAACAGAGGGCCAAGTACAAAACCCTCTTTAGTTCTCTTCTCTCTCATCCTATGTTGTGTATTTCTTATGCTCCTGTATCTTAATTTGTCTTTTGCATTTGTAGTATACCTCGTCTCCTCATGCAAAGTAAATAATAATTATTATATTAGAATAATTATTTTTCCATGTTAGAGGGACCTGCTTTCTGGTGTTGGTGTTTTGAGGTGCTGTATTCCTATTGTCAGTAGCATTATAACAGAACTGATATGCTGAATCTCATAGGTTAAACCTTGTCCTGATAATACTAGGATGCCATAATAGCTATAATATTGATTTCAGTGGGTGCATAGATTTGCACAGTATTTTTTAAAGAATTGCTGCAGTTTTTTCATTTTATTAGACTCCCTATAATCTGGGGGGGGGGCTTTTGATAAAATTTCAATATATAAAAAGGGATTACAATCTCAAACTTGTAATTGTAGGTATTTACATTTGCCATATGTTGTGGTCAGGCTATTTGAAAGTTAATGGATAACATCCACTAAATTCTGAAAAATGGCATTATTCCAAAATCAGCACAGCTTTATGGCAGACAGATCATGTCACACACATTTTCTTTTTATAAAGAATTAAGTAGGAGCTTGGATAGTGGGGTAGCAGTATTTTTGGTTTACTTGTAGTCTGCCAAAGCATTTGATATAGAGCCTCATAAAGGCATGCTTTGTTAGCTAAGGTTCATTGGTATTGGTCTTGCTTGCACATGGATAGAAAACTAGATGAAGGATGGTGTATAGAAAGTGTCATTTGTACATTCTCTACATAAGTAGGGGTTTTTATTGGTGTGCCGAATGATTTTGTTTTGGGTCAACTCTTATTCAGTTTGTTCAGTATGGCTACATGTAGTGCATTTTAAACAGTGTATCTGTGTTTGCTGACAAAAAACTATGCATGCCATTTAATTCTGTCCAGGATGTGGCATTCTTGAAGGGGGTGGGATCCGAACAAAGTGGCAATCAGGGCAGCTAAATGTCAGATGAGATTCAGGGGCAGATTTATCAAGGGTTGAGTTGAGTTTTCATGAAAAATAGGATAGTTTTTTGTCAAAAAATCATTTTGTTGTTTATGTTATACATGCTATTATGCACCCTCTATAGCAGGTTATGCCACTTTCCATGTGGAGCTGGGTAGACCTAGCTTGTTGAGTAAAGCCTACAACCAAAGTCTTCTCTGTGTGTGTAGGTCAATATTCTACAAACTTGAATCCAGCTAAAACCTGCTGAGGTCATGTAGAAGTCAATGGCAGAGGTACCTTTTTTTTTTTTTCAAAGCTCTTTTTATTGAGGTTTCAAAAGGGGAGGGGGTACAGAATGGAAAAGGGGGGGAAAGGGAGGGGGACAAGAAATTCACATCATCTTTATCTTGTATAGAGTATAAGGGTTAATAACATGTTATATCTCAATTATTTGTAATACAATCATATCCTTGATGGAGTGAGTTGGACGGGTACAATTGGTATACAGTACATTTTAGAATAGTGAACGCATGCAATCACATCAAATTATAAAAATTCTAGCCAGGGCAACCATGTCATTCTGTAGCTATCTATTGTGTTTTGCAATAGAGCAGTTATTTCTTCAAGTTTTCTGGTCTCCTCAACTAAGTTTATCCATTCATTAATTGTAGGAGGATCCTGCACTTTCCATTTCTTAGGTATCAAGGCAAAAGCAGCTCTTAATAAATGTTGTGAAAGTTTATCAAAAATTAGATGGGTTAGCCTGGCTATCTAAGTGAAATAACAGTAGTGGGAAGTCTGTGTGACCATATTTGTAGCCTGTGATCTGAAAAATGGTGTAACAAATTTGTTTCCAATATTTCAAGACCTTGTCACATGAAAACCAAATATGTTTGAAAGTGCCCAAGTTAGTACCACACCTCCAGCATTTGTCTGTAGAAGAGGGGAAAATATAATGCAGTCTAGTGGGGACATAATACCATCTAGTAATAATTTTACATCTCATCTGTCTAATTCTAGAATTGATGATTTATGCACATTTGCCATCATTTTGTTTCTATTAGGAACTGGCAGGGTTATATCTAGTTCTTTTTCCCAGAGATCAAAATATTAAAGACTAGTCTGCAATCTATTTGTTTGCAGCGGTTTATAGGTTTGAGAAAGGGGTCTTAGAACTGGGATTGGAGGGCCAAAAGGTTTTCCCATGCAGTAGACTGTAGAGGTATGGTGTTGTTATATACTTTAGAGATATAGTTATGCAATTGGTTGTAGCACCAAATATCTCTCAGGTGGTTACCCAACTCTTGAACATTGCCTAAGCTGATGATTTTCCCATTTTTATAAAAAATCCGAGAGTTTTGTTTCTCTATTGTGGTATATTCCCGATCTGTCAAATGCCCTGGGCTCTTGGCTGGGAGAAAAATATGGCAGAGGTACCTTAAACCATTAGAAAATGTTAATAGTCTACATAGTGTTTGAGTTTTTTTCAGTGGGTTTCCTCGAAAACTTGATTCATTTGAGGTTGTTCACCCCAAATTCACTGATTCAAGTTTTTTTTTCTTAAATCTGAAGTTGTGAGTTCATTCTAAGTATAAAAACCTCACAAAGCTCTAAAATTCGACCTTTGATAAATAACCCCCTCAATGTTGATAAATGCAAGGTTATGCATTTGGGATATAAAAATATCCAAACCACTTATACCAATTATGGGACTACATGTAAGTTAGTCAAACCCTTGATGGCTATGGAAAGGGTGTACTCATTGATAACATTACTTGTAGCAGCAATGCTGGTCATTAGCAGGAAGGGCCAAGGCATTGATCTGTATTAAAAAGTGCATGGCTTTAAGAGAGGGGAGGTTTATTCCTCCCTTTTAAAATCTTGGTAAGGCTATCTATGTACACAGTTCAGTCTACCCTACAAGTACTTATTTCCAGAGATATGATACATCAAATTGTTTCTTTAAAGTGAAGCCACAGTATTCTCTGTCTAACCAACTGTCTGCCTACTCTGGTGGTTGTTGCCTTGAGATCATTAATCTCCACAACCTCTTCTATCTAACCTTCACCTGCCACACACTTTCTGAACACACTTTAATAGGAGCTAGTTGTATGCTTTAATAACCTCTCTCCTTGTCTTCCATTGATAAGTTTAAAATCTCAGAGGTTTTCTCTTCTTACTGAGGAAACTACCTCAGGCTCCCTGTTACTGTCCGACATCATGTGGTTGGGGGGGGGGGCAACTCTTTACCCCCCAACATATAGTAATCATAGTTTACATGAATTATCTTTAGATCTATATATATATATAATCTGCACTAGGACGGCCCACTATATTATTTACTGTTTTTATTACAACAAAATTGGATGCTAAAGAAGTGTTGTGTTCAGTACAGCAAAAATGTATGCATTGGAGACCTCTTAGCACCCCGGTGCTTAAATAAGATTGCAAGAAAAATATGAATACATAGTTTATTATGTTAGAAACCCTAAAGGCTTCAACAGATCGATAAAGGTGTAATAAAATTTTATCCTTACATCTATGAAAAGGTTTATCCATGATCAATAATTGTAATAAAATTGCAGTCACTTCTCAGAAAATATTAGCAACCTTATATCAGTTAGGAAAATGTTTCCCTTCTTTATGCCTTTCCTGAAACACACTGATGAACATTTTTACAATACACTGAATACCAGTTAATAAAAATACATTTTGTTTCACCCAGGTACCTTTGTCACAAAGATTACAGCGACAGATTCAGATGATCCTGTCTATGGAAACAGTGCCAAATTGGTATACAGCATTTTGGAAGGCCAGCCTTATTTTTCTATTGATCCTCACACAGGTGAGTTATTTAAAATTAATTATATTTCTGTTTGTAATTTGAGATTAGTTATGACTGACCATACCAATAAAACACTTCCTGCTGCTTTACAATTGTTGTTTCTGTTATTTGTAGTATTAATAATAATAATACAGACATAGGTTCAGTTATCCAGAATCATAAATAAAGAGCTGACAACTGGCAGTGCCTTTCCCCAAAGAGAACTGTTGAATGAACAACCTTAAATTATTAATTGATTAATTTTTGTATTTATGTCCAAACAATTCAACTGGACTCCATTTATTTTATTTTACTATAATCTTAAGAGAAATTCAAATAGAGATTGACTATTATATATTGAAGAGAAGATCTCAGGTACATTTTCCAGATGTAATTGAATTCTGCCTCAGTCTAAAATTGTATCGACACCACAAGTAATTGATACAATAATTGTTATATACAAGATTGTCATTAATGAATTCTTCATCCCATTATATAAGAATATTATGTTTCTGTTTAATGCAATGTCATCCAGTTAATATTATTCACATGTGTGCAATGTATAAAATAACATAGAAGTGAACACGGTTGTGTTAAGCATAATTTAGATTATATACTGAATTTCATACTGAATATTATATATAATATACTGCAGCACCAGTAAAATATCTACATACTGATAATGATTATTATTAATGATGAATAATCAACAGAAGGAAACTAAAAAGGGTCTGAGCAATGTGCAGTAATTATATTCATGCTTCCATTTAGCATTTTCAGATACTTATTTTCATGCAATGATAATGATAAATAACAGATTGAAAACAATATTAACCTTACAAAGTCCTTTAGACTGTGACATAGACAGACATCATGTGTATAAACAACACTGCTGGCAAACAAAAACTTGAGTAGCTTGTAAATACAGTGCAAGTAGACTAAATTCACATTAATACTTATTAAATTTAGCAGGCACTTACTTCATTAAGCAAGTCCTCTAGGATAAGTCATTTCTTCAAATTAAGGTAGAGGCATTCAATTGAAACCCAGGATGTGAAGAAATACGTAGAGTGTCTTTGAAAAATAATGATGGTTAGAATGTTCCACGGATAGTCAGTTACCTCTTCATTTTCAAAAGTTTTTTTAAGAGCATTGATGAATGCCTTTTACAAATAAGCCTAACATCCATTCACACAGAAAGGGGAAACAAATCTGTTCTTGTTTTACAGTTGGAAGAAACATTTTTCTAGGAGTCAAAATCTCCATTGAAAAAAAAGAGATACCATTACTGTAGTGTGAGATATGTTATCTTTTCATATTACTTGTTATTGCTTCTAAGATGCATTATACTTAGCTGACATCTGAACTATGATTGCTGATATCCTTTAGTAATATCTGAAAGAATTTAAAATCATGATATGCTAGGGACATGTTTGCCGAAAGGCTCTCTTTCCTTAATATTTAGGTGAAACAGATTTAATCATGGTAATAAATAATGTGTCCTACTACTTTTTTAGCTAGTTACTTAGAGAAAATCACTGTTTTCTTATCAGGCAAGTGGAACAGTATGAAAAACAAATACATAAGGAATGAGGTGATGAAGGAATATAGATATATAGATATATAGATAGATAGATAGATAGATAGATAGATAGATAGATAGATAGATAGATAGATAGATATACACACACATATACATGCACACACAGACATTTAGTCCAATTCAAGAGCTTGTTGCTGGACTTTGCTCTTCCTCATACAAATAAAGGTTGTTTTCTTATTGTTTTTCCTTTTAATTCTCTGTTTTTTTAAGCAAAGCCTCTGTCGCACACATACGCACATAATATGACAACCAAATGGTGGCGGAAAAAGCACATGTCTTGCAAAACTACTTAACCAATCCATCATCCATTTAAAGGAACACCAGTATAAATAAAAACTGGGTAAATCAGTAGGCTGTGCAGAATATTTTTTTTTCTAATATAGTTAGTTAGCCAAAAATTTAATCTTTAAAGGATGGAATGAGCAGATGTTTAACATAACCAAATGGAACACAACTTCCTGTTTTTCAGCTCTCTAACTCTCAGTCAGCAACTATAAATGGAGGACACATGGGACATAACTGTTCATGGAGTTTCAGTTGATCCTTAGAATGCAGTCAAATTCAAAACCCATGACCAATGTGCCCCCATCTGAAGTCACTGATTGGTTCTGCCTGGTAACCAATCAGTGGAAACCAAGACAGCTGCAAAGCAAGTAGTTATCTGGCTATTATGTTACACATACAGTCACTCCAGCATTTACAGATTACATTTTTGGCTAACTACCTTTATCTGGAAACCCATTATCCAGAATGCTCCAAATTACTGGAAGGCTGTCTCCCATAGACTCCATTATAATAAAATTATCCAACTAAGATACAATTAATCCTTAGAGACAAAACCAGCCTATTGGGTTTATTTCATGTTTACATGATTTTCTAGTAAAGTTAAGGTATGAAAATCAAAATTACATTAAGATCCATTATCCAGAAAACCCCAGGTCCCAAGAATTCTGGATAACAAGTCCCATACATGTATATTGAAACTTTATTTTATTTTGCACAGCCTATTTACCCAGTTTTTATTTTTATACTGAATTATTCCTTTAAAGGGTTAGGTTAAAGAAAGTAAATACCAACTGCAAAAAGAGAAATTGCACACTATAAGCAGGTAGATTCTAATAAAATGTATAATTAAAATATTATATTAAGTAAATCAAGAGCTAAATATGCTGGGTGGTTTTCCTGTTATGATCTAACATACCAAAGATCACCGTAAGATCAGAGTATGTTAAGTTAATTTCCTGGTGGGTTTGGTGGGGGAGGAGTATACTGGAAGCAAATTAAAGATCTGCATCCTCAAATTACTGACTTGTTTTTCTTTAGATTAGCATGTATTGGAAAACAATAATAATAATTAAAAAAAATGAAAATAACACTGGGACTGGCCCATATAAACCTTTGGTATTAAGTTTAGCGCAGTTGTATCAGTGAAAGTAAATATCTGACTGTTTGCCATGGGTTTCTTCAAAGAGGGAAAGCACCACCTATGTTAGCATACGGCCTTAGACCAGAACACTTAGGGCCTTCCATGTAAATTGGAAAACAAAAATCCTGGCACATTTTATAAATTTTTTTTTACTTTATAGAATATTTCAATGACCTTTAAAGTTACACATTGATAGACTAAGCGCATTTCATAGGGTGTGTTTTTCATCTCTTTTTGCAGTTGGTAGTTGATACACACATCACATGAGAGCATCACCAGATTGGGGGAGGTGCAGGGTGTCCCATCTTTACCCTTCTCTAAGGTAGGAAACTAAACACACATATGTCATGTGAAGTTAGCATTTATTTTAACTACCTGATCATAGATTAAACCCACTCTCTATAATGGAGACTATATAGTATATAATGTATTCCGTAACATTTGTGTAAATAATAGCCTAAGAAAAGTCTATGGTTGGTTAGAAAGCAGGCTTATTATTATGACAACAGAACACTGTTAAAAAGGCCAAAGAAAAAAAAGTCATTTAAACTAAGCATAATAAGTATAAAATAAAAATCCATTTTTCCAAGATGCACGATACCTTATCAACATCATGCATTGCAGAATCATAAATGAGTATGTTATGCATTATCCAAATTATGAAAAGGCCATCTCCTGTAGACTATTTTAATCAAATTAACATTTCTTAAAAGTGTTTCCATTTTCTCGTACTAATAAACCGGTAACCCTGTACTTGATCCCAACTAAGAAATAATTAATCCTTATTGAAGGCAGAACAATCCAACTGGGTTTAATTAATGTCTAAATGATTTTCTAAAAGACAATATATAAAGATCCAAATTACAAAAAGACCCCTTATGCAGAAAACCCCAGGTCCAGAGCATTCGTGATTATAGGTCCCATACCTGTATAGCTTAGTCACGACCTTAGAAAATGATTGGGTTGAAACTAGTGGGACAATGCCATTAATCTTCTTAAAGAAGAGAAAAGTCAATGACAGATCCAGAATCTAGAGTTCAATTTTAAGTACTAAAGAAATAAGATAAGCTCAAAACAACTAAGCAGAATCACAAAGAACAGAACACCCAAAAAACAAAATGTAGTCTCAATTAGAAACAGTGCTGGATGCTGGAGGAATGCTGGATGCTGGAGGAATCAAGGCTTAAAAATGGAGGCAATTTACACAAAATTCAATATATTTCTTTGTTATTTCCCAAAGAGGCTTCAAACAGTTAATAATACATAAGTATGTCCAAATTATGCACTGCTGCATGGAATATTGAAAAAAAGTTGCATAAAAAAAGCTTCATATTTTATCATCTCAGTACAAACTGTACACTTTTCTTCCATGAGCAGAAGGGATTGTTAAATACTTTTTGGGTTCTCAACAGCTGTACAATTTCTACAAATTAAAATATCTTTTCATAGTGCTGATAGACATCATTACTAGAATACATTTGGAAACTACAATATATATATATATATATATATATATATATATATATATATATATATATATATATATATATATATATATATATATATATATATATATATATATAGGTTATATATTTAAAGTGGACCTGTCACCCAGACACAAAAATCTGTATAATAAAAGTCCTTTTCAAATTAAACATGAAATCCAATTTCTATTTTTTATTAAAGCATTCATAGCTGTTGTAAGCTCATTTAAAAACCTCAGCTGTCAATCAAATATTGTCTGCCCCTCCTCTATGCCTAGGCATAGAGGCGGGGCAGACAATTACTTTCACTTTTCATTCAGCTCTTCCTAGATGTCACTGCTCTCCCCACATTCCCCAGTTCTCTTCACCGTTTAATTGTGTAGCCAGGACATGGGGATGGACATCAGGTCCCACATTCTGGTGCACAAACAAGATTCTGAGATGATACAAGGCTTGTCTTAATAACAGTGTCCACAAAATGGCTCCTGCCTGCTTGCTATAATTATGAATTCCTACACTAAAGGAAACAAGATTCAAATAATTTATATAGTGTAATTAAAGTTAATTTTGCTTGACTTATGTGATAAAATATGATTTTGAATAATTTTTTTGGTGACAGGTCCGCTTTAATGGCATACTCATAGTGGGTGACCCAATGCTCTGTTCATTTTAACGTTATAATTTCTGAACTAGAACTATTCCATTAAGGAAAAAACACACATGTGCATCAGGTATATATAACTACCATGCTGTCATCTGAAAAATTATTTTGCAATCCAAAGCGCCATATTATCTGTAAAGGGAACAATGCTATGTTTCAGGAACATTAACAACAGTCAAGTGTCACATTTATAAGTGTCATAATGAGGCTATATTTGTATGAGAAATATGAACCTCATTTTTCATATTTCCAATTTCATATTAAATATCATTTTCTCAGAAGAAAATGTATATAAACATATGATGCCCTTATCAACATCCCAGTGATAAATGAATGTGTACACCAATAAAATCATGACATGGGGAATAAAATAAAATTAAAGAGCAGGTAGATATTAATCACTTGTTACTTAGATACCCTTTTAGGGTAAAAACATTTTTTTGCCTGTTATACCTTTGGGTTTTAATAACACAAATATAGATATTTAGATATTTCCATGTATAAACATTATTAATGACGAAATGTTCTTGGTACATTACTATTATCTAAGGTAATTATTTCACTGATTTCTAGAAGAATAAACAACATAATTACTAAAATTTGTAAAAAAAAAAAAAAAAGGAAAGTCTGAAGCTAAAAAATAGTTATATGCTCTTTCATGCAATCACACATATGAAATCACACATTGGTTTGAGTGTTAAAAAGATGTAATTTACATTATTTTATATATAAAGTCTTAGAATATAGAGAAACACTTTCATTCTGTGAAAAAGCATATTTAAAAAGTATGACAAGGGGACTCCTGTCACGCCTCAATTGACCCTTCACCTTCAGCCATCCCACTGAACCCCATTGTTCCATACCTTAATGAGATCAGCAGCCAGAAATGGGGTAAAATGGCCATAGTATTAACATTTCATAAAATGAATAGGAACTTGCCAGCCTCACCTCAAGGCAATATTCTAAAGCCAGAATTGCATTATAGATCCCTAATATGCTCTGTTGTTCCTCATTGAAGACTTGAGATCAGCACTATGTCATTATATCCACCACTGAGTAAAAGGCTGCCTCTACCTACAGAGAGGATGGCCCCAAACTCTGCTACCAGCAGAAGTTGCATCTCCCACCATGAGAGAAATTCAGCAGTCATGCTGCCAGTCCTGAATCTGCAGTGTTTCAATGATAGAAAATCCAAGAAGGCTGTCGCCTAACACAAGCAGTAGTAGTAGTAGTGTCTGTATCGATCAACCCACTGCGCAGTCACAGGAGAGAACCTCCTTTCTCCCTCTCCTAAAATTTCCTTTGCAATACTCTAGCAAGGTCCTACCTCCACAACAAGCCCAACTGAAAACCTTAAGTTTTGCTTGTCCCCACCATAACTTTATAACTATTGCTTATTAATTACTAAAACATATAAAAGTTATAAAAAATTAAATATTCACAAAATATACAAAACATTTCTTTGTATCAAACATATACTACTGTACCACAGGATGGAATAAAATTTGCCATTAGCCTTAGGATATAAATGTTTTTTTAATATCACATGTATGCAAAAAACAAATACATCCCTCTATTGAAAGACATTTGGGGGCAGATTTATCAAGGGTCAAATTTTTATAGTTGAAAATGCTTCGAAATTCGACCATTGAATTGGAATACTTCGACTTCGAATATCGAAGTCTGAGTTTTTTACATGGAATTTGGCCATTTGCGGTTGAAGTAAAATCGTTCGATAGAACGATGAAATCCTTCGAATCAAACGATTCAAAGTATTTCATGCATAGATCGAATGGTTTTTCTTCGACTTCAAAAAACTTCGAAAAATGCTCTAGAAGGTCCCCATAGGCTAACATAGCACTTTGGCAGGTTTAATTTGGCGAAGTATTGAAGTCAAAGTTTTTTTTAAAGAGACAGTACTTAGATTATCGAATGGTTGAATATTCGAACGATTTTACGTCGAAGTCGTAGTATCCTATTCGATGGTCAAAGTACCCAAAAAATTACTTTGAATTTCAAATTTTTTTTACTTCGAAAATTCCCTCAAATTCACTTCGACCCTTGATAAATCTGCCCCTTAAAGTAATCCATGACCGTGTGCAATTGCCAGAAAAGCCAGCCACCCTTCTGTGGATGTATATTTGTTGGACAGGTTAAAGCAAGGCAAACTTACCACTTGGTTTCCTGCCATGTCAGACCAAACATAGAGAACTGGATGAGCACAAAAACAACTAGTGCATTCCATTGGCCAGGAAACTTGACCTAGGAAAAAATTGCATTATTTTGCTAAAAATAATAATTTGCTCTGCTCATGTGGTAAGAGTAGGGTGCTTACACAGACATTCCAAGGCAATGTGATTTTGTCCTGGATACCAAATGTACCTTTCTTTTAATAAAAATGGGATGGGGGTCAGCCTACTCACTCTGAAGAGACCCCCCCTCCAGCTGTACATGCCTGGCTCAGAGCGTAAGATCGATCAACCAACCACTTTGCCATATTGCTCCCATGGTTGTTCATCCACTCTGTAGAGACCTCCCTTCAGCCATACATCTCTGGCTCAAAGAGTAAGGTCAACCAACCACTTTGCCATGCTTCTTCCTTAGCAGCCCATCCACTCTGTAGAGACTCCCTCCAGCTTTACATGCCCAGCCCAGAGGTTAAAGTAAACCAACCACTTTCCAATGCTTTTTCCTTAGCAGCCCATCCACTCTGTAGAGACCTCCCTCCAGCTCAGAGTGTTAGGTTAATCAACCAGTTTGCTATGCTGTTTCTGTTGCAGCTCATTCTCTGTATAGGCCTCCTTCCAGCCGCACATGCCAAACTCAGAGGGTAATATCAACAAACCACTTTTTCTAAAGATTTACATTATATATTATACCTGACATGCCGGCCACCCAACCACTAGGGGTCAGGTGGGCAAGTGTAACCAGGAAACCGATTTGCACCACACCTGCAGGACCCATGCCTGCCAAGAGCCTCAGCACCGGATTTCTTTGCCGGCCGCCCCTAGGCCGCGCGGTCCGACCAGGCGGCCGTGCGGTCCTAGCGCCCACCTACACGTCCCCTTCCCAGAGCGCCGGGGAAGAAATGCCCGCGCAGCTGGTGTAATTGAATGGGGACGAACACGTCACCATAATGCTGCTGGGCAGCATGCCGCCCCTATTTTCTACTGCCCTAGGCACGGGCCTATGTGGCCTTGCCACAAATCGGGGCCTGAAGAGCCTGTCTCATTACCAGTCGGATATATAGCTTTTGAACCCTGGCTATGGGCCCCAAGGCAAGCATTCTGACGTGATAGGTGTATGGTATTTTTGCTGGTACTGATCATTTTATACACACTTAAAACATGAAGAAAAACCCCCATTTTCCAAGAAATGCTTGCCAATAATCAACAACAATCCACTTTCACTACCTGAAATGCCGGCCATCCAACTGCTAGGGGTCAGGTGGGCAAGTGTAACAAGGCAACCAATTGTCACCACTCCTGTGGGACCCATGCCCAAAGTCAGCAGTATACAGATGAGTTAGAATGTATATACTGCCGCTAATAATATTACATTGCAGAAATCTCTGCCTTATGTTTCTACCTGCTCAGAAGATAAGAAAGTGAAATGCTTTCTTCACTTGACATCACATCCTTCTCTTTGTCCACCCCCAGTCTGGCTTTCCCCTGCTTTAACTCATTTGTTCTCACCCAATCAAAGCTGAATCTAATTCTGCCAATCTCTAAACATGAACCAGTGTAATCTGGTTGCTAGTCATTCGGATCCCATGACAGCCCATGACTAAGTGCCCCAAGTGGGTGCAAAACTAGAAGGGCGGATGGAGATGCAAATATACAATTTTTAATTTTGAACAAATAAAATATATATTATTTTAACTAATTTTCTCTGGTCCTGTGGATCCGAGTACTGGTTGGCCCTGCTTCTTCTTCATACATTCAGATCCCTTGTAATGCAGCTCCTGTGCTTTTAGATCCAGGGCTTTCCGGTCTCTCATAAATACAAGATTAAATACGTATGTCTAAAATTTTCTTTGGCAGGAAAATGTATTTTTTTTATTCTATAATTATGAAAGCTATCATATAAATCTTAATGTTTTATATAACATAAAGAACATAAAGAAAAAATATATGTTAAAAGCCATTCAATGAAGAACACATGAACACTGCCAACTCAAAAAGCACCTGTAAACTAAGAAAGCAAATGCAAAAAGGCAAGATATATGTAAAGTTCATAATAGATGGACATGCATTTGTGTATCATATTTCTCAACACTAGAGTGTGAAAATGTGGCTCTAGATTGTATGGCTTTGTATAATACCTTTGAATGTTATTAATTTTAAAAAATGTGATAACTTTTCTCTATTGTTGTTTTCCTGTTCTAGCAACTATTAAGACTGCACTTTCTAATATGGATAGAGAGGCCAGAGAAGAATATATTGTGGTCATTCAAGCCAAGGACATGGGTGGACACATGGGTGGGCTCTCTGGAACAACAACAGTTACAGTTACATTAACTGATGTCAATGACAATCCTCCCAAATTTGCAATGAGTAAGTAATGTTGTTCTTTTGATTTAATGTTACAGTATTGTCAGACATTTGTGTGTGGTTTGTGCCATTGATAAAGTAACATTTGATGAGAATAGAATAGTAAAAACTTCCTGGGACCTCCTGGCAACTACTGTATGTGCAATTGTTCTGATTGTGTTTAAACTGAAATATTACAACAAAGTGATATCTTCTTATAATGCCTCTTTTTAGTAGGTTTGGTTTTTATGTGGGTGTGTCTCATTGGTAAGTCAGCAGTTAACTGCAAAGAAGTTCACTGGCACACAGGTAATGCTGGCAGGGTGATACCCTTCTTTAAGTTTATTTTAATGTTGCATGCTGCATTAAAATAAACTTAAAGCAAGGATATCAACCTGCCAGGATTACCTGTGTGCATTACCTGTGCATCCGGATACTTTCCACTAAGTCGGCAGTTAAGTCACCTTGAAAATGTATATTTCTATATTACAAGGATAAAGAAAGCAAACTGTCAGATTTATGTAAATGAATTAATGCACTGAAAATTTGTAATAAGACTGCAGCAAAGTGTTGAAATTGAAATTGCATTAAGTACTAGTTATTTATAAGGAGTGAATCCTTCAAATAGTAGATTAAACTGGCATTCCAAGAACTAATTACACATTGCATCTAAAAAAAAGTGAATATGTTTTCAGAAACTTAAAAAGGCATTGATTTATGAGAAACTGTGCAAATATGAATATACTATTAATGTATGAAAGTTGAGATTTTAAATTGCTACTTTGACTTGACCTCTGACATTCAACAGGCATGACAAAAGCCAGTAATTGGACATCAATTTCCATGCATGTCCTTAAGAGGGATAGTCAATTAAAGGCTAGTTTATTTTCTACATTGTGCATACTCTATGACAATCACTAGGCAAGTGTTATACATGCTGCCACTCAAATGTCACCCACAGTTCCAAATAAAGTTAGTGGGAGCATTTTTAAACAAAAAAAAAACACCCACAACTGCACTTCTGAACAGATGCCAATGGGTGCCGCAGAATATTTCCAAGGACGTTTCTTTACTAGTGATGAACAGAGATGGACGTATTTCTCCCGCTTCGCCAGAAAATTTGGGAATTTCCCACAAAATTTGCGTTGGCGTCAAAATTATTTTGACGTTGGCGACAATTCTGATACCTGAATTACATAAAGGCCATCTCCATTTTACTACAATTCTGACGCCGGCGACAATTCTGAAGCGCATTTAAGTCAATGGGTGCCTATTCATTTTCACAGCAATTTTGCAACTTTATTTATCCACATCTGGATAAAAAATTCACCCATCACTAGTGATGAGCGCATTGAAGTCCATAGGCGACAATTTTTTTTGACATGCAATACATTTTTACTAGATCAACTTTTTTTTCTCAATCCAAATGAATTAAAGTTAATGGGCGTTTTTCTTGCAGTAATTTTCTGTCTTCGTGACTTTTTGTCCAAAGTCATTCAAGTCAATGGCCATTTTTTCTTCATTCCTCATTCCAAATGCTTCAAAGCCAATGGGAGTTTTTTCTTGCGGCAAGTTGGTGAGTTGGCAGTTTAGCAGAAAAAAGAAGATGACGAAATGCGTAATTTCACTGCAAATCCATGACTGGCAACAAAATTACTCATCACTATCTTTACCAGTGGTTTTCTTTCAACAGAGGAATGCTACATGTGACATCACCTTTAAAAATCCTTTATTTACCCCTAGGTCTGTCTAGCTATACATCCTATTCTGTGATTTGCTTTTAGATGTGGTTTCTGTTAAGTGTCTTCCATCAAGAATGATTATTAGCAGAGTAGCTGCTTGCCAGCTGTTCTTACTGATCTAGAACTAATTTCTGTATTGTCTATGGCCAGAGGTGAGTTCAGTATAAATGCAAATCTGCAGTGCAAGGGAAAATAAACAAATAAAAAAACCTGTTCCGTAAATGTGTCTGTCCTACCTGACAATTTAAAGTAACGTGTTACAATACTGATGTAATGAGCTGCTTGAAATTCCACATGTGCTCAGTCACATACAACCATTTGTGTGTATGAGATCCATTATCCGGAAAACCATTACCCAGAAAGCTCTCAATTACAGAAAGGCCATATCCCATAGACTCCATTTTATACTAACAAATGTTTTTAAAATGTATTTCAGTTTTCTCAGTAATAATAAAACAGTACCTTGTACTTGATCCAAATTAAAATATAATTAATACTTATTGGAAGCAAAACCAGCCTATTGGGGTTCTTTAATGTATACATAATTTTCTAGTAGACTTAAGGTAGGAAGATCCAAATTACAAGGAAGATCTGTTATCCAGAAAGCCACGGGTCCCAAGCATTCTGGATAACAGATCCTGATATAGTCCCTTTATTACAATGATCTCATTTTGTAGATATTTAAGGTAGGTATGATGGTTGCATGCCAGTTATTGAGTATTGCTTCCCTACATCATAGACCATAATTGTGAATGCTTAAGAAACAATCTGCAGTTGCACATACCCAATTGCCACAAATGTAAAGACTATTAAAATAATGAACCTTTTCTGTTGTATGTTGTTGTCCTTAAGTTTACAAGTACAAAAGTCAGCATTTTGATCCCCCAAAGGTAGCCATTAAAGTTTCCTGTAAAAATGCAAAGATTTCTCCCTGAGACTGAGAGCAGTGAATGTTGTTTTTAAATACATTAGAATCACATAGTTTGTACAGTCAAGCTGTGCTAGAATGCCATGATCATTTATTTTATGGAAGAGGAAAGATCCAGACACTTTAAATATATCTTTAGGGTAAAATAAATTCTGTGGAGTCTGTGCAAATAGCTTTTTGCACAACAGATTCAAGATGGATACAATTCCAAATTGAATGTGTTTATACAGAACATTCTAAATTCAACATTCTTTTATATACATTAAAAACGTATTTACATATATATATATACATATATACACACATTATCGTCACTCACCATTCACATGGTCACTTGCTGGGTGCTAACCAAAAAATAGTCACTATATATATTGTATATATAGTTGTATATATTGTATATATATATATATTGTGGTGAGCGCACTCTTACCGGATTTCTTAGATGATGGGTGCGTTGGTCAAGTTTTTTGCATATGTAGTAAAGAATGGACCCGCACTCCAATGTTCTTAGTGAAAAAAATTTTGTGTTTTATTCACAATGCATATCCAACGTTTCGGTCCACGTTGGGACCTTTCTCAATCCAAAAAATATTTTGAAGGGTGGTCAGGTTATTGTATTCTAATTGCCTACTTAATATATTTGCATTCTGATTTATACAATTATCCATTACCTTAAAAAATGTCACTGCATAATACTGTACAAGAAAATAGTTAGCAAGGATGAAAAATTATAATTATAAAAGGGATACATGTAAATAAAACAGGTTATAGTGTGCATTGAAAAGAAGATTCTCTTAATTCTTAAAAGCAATTAAATATTGAGGATATATTAAGACATGTACAAATGAGGAAAGAAACAAAACAAGCCTGTATCTAGTAAACTAATGATCTCTAGTTCAAAATCTATTTTTCCTGCTAAAGCTCCAATCTATGTCTTGCTGGGCCAGGTTAAAATGGTTCTACTTCCAGCTGAGATATTCTTCAATACTTTACATTTCCATTCAAGGCACAAAGAAAATAATGAGGATTGATTTTAGAGAAAGGACATATATTTAAATGCAATGTATGTCTCTTAGCCATGTAACCTCAGTTCATTTACTTTGCTAAATACAAAAATAAAAATGCAATGTATATTTATATACATATATACACTCATATAGATATGTATATATAGTCGTAAGTTACCAGTCCCTGCTCATTACCATTTGGTATGACATACAGCAGCATCCTTCAGATTTCTTGCGGTGGAGTTTGTTGCCCACCCCCCACCCCCATGATGGGAGGGCAACAGACCAACAACTTCAAAAGAGGGAGAAATGTTGGATCCATACTTTACAGACATTACATTCTAAGGGGCTTAATAGAGAGTATGCTCTTTATGCCTTTTCTTCTGGAAACTATGTTAATACATACAGGGGTGGTTTTGGGATTAGTATATGTATGACACATTGCAAATTTATAACTGCTCTAGTTTCAAATTTTTTTCATGGTTAGATGGGGACAAGTTTATTATTATACTGTAAAAAATAGTTAAGATATAGGATCTGAACAATGTAACCAGTATTAGTAAGAACCTATGGTATGATTTGTTACTCATTATGTATAAGATGGGTGTGTCAATAAGGTTGGACATGATGTCATTAAGGTTGACAATGCTTGAGAAAGGGGCAGGAACCCCAAAATGTTGCACGTTTGTTTGCGTGACTTGGTAAAATTCAACCTTGTTTCCCACATACAAGTGGTCTGGACTTGTTCTGTCCCATACCTACACATGTATTGTTAGGTTAAGCATGGTTTTCTTTCATTACCCAGTATAATTTACTAATTGTTAAAGTTTACTTTTACTCTGGCACTCCGTAGCCTAGAAAGAATACTGTTATATGTTAAGATTTTTTTGTTTTTCTGTAGCTTTGGCACCTTCTTCTCTTTTTGTGTATATCATTTAAACATGGTTCATTTAAAATATCAGCTGTACATAGGAAATTAAATGACTTCCCATTTTTCTCAAGTCCAACTCTACCCAGAAATAGTATAAGGTGTATAATGCATGCTATAGGATCTCATCCAAAGGTAGGGCGTTGGTAGAATGATGCAAAGTGTCATTTTTTAATTATAAGCTCTTTTCAATACAAAACAAGCTATAGTATGGAGGAGCAAATGGCATTACATTCTCTCCAAGATTTGACAGACCTGAATGGGAACATTACAAGTAGATCTATTTTATCATGCATCAATGAATTTTGAGTGTGTAAGGCATGTTAAGAATGTTTATGGATTTGCAAGAGCCTTTTTCCATTGGATTTAAGAATATGTAGTGTTAAGCTCTATGATTTTTAGTATGGTGATATTTGTTCTGCATCTCTAGCTGCCACTCATGTTTCTTTACATAGATAAAGACACAGTTAAAGTATATGACATTGGCAGTTTCAACCTAACTTATAAGTTTGGTTTAGGAATGTTTATAACCTTGAAAGTCAATATAGTTTGACTAAATTCAATGTATTGACCTAATATGCAATACTCCCAAATTTGTTCTGTATTGAGATAACATTACAGTGGGTTTATAGATTTTTCAATGCAATTATTATATTAACAGCAAAACATCTAGTTCTATGAAATGTAGGACCTGCCTTTATATTTTGTATTTCCCCTGAAAACTAGAGTGGGAATGGGGCAACCCAGTCTCTTCCCATTTAGTATTGGGTAAGGTACATAAAGGAATTTATCAGTATTGACCTTATCATGTGTGTGCTTAACATAGAAAAGGAGCTATACAAAACATCTCTGAATTGTGTCATAGGTGTTATTGTGACAGTAGGTAAAAACACCTTCACTGCAGTCAATGAGTAGAACAGAGAAGTTAGCATGTTGCCTTAATTATTTGCATAAGGTCAATCCATCTCTGTGTTCTGTCTGGAATCTACTTGGTCAACACGTATCACCAATGGAAAGGTAGCTATAATGAAGCAAATATTTTTAACAGGAACATTAATTTACAGTTTACATGTGTTTTTGTTGTCTTTATAGTGCTGGTAAGGAGATCTTAGCAAGCAAAATAAAATACATGTATTTTCAACTTGGTCTACTAATATAGGGCAGCAATTTCATTCAGTGTTTATTATCTATTTTCATCTCTACAAATTCAACACAATTAAACATTATGAATCTACCAAGGACTTAGAGGATGGAATTGTGGACATTGCACAGGCTTGTTAGACTTTTTCATAGAGTCTAATAATATTGTAATTTTTTCTTTGTGCATACTTACTAAAGCCAAGAAATTTTCGGTCAACCACACACCGACATCACCCTTTCTGGAATGATCACCTGGTGCACAACGATAGAGGCATCTGCCACCTCACAATGTCATAGAAAAGAATTTCGCCGGCACACAGGATTTTAGACTGCAGGGCAAGCCCTTGCAATTTTTTAATGCAGTGCAGGTGCATTAAAAAAATTGCAAGGGCTTGCCCTGCAGTCTAAAATCCTGTGTGCCGGCGAAATTCTTTTCCAAACTTACTAAAGGCCATATATAGAAGATAATTTTTATAACATGAGGGTTTCATTCTTTAAACTAATTAAGTTTACAAAATAGTGAGCTGGGTATATTGCAGGGTAAAATTCCATATACCTTCCATATTAGATGCATACATTCTCCCTTTGCATTATTCATAATTATCAAATGATGTTTCTGTGCAAACACTCAAGACTTGCTGCACAAATGAAATGAAACTTATTAAAATAAATGTGCTCTTCCTCTTACAGAAAATGACAGATTTATGAAGCCGTGAGGTTTATATGCTCCAAGATACATAACAATTTCTACATTTATTTTTGGTATAAAATTGCTTAAACCCTTTAAGCTATTTTGAAATTGTTTGCTGGTTTATCAGAATGAATGCCTTCAAAACTTTAGATTTTTTTTAATATTTATTATTATTATTATTATTATTATTATTATTATAGTATCCTGCAGTGCTTTAAAGAGGGGATGCCAACACAATATAATATATAACATACATAAAAATGAACACCACACAATAGTTTTGCATGCACACTCCAGAATAGATGTATAATATAATATAATATATATAATTTAATTACAATTGAATAATTTTAGTAATGATGAGCAAATATGTCCCGTTTCCCAAAAAAATTTACAAATTCACAAACTTTTTGTTGCATATCATTTTTGTAGCGCACTACATAAGGGTCAATGGCCATTTTTTTGTAGCACCTTGTCTCTGCTTTGGGAGGGCAAATCACATGCATTTTTCTCTCAGTATACTGCTACATATTTGTCTTCATTGTTAGATGACCTACTGCCCACTATGCTACAACTGCTTTTTAAATGGATACTGTCATGAGAAAAAAAAAAAAAAGATCAGGGGCAGGGGGGGGGAGATTTTACAAATTAGTGTTAACACATATAAAGGGGTATATTCATTAAAGGGATACTGTCATGGGAAAATTAATCAGTTAATAGTGCTGCTCCAGCAGAATTCTGCACTGAAATCCATTTCTCAAAATAGCAAACTATGCCAAAATGCCACAGATGAAGCAATTATACATGTGTCTTTGTGAGAACTCACCCTGGTGGTCTAGTGGGGGTCCAACATGGACGTTCGTTGCACCCTCAGAGTGGACATCCACCATGTCCATCTTCGTTGGCGCCGTCCTGCTGAATGCGCATATTTTCCAAGTTTGCACCGCTTGGATATTTCCAGATTTATCTAGAAAGTGCCTAATGTGACGTCATTGGTGGCGCAAAATTCAAATATTTAAAGGCCTCTCTGTGTAGTTTTCATTGCCCAACATAAAGGTCTATTAATTAGTTCCTGGGTGTGACTATCTGTATTTCTACTCGTGTTTGACCCTGTCTGTTCTTGACCAAGTCCTTTCTGCTGCCTGTCTTTGGCCCTTGTCTGTACTTTGACCATTCTCTCGGATCCTGTAACTCTGGTATTTTGACCCGGGCTTGTGACCCGATTACGCTTCTGACTCCTGTTTTGTACTGCACTGCCTACTTGGTAAACAGACCCAGCTTGTGACTTTGATTACGCTACCGTTATTGTTCTGCTCATCTGGTACATTGACCCAGCCTGTAACCCTTGTTCTCCCATTCAGTATAATGCGCAGTTCCCTTGCTTGCCTAGAACTCTCTCTCCTTGTGCTCTCATGTTAAGACCTGCAGCACCCGAGTGGCGGAGGGCTCCTACAAAGCCAAATATGGTTGTTAAAGGCAGAAAAGTAACCCATGATTGGGATCGGACCTTGGGGTTTGTTCTTAGTTTGGGATACCAGTCGCTGTGTGTTGTGTTCACCATAATTGTGTTAGGGGCATCTATAGGTTGATTATTTCTTATTTGGTAACAAAAAGTGTACGCCAATATAGGGAAAGGATGATGATACTGAACCTAGAAAGATGCTAGATTTGGATTTACAGGGGGCAGCTTCTTCTCTTCCATTATTGTAGAGACAAAAAGGGAGATTTTTCCCTAGGTGTACTGAAAAAAACAACAAAAATCTCAGACAAAAACAATTAGCCAGCTATTAAGCCTTCTATCTATTTGTAATCCATGGTCTGATTTACAGTATATATTTTTTTCTTATATTGAGAGTGCTGTTCTTTAGAATAAACTATATAACATAGCTTGTACATGCTGATATATGTACATACTGGAAGCTCTTCCAATCTATCAAGAGGTACAGGGGCAGAAGTTGCTTTGATAAAGCATGTCTTGTCTGTACCAGCATTTTTGCTCTTCCGGAAAGGACAAAGAAAAATTATGCTAATTTCTTGTAACATAAGAAACTAGTAAGTTAGGTTACAAAATGGACACACGTCCATCAAGTTCAACCTTTTTAATTTTTTAACCTGCCTATCTGCCAGTTGATCCAGAGGAAGGCAAAAAACCCCATCTGAAGCCTCTCCAATTTGCCCCAGAGGGGGAAAAAATTCCTTCCTGACTCCAAAATGGACTTGTCCCTGGATCAACTTGTACTATGAGCTATCTTCCATAACCCTGTATTCCTTCACTTACTAAAAAGCCATCCAACCCCTTCTTAAAGCTATCATGTATCAGCCAGTACAACTGGTTCAGGGAGAGAATTCCATATCATCACAGCTCTCATTATACAAAAACCCTTCCGAATATAAAGTTGATGGAAGATAAAGGGGAATGTTTTTGAACATTGGGGGTAAATATCTCCAGTGCCCATAGCAACCAATCAGCAATTGAGTTAAACAGTCACCTACAAGTTAGCAACCAATCAGATCTTTGCATTTATTTTCTATGGGCAACATCAATGAAAATATTTACCTAGAATGTTAGTAACTAAACAGTTCTGAGAGTGCTTTCTCAAGAACTGTGAAACTATAGTAGGAAAAATTTGAAATGTAATACCTTTTTTGATTTAGTAAAACTATAGCATTCATTCTGAAGCTTTTTACTCTATTAAAAGGACGTTGATAGTTCAATAAGGAGGGAAGGGAGATTAGCCCCTACCAGTACTGGAAAGAACCATAACAAAGAAAAGAAAACAAACAAAAACTCCTGCTGAAAGCATTCTATCTTTCAATAAGCTACAGTCTTATTTTCTTCTTATATTGAGTGTGGTGGTTCTTTAAAGCAAACAAAACAACATGGCCTGTGAATGTTGATTATAAATAATTTTTTTATCAATAATTATAGTTTTACTTGCGGTGTAAAGTGCATGTCATGTTATAATTGTGCATAGATGGAATACAGAAATTATTTCTTTGATGTAAGTAAACATTTCTACTGTAGAAACTATACATGGCACACTATTTCTTTAATGTTAGTGAATGGTGTTGGGAGTTGGGCATTAAATCCTTCAGTGGTATGTTCACGGTCAACTCTTTATGACTGCAGCTCATTGTGTTTTTCTCCCTAAGGATGAGTCTAAGGAGGTCATTCATCAAATAATAATTGGTTTGCACTGTGCAAAGTGCTTCTGGGGTCTCTCTCCCATGAGCCTGGTCTTTTATTACCTAAACACTATTTTATATGATGTGTATCCCTCTTGCCATCTTGACTATCATGGCTGCACATTTCTCAATTTTCTAGTTAATGTGGGCTCATGCTTTCTAATTTTTTTAAAGAAATTTTGGAAATCTAGAATGCATTTACAGATTTTTCATTTATCAATGTATTAAATCCCCACATCTCTAAATTGGAAGATTTTAATACTGGGCATCAATGATCTACATGCTGGGTTTAGCCTTGCCAACAGTAGGATTCTTCTGTGTAGAAGATTAAGTTTGAAAACAGCTTGGGGTGTCGGTATCATGGTTTTGTATTTGTACTGATCTTAAGAGGCTTATTTGCATTTTTTATAAATACATTAGAGTACTTGTTTCAGTGAACACTCATTTTAAGGGAATATTAAATCTTTTTTAATTGGACAGTATGATATCTCGCCCAATAATATATACACCGGCTTTAATTAGGTTCCACCAAGAGATTTAGGACAGAGAGTGTGGGGGGGGGGTTGTTCATCAGTGCATTAAAGGTTTTAGAAACTAGAACCATCACTCAGCCATCTGAGGAGCTTGCTAAAGGGCACTGGTGCATGTTTTGTAATTGGATTTTCTTGAGAGACTGCAAGTTTGTAAACACAGTAACACACTCTTATTAATATCAATGTTCTGAATGCATTGTAGCTATAAAAGTTCATAAAAATTGCTAATTTGTCTAACAATTTAAGTGAGTATTGCACCATTATCTGTTGAATGTAAAGTTGCAAGTGTCTACATTTTGTTTGTTTTTTGCAATTACAATTGTGCCTTTGTACAATTAACACAGGTCACAATGTACAGTATCATTGCAAGTAATATGTGCAATGCTTACACAGACACCTACCAGAACAATTAACAAGTATACGTATTTATGGAAATAATAAGTTGCATTTTTTTTCTCCCTTATTTGCAAGGCCAGTATCAGTTTGTTGTGCCAGAAGATATCGTCATTGGTGACACAGTTGGTCGGGTGAAAGCAAATGACAGAGACACGGGAGACAATGCCAAATCATCTTTTGATATTATTGATGGTGATGGTAAAGATGTGTTTGAAATTACTACTGACTCCCAAACTCAAGATGGGATGATTCGGCTACGCAAGGTAAATAGTTTCTGGTATCAGGTTAAATCAAAAGTAGAACTCTTATTGGTTAAACTTGCAGTTTTGGACACAGAATTTTTAAAAATGTTCTAGACATCTAACATTACTTTGCTTGGTGTTACCCTTGCATATGTAAGTTTTGTAAGTAGATGTGGAGGATTATAAGAGTCTGTAGAAATTAATGGATCTCTAATAAAGGTATAATCTGCTAGGAGAGTAAGAATCATTCATAAATGAGTTAAAAGCCCCTGCAGAAGCAAAATGAAGATATATTATTCTAATACTATTCAAATTAGATTAATAAATTAGTCATCTTTTAAAATCAACACCAGAAAGTATAGATTGTAACAGAAAATAATATTACACCCTTTATACTAATTGCATATATAACATTAAAGAAGGCATATTTAAGGCATATGCTGAATTGCAATAATTGAATTGGCTACATATTGAATGAATCCTATAACTTTGAATAGCATGTCTTTGTGAAAAGGGTTTTTATAAACTAACTAATAGAGAAAAAAACAGCTTTAGGCTACACCAGGTCTAAGCATACAGATTCCCTACATCAATTTAAAAGGATCATTACATGCCAAAATCCTTTGTAATGAATTAAATTCAACATGTTTCCTTGGTAGTCCATAATATGTCAAAGGTAATACATTATTGTGTTTTTCTTAGTTCCCTTAACCAAGTTGTAGGACTTTTTAAGACTTTATTTTATGAGAAAAGTAATAAATTACACAGTGTGATTGGTGTTATGCTTTGGCACCACTTATTTCCTTGTTTAAACTTTAGCAAACTAACTCAAAAGTCATTAACAAAAATATCTTTAAAAAATTCTACAAATGTGAGTATTAACTGAAAACAAAGAAAACCTTACACAGATAAATATGTCAAGAAACAAGTAAGCCTGACATATTAAAAATGAGTTTTACAAAATGTAAATGATCCATATGGAGTTTTGGACTCCAGTCCTTAAGAGGGATATAAATGAGAGAGTGCAGAGACTAAGTGCAACTAAACTGGTTAGAGGGATGGAAGACAAATTATGAGGGTAGACTGTCAAGGTTGGGGTCGCAAAAAGGCGCTTGCGAGGGTACATGATTACACTTTACAAGTACATTAGAAGACATTATAGACAAATAGCAGGGGACCTTTTTACCAATAAAGAGGATCACCGTACCAGAGGCCACCCCTTTAGACCTGAAAAGAACTTTCATTTGAAGCAATGTAGTTGATACTTCACAATGAGGACAGTGAGGTTGTGGAATGCACTGCTGGATGATGATGTGATGGCTGATTCTGCTAATGCTTTTAAGAGTGGCTTAGATGATTTATTGGACAGACAATATCAAAGTATATTGTGATACTAAATTCTATAGTTAGTATAGATAGGATATTTATAATTTATGTGAAGGTATGGAGGGGTGTGTGTATGGATGCTGGGTTTTCACTTGGAGGGGTAGAACTTGATGGGCTTTGTCTTTTTTCAACCTGATTTAACTATGTAACTATGTTACTATATAATTATTAAGTTTTAAATGTATTTTCATCTAGTTTATCTGTATTGAGTTCAATTGACAATGTGTTACAGCATTTTTCCAGATGAAATTAAAACCTATATTAACAAAATAAACAGCAGTGATTTGACATCTTGGCTCATAAGCCTTGAAAATAGAATAGACAAGCCTTTTAGATTGCATCTGTAAAACTTGATGTTTTATTTAATAAATCAATGTAGAATATTATTCTTTTCTGTGATAACCAAAATTTGACTATTTTACCCATTTTTTCCATGAACGTCTAAAAATGTGTGGTTTTCCTATTTTTCAAAAAAAAAAAAAAAAAAACAATTCTACATGTATTAAGTGTAAAATCCATGAAAACCACTAATATCAACCTTCGCCAGGTAAAAGTTGTCGAGGTTGTGCGACGGAACCTATTGGTCCATTTTAAATTAGTTTGGACTTTGAGGTTTTGTTATTTTCTTTTTTGTTAGGAATTGTCCAAAAAACTTAAATTTTTAGAGATTATAGAGGTATTCATATTTTGTTGTTTAGATCTTTTAATTAATGTCATGACATTTGTAATTTTAGATAAAGTGAGTTTAGTTGTGGTTTCAAAACCCAACTACTCTGTAATGCAGTTTTCTGCTTTATGTATAGAGGTTAGATAAGAGCACAACAATCCCTGTGCCACAAATTAGACGTATTGCTTTTTATATTTTGTTCTTTTTCTCTTATGCTTGCATGAATTCTTTGGTCAGTATGCATAGTTTTTTGTAAATTCTTTATTTTTTATTTTGCAAAGGGATAGGGGTACAGAATAAAAGGGGGAAAACGGACGCAGGGTTATTGCAAAACAAGGGATATGCATAATATAAGGCAATAATCTTACAAGTTTTTTTTATATAATATAAAATCTATTCAGCAATATACAAAACAGTGAGCATCAAACTATTACATGTAGCTAGAAGATGTGCTATTTATTTGATATGATATGAAGAGAGCTCCTATCAGGTATGCATTGGTTTTTCCATTTCTACCTAAAATGTTTTTATGTGATGTACCCAAGTGGACCATATTTTCCAATACTTTGCACTGTTATTATGCAATAAATATGTTAGTTCTCCATGATGTCTAACATAGTTACATAGTTACATAGTAAAATTGGGTTGAAAAAAGACAAAGTCCATCAAGTTCAACCCCTCCAAATGAAAACCCAGCATCCATACAAACACCCCTCCCTAATTTCACACAAACTTTTAGCCAGTTCTCTATCCAGGTACAAATACTATGTTCGAGGCCAACATTCCTTAATTTAACCAGTAACCTTTTGTGTGGCACTGTATCAAATGCTTTAGCAAAGTCTAAGTAAATCACATCCACTGCCATCCCAGAATTGAGGTCTCTACTTATCTTCTCATAAAAAGAAATTAAGTTAGTCTTTACAAGATCCATTACGCATAAAACCATGCTGGCACAAACTCATAGTATTATCATTTGCTATGAAGTCCAGTATCTTATCCTTTATTAACCCTTCGAAAAGCTTTCCTACCATTGACGTCAGACTAACTGGCCGATAGTTTTGAAGCTGAGAACGGGATCCTTTTTTGAATAGAGGTACCACATTAGCAATTCGCCAGTCTCTCAGCACTATGCCAGATCTCAATGAGTCCTGAAAAAATTAATTAAAGAGGTTTGGCAATCACAGAGCTGTGATCGCTAAGTACCCTGGGATGAATACCATCTGGCCCCGGACTTTTGTTAATCTTAACATGTTCTAGTCTCTTTTGAATTTCCTCATGTGTGAACCATGCATCATTATTTTCTATATCAATTTTAGCTTGCCTTATAGCTTCTTTGCATGAATTATTGGCCTCTTTGTACCTTATAAATGATTCGGCTGTCCTAGCTAACTTGAAAGCCTTAAAAGCACGTCTTTTCTTACCCACCTCAACACCAATGCTTCTATTGAAACAAAAAGGTTTTGCTTTGCAATTACGTTTCTTGCTTACAAATGGAATATACTGACAAGTTTACGTCTTCTAACTTTCTTTAACCATTCTACCAAGGCCGAAGTTGACTTAGATTTCCATTTCACTGGTATTAAGGCTTTGCTGCCTGTAGTAGGTGCAAAGTGAGAGGATCTTTAGTCACCTCAGTTGTTGTAGGTGATATATTAAGTATTATTAGTGGTAGATTATCTATCAATACTATATTTTTTGTTGCTTTACTTATTATATTTAACAACTCTGTCCAGTAATACTTAAGTTTAGGGCACATGAGCCATATATGTGCATGATTCCCTTCTTCAATATTATATCTCCAGCAAAATTTTGAAGTGTAAGAATGAAAACTGTTTTATTTAACTGGGGTGTAATGCCATCTTGTAACCAATTTGTAGTTTGCCTCAGTCGTCCTAGAGGATCTCGATGATTTGTGTATAGAAATAAATATGGCATTCCATGATGTTTCAGGGATATTTATATTCAATTCTTTTTCCATCTTTTGCAAAACAATGGTGGATTATAAGGGTTTGCATTTAGTACTGGTTTATAGAATTTTGAGAGCAGTTTAGTTGTATGTACTTGGGCTGTTGATATATTTTCCCATGGGGTAAATGCTCTATTCCAGTTCATAGATCTGATACAGTAGTTTGAATGTAGAAGTGCAACTGATTGTAATTCCAGGTATCTCTAGGATGGTATTCCCCTGTCCTCTGGATTTCCGCTAATGTAATTATTCTGCTGTCCAAAATTTTGGTATTCCTATTTTCCCATCTGCCCCATCTCAGTATGTATAGTTTTATAGGCTATCAAGTCTCCTTTTGAATAAAGGCATGCAACTATAAAATTTAAATGGGCATAAATAACATTCAAAATGTTTCATATATTACCTAGATAGTTACTACTATTAAAATATGAGAATTGGCATAAAGATTAGAAATTCAAGGATGGAATATTTTCACACATAAATAATGCAAAACTCAAACTTATGCCTTCAAAGATAGATAAAATAGAATCCAAAAACATGCAGGTGCTAATAAGCTCTCATTATGTATGTCTTTTCAAAAGACAAAGAACAAACAATCTCATACATAATATTAGTGATGAGTGAAAATCTTTGCAGCGTAAAATGATGGCCATTTACTCTAATGGGTGAAAAATGTGTTGCACATCAAAAAAAAATGTTGTTGTCCATAGACTTCAATGCATTTCGATGAAAATTTGCCTTTTTGCAAATTTTTGGCTTAGTGAAATGGGTCTGATTCGCCTATCACTACACTGAAGGAAGTTCAGCTAAGAGAAGAAGCATGCAGGCTTTAAAAGCTCCTTAACTGTTGATTGACCTACAACTGGCCTTACAGAGTGTGAAAGCAGAGGCAAGAGAGAAAAACCTTTGATTAATTAGAAGGGTAAATTCACACACATTTCAGTGGCTTAGCTAAGAGACCAATACCTCTCAAAACAAGGTCCCTGAGTTCTAGACCTCACAAGTTATGACACAGTAGCATATATATAAGCAAAAAGCTACATGCTTTTTATGGAAAACATATTCAGGTAATAGTTGGCGATAATCCCTTAAAAATAAGCACTCCCTACAATAAAATGTATATAACTTTTTAAAACCAATATATTGTAACATATGCCATTAATATTTTAAACTCTAATCTTGCTAGAAATACATGTACAGGGTTAGTGAGCTTAAATGTCTTAATATCAATGTTTTGATTCAATATTTTTCAATACTTCAATTGCTTGTCCATTAGACTAGGGATGTAGCGAACGTCGGAAAAAAAGTTTGCGAACATATTCGCGAACTTGCGCAAAACGCGAGCGGTTCGCGAACGGTTCGCGAACCCCATAGACTTCAATGGGAAGGCGAACTTTAACATCTAGAAAAGACATTTCTGGCCAGAAAAATGATTTTAAAGTTGTTTAAAGGGTGCAACGACCTGGACAGTGGCATGCCAGAGGGGGATCAAGGGCAAAAATGTATCTGAAAAATCTGCCTGTGTGTGCTTGGAAGAGATAGTGTAGGGGGAGAGCTGTTAGTGATTTCAGGGACAGATGATAGTAAGTTTGCTGGCTAGTAATCTGCTTGATACTGCTCTGTATTGGAGGGACAGAAGTCTGCAGGGATTTGAGGGACATTTTAGCTTAGGTAGCTTTGCTGGCTAGTAATCTACTGTTCTCTTTAAACAACTGCCATACGTTGACCTTGTAGGCATTGTTTGCCCAGTTTTTTTGGACGCAGCCACTGAAGCACAGTTGCCAGAAAAAATATGCCATATAAATGCTGAAAATAGTAATTTTTCGCCATACGTTGACCTTGTAGACATTGTTTGCCCAGTTTTTTTGGTTGCAGCCACTGAAGCACAGTTGCCAGAAAAAATATGCCATATAAATGCTGAAAATAGTCATTTTTTGCCATACGTTGACCTTGTAGGCATTGTTTGCCCAGTTTTTTTGGTCGCAGCCACTGAAGCACAGTTGCCAGAAAAAATATGCCATATAAATGCTGAAAATAGTCATTTTTTGCCATATACGTTGAGTCAACGTATGGCAAAAAATGACTATTTTCAGCATTTATATGGCATATTTTTTCTGGCCTCTGTGCTTCAGTGGCTGCAGCCAAAAAAACTGGGCAAACAATGCCTACAAGGTCAACGTATACACTACTACAGCGGTGGATACGGATTACGTAAAATATATTATGGCTGCTTGAAAAAAGTCACTCCGGTGTTTTTTCTGGAGACGGTAATATTATGGATATTTAGACAGAATGTGAACAAGGTCACACAGCTAGATGGCAGTTGGTTGAATAACACACTGGGCAAAAAATGCCTACAGGGCAAATAATGCCTAAAAGGTCAACTTATACACTACTACAGCGGTAGTAAAATAAAAAAAAGTAAAATAAAAAAAAATGAATATTAAAAAAAAAAATTAAAGTTGGTGCTGCTGAACTACTAGGAGCAGCAGATTAGCACACCAGTCCCACTCCCCAACACTGCTAGACTAATAGCACTGGGCTCTTATAGTAGTAGTAGTAGTAGTAGTAAAACAACAAAAAAATAAATAAAAGCAGTCCTTACAAGGACTACTGTTATTGCAGCAGTCAGCAGATGAGATCAGAAGCAGGACAGCTGCCCACTGCAGCTACATACAGAGCACTGCAGTAGAAGGTAGATTACTAGCCAGCAAAGCTACCTAAGCTTAAATGTCCCTCAAACCCCTGCAGACTTCTGTCCCTCCAATAACAGAGCAGTATCAAAACGATTACTAGCCAGCAAACTTTCAACTGTCCCTGAAATCACTAACAGGCAGCAGCTCTCTCCCTACACTATCTCTTCAGCACACACAGGCAGAGTGAAAAAACGCTGCAGGGCTTCGGTTTTTATAGGGAAGGGGAGTGGTCCAGGGGAGAGCTTCCTGATTGGCTGCCATGTACCTGCTGGTCTGGGGTGAGAGGGCAAAAAAAAGCGCCAACAATGGCGAACCCAAAATGGTGAACGTCGCGCGACGTTCGCGAACTTCCGGCGAGCGCGAACAAGTTCGCCGGCGAACAGTTCGCGACATCTCTACATTAGACTAATGGGATACATTGTTTTTACCACAAATTGTTTTGGTAGATCATTCTGATTTAATGTGATTCATGGCAATAACAGGTGGATTTTGCTCAGAAAATGCAACCATAAGGGGGTTATTTATCAAGGTCCGAATTTATCTCAATATCGGCTGCTACAATCTGCAATCTAACCTGCTCGGGTTTCCCCGAATATTACCTTTGCGGGAAAAGCTCAAAATTTCCCAGAGTGAATTTTCCCAGAGAACACCGAATTTTGAGTTTTCCTCCGAAAGCTCAGAAAATATCTTAAAATTGCCCGAAACCCCAGACACAACCAAAAATCAATGGGACTTTTATGCAACCTCGACAGGTTTGAGATGCTGTGGTTTTATATTCAAGATTTTTAGCCCTCGGGGTTTAATAAATTCTGAAAAATGTGTTTTGTTTTTTTAAAGTCCGATTTTATTAAAAAAAAAAAATCACGAATTTTTCGGATTTCGGGGAATTTCGGGTATTCGGAGTTTAGTAAATAAACCCCTTAGTGTCGCTGCCATTTTTATGCTGGTGGTGAAAAAGTGTGTACAATAAATCTTACTGTCTTTGCAGACAACGTCTTAGTAAGGTATATCAAATTATTTATGAATATTTTTTGGTGTTTGCCCTTTATTTCATTTACAGCTCATCTGTTGCAACTTTGCACAAAGAAGTACACGCGACCATAAGGTTTAAACCCCATGACCACAAGGTTTATTATTTAATTACAATTAACAGCAGATTATTTGTTATACTATATATAGATATATAGAGATGGAGATAGAGATAGAGATATATCCATGTCAGGAAACATTGACTTCAACATAACTTGTTTAGATTAACAGATGTTAACTTGTGCAATAAATATTCTTTTATACCAATATGTTTGATGTAAGCCTTGTATGTGCACATTTATTAGTTGTGTCATGTATTATGTCTCTAGTATGCAATCTCCTTCAAATATGCTGGATTAAATATAATCAGATAAATCTCAGCAAAATTATGCTGTAATTGGCCCATGCTTTTTTTCACAAATGCTTCAGGTATTAAAGCCAGGAATCCTATGTTATGTTTCTAAAATACAAAGGCTAGTTCAAGTCCGCACATCTTCAATCACACTAATTTCAGCTTGAGATAGAAGTATGTGTTTTCCTACTAGCATACACGCCCCCACACAGATATGAACAAACACAAATACACATTAAAGGAGCATGCAAGGCACATTTATTCACTGTGCTGGAAGTGCTGTCATGTGCTATCGATGTAATGTACCATACTTTTCAGTGGTCGTACTTTTATGTCATTAAAATGAATGGATGACTTCAAATCAAATTTGTACAAAGCCCCAAATTTGTTGAATTACATCCCTTATTTCTAATTATTTCATGAAATATTTAGAACATCTATTTACATAATCCCTCATTATAAGTCATCAGATGCATTAGGATGCCTTTGTATGTTGAGCTTTAACTGAATTCAGTGCTTCATATTCATGTATTTATACACCAAGTTTATGAGGCTCAGTGATTGACATCTTTGCTTACAAAGAGGTCCTTGGCACAGTTTACTGCTTCAACCTCTGTTGTTTTTCAGCTAAATAAAATCACCCCAGTGCAGGGTCAAATACCTAGTGACAACCAAACAAGTCAGCACTGGAATTTATTTATGTCATTTTATTTTACTTAATTACTGTCTCATTAGAACCTGTCTTGATGTTTGAGCTCACTAATATATTTAAATAAATACATTTGCATTCTGTGCGGTAGGGAACTGGCGTCTTTTTGCATCTTTATACAGACGTGCTTTTCAATTATAGTTTATTACATATGTCAAAAGTTAGTGCTCTACTGACTTTCCGGTATCATACTTGGAAGAGAATGCATTCTGGGCAACCATATTTCAGCCAACTTTTAATTATCCAGCTCCCGCTGATATATTTATAAAAGGCAACCATGTTTATAAGGGAAGAAACTTCAGTCATTAAAGTCCCTACTTTTAAAATAGACTTTTGAATGTGTATAAATAACAACACACACACATTCAGAAAAGCTACAAAATATTTATTCACATAATTGAAAGATTTAAAAGTGTACTAAGCTGCTTTAAATCCAAGCTCTCTGGGGACATAGACATCTTTCTACCATTCTCTGTATGTGCTGTTCCTGTATACAGGTATAGGATTTATTACCTGAAATGAGTGGGACCTGTGGTTTTCCATATAAGGGATCTTTCCATGGATCACCATACTTTAAACCTGCTAAAAATAATTTAAGCAATAAACCCAATATTTTGCCATCAATATGGATTAATGCAGCATAGTTACCATCAAGTACAAGCTACTGTGTTATTATTACAGTGAAAATGCAAATAATTTTTACAAGAATTTACAGATAAGGAATCCCATACCTGTAGTAATAATATATGAGCTGTGTATACAATAGCACTATATAAATACAAACACATACTGTATATACATGCATACTACTTTTTAATGTTTGGGCTTCATGTGTTTCATTGGTGTGATACACCCGGAGAATGGTTACATTATGTTAATTTTTAAAAAGAATATATAAGATGTATTAAAATCCTTTAAGGAGTAAGGGGGGTGAATGTTTAGGATCAAGGATCTATTGATAACTTAGTAGGAAGATATACAGTAGCTGCAGAACTTGGCCATAATGATACTGGATTTCATATCTATGCTCTCATGCAAACCCTGTCATCACTTTATGGCTCTAGAGAAGCCCTTCAAAGTCCTTGGTAGAAAAGTGCTGCACTAATTAAATTTTACTGAGGCTAAAGTTCTTTATCTCTGCAGGTTGCTGTATGTGAATGAATATGTAATCAAACTGTTCCAGAGTGTAATATTATTAAACATTCGCCTCTTTAATATGCTGTAACTTTATTATAAATATGCATGTTATCTCAAAATGTAGAATATTAAGGGAAAGTATTCCAACAGTAGAAAATGAAGATGCTTGCTAAATAGATGTCACATTTTTCAATGCTATTTTATTTGCACATAAACCAGTGCTAATCCAAGAATTCATAACATTGTCTCAGGCTTTAGTAGCTGCAGGTTGCAAAACAGGTTCTGTGGCTCGGTTGAAATACATAGACAATAACGAAGATAGTAAGGAACAAAGGTATAAGTAAAATATTTAATATTTATTAAATTTAAACTACCGACATAGTGAGTGGAAAAAATATATGGGTACCATATAAATTTATTTTGATTTATTTTTTATTTTTTGAACTTTGAAGTAATACAAACCAGTAGTTCACTCCTCTCTACATTATACGTTTATAGATTCTTCTAAAAGCAAAACAAAGTAAACAACTAGATGCATATGCAATGCAGATCTGCTCAACTTCTACTCATCTATAGTGATGGGCGAATTTATTCACCAGGCGCAAATTTGCAGCGAATTCCCGCGATTCGACCGCTGGCAAATAAATTTGCGAAAACACTGTGAAAATACACCAGCATCAAGAACGAGATGCCGGTGCCATTTCGCAAATTTTGTGCCATTTCACGAATTACACAGGAAATTCGCTAATTTTTCGGCAAAGCGAAACGCCCCAAATTCGCCCATCACTACTCATCTAGAAAGTTTGAAAATGGGTTACTATATTCTCTACCTGAGAAGACATTTTATTAACACATGACTTTCTCTGAATGCAATGCCCTTTTAACTACATGATCAACAAGGTGATTTAAAACAGGGATTCTTCTTACAACATATTTGCAATACATAAAGTCCATCAGTTATATGTGGGAGACCAGTGTAGACAGCTGTAATCCAAACAGTTAGAGGCTAGAGACTGCTGCAATATACACAAAAGACTAGAGTTCAGCTCACTGTAGACATGCAATGGACAACTTTTAAAAAATTTATTTCAGAAGCCCAAAACTCCACATTAATGGCAAAACATGCATTAAGTAGATCCTGGCACTTGACCTTCACTGCTGCCATCCACCTGCAACTGCATGATTACCTATTTTTCTCGACCTAGGAAAGTAATTGCTTTGATTTTAATAAACATAAAACTTTTATACTTGAATAATTTGCAACGGTTGACCAGAACCAATAGGTCAGGCAGGATCCGGCTTACATACTAACTTCAATGGACAGTTCAGTCAGGTCTTATGGCAAGCTATAAGAACTACCCCTCCACATTGATGTGTATATCTCACCCTCTCCAGTTCGAAAAAGGTCGAACTAAGGAAATTTGAGACATGAACATATTTGCAAATGTTTTATGTAAGCAAGAGCACTTGATTTCCATTTATTACAGGTTGTTAACCTGTCCTATACATTTAAAAAAAACTCAGGATGAGGCCACATGCCATGCTTTTAATGAAATATAATGTGATTGTCAAAATAAGAAATCATATGAGTAATTATTAGTGATGAGTGATGCCAAAAAATTTGTGAAACTGTTGAAAAGTTCGTGAAACAGCAAAAAAATTTGCAAAAAATAATTGAATCAATGGGCAATTTTTTCTTGTGCCAACTTTTTTGTGTTGGCGACTTTTTGTCCAAATGCATAAAGTTAATGGGCATTTTTTCTTGCTTCAATTTTTTGTCTCAGCGACTTTTTTTGCAGCGAGTTTTCACTGAAAAATTTGGCAAGAAAAAAAGATGGCAAAATGCGGAATTTTTACGCAAATTCATGGCGGCAAAACATTCACTCACCGCTATTAATCATCATCATCATTATTATTATTAAGAGAGGAGGGTTGCATTATTATATATACAGTAAGAAAACAAGTGGGGAGCTCATTATATAAAGATTCTGGTACAGTGTTTGACTGGGATGCCAGGGGCCCACCAGAAAACCTTGGGCTGAGGGCCCACTTTCCAAACTATTATAATTCTTTCCTCACTCAACCTCTTTATTCTCCTAGTCTCTTTATTCTTCTCACTATACTCTGTTCTTCCATTATTAAACCTCTTTGTTCCCATAAAGAAATAGGAAATGACCATGAAATAGGCCAAATGGTTAGAACTCAGAAGCAAGAGGCCAACTGACACCTAGGCCCACCGGGAGTTTTCCTGGTATCCAGGTGGGCCAGTCCAACACTGTTCTGGTAGCCAAATGAAGTGGGAATAATAGGGGCAATTATAGATGTGTATTAGTCTGCATACAATGTACTATATTTTCCCATAGTTCTATTTCGATGGGTTTAAAGCAATTATATAATTGGATAGAATTATATATTCTAAGTATAAAACAATACTAAAATCTAATTCCTCATTCATTAAATATGAATGCAGAATAATATAGGATCCTTTTGTTTATGATCATAAAAAGATTTTAAGACATATAGGGGCAGATTTACATATGGTCGAATTTCGAGGGTTATTTAACCCTCAATATTCGACTGCCGAAGGTAAATCCTTCGACTTCAATTATCGAAGTCGAAAGATTTACCGCAATTCATTGATCGAACGAAAAATCGTTCAATCGAATGATTAAATCCTTCGATTCGAAGGATTTTAATCCATCGATCAAACGATTTTTCTTCTACCAAAAAAAGCTTGCAAAGCCTATGGGGACTTTCCCCATAGGCTATCATTGAGGTTCAGTAGGTTTTAGATGGCGAAGTAGGGGGTCGAAGTTTTTGTTAAAGAGACGGTACTTCGACTATCGAATGGTCGAATAGTCAAACGATTTTTAGTTCGAATCCTTCAATTCGAAACCGTAGTCGAAGGTTCAAAGTAGCCAATTCGATGGTCGAAGTAGCCAAAAAAAACATTCGAAATTCAAAGTTTTTTTTATTCTATTCCTTCACTCGAACTGAGTAAATGTGCCCCATTTGTATATATTATATTGTATATATGGATTTATCCAGGAGCTGTGTACTTTGCACAAAATATTGGGTAAAATGAATTAAAGAGAATCGTGATGTAAATATTGAAACTCCACATTGTAATTCACATGTGATATTTGTTCTGTTAGTATTTGCACATGATTCATAGTCACTTCTTACAGCTTAATAGCACATATATAAAATTACCATTTTAGAGATATTAAAACTGAAATATACTGCAAGGTTTGTAAGTCAGGTGTGCAGTTTTTTTGATCCTTTGTGTCATTTATTGTTTATTAGTTAAAGTGAGTTGTGTCAAATAATGGAGTGTGTGGGTGTGCAGTATTTGTGGTTATCGTACCCTGTTCCTTTACAAAATGCTACCTTGCTTTTATTCGTATAAACTGCAGAAACAATAAGAGCTGAAGGAATATGATCATTAAAATGGATTTTAAAACAGCAATAAACAAAAAAGTATTGTACTGTTAAAAAAAGTAATGTATATGATAGATAATGTTTTACTGCTATGCATAATATTTTCTTGGCTGCACAGAGTCTTATATGTTACGCATTGTCTGAGAAATAATAAAATATTTATTGTACCTGGAAGGCTGTATTAGAAATCACTTCTTTTTGTTTCTAGCAGGTTGCTGATTAGGAACTTCAGCTATATGCAGGTAGTGTAATCACTGATAAAATTTTATTATGTATCTGGTTTCAAAACCTTAATATGCAACACCAGACAAAGAACATTTTCTGAATTTAAAATAATAATAAAAGAAAAAAAAAATTACAAAGAAAAGGAGAGAGAACAGGGAACAAAAAAGTCTGACTTCATTGAAGCCACATAATAAACAGATATCAATAAATGCCCACACAATTTACAGGCTCAGGCTGTGCAAGTGGAGGCCTGATACCATGGTAGCATTAAAGATCACTGCATGTGCTCAAATGCACATAACTTTCATCCATCAGCATTAAATTCATTTGTTCTTGCTTCTGTGGTCATTAGTAAAAGACATTCATCTCTGTCATTCTTAACAGCCTCTGGACTTCGAGAGTAAAAAATCCTATATTCTGAAAGTAGAAGCAGCCAATGTTAATATTGATCCTCGTTTCATTGGCGGGGTACCATTCAAGGATACAGCAACAGTAAAAATTACAGTGGAAGATGCCGATGAGCCACCTGTGTTTTCATCACCAACTTACCTCCTGGAAGTACACGAGAATGCTGTTATTAACGGAGTAATTGGTCAGGTATCTGCTCGTGATCCCGATGCATCCGCTAGTCCAATAAGGTATTACAGGATAATATTTACTGTATTCGATTTAAACAGTAAAATAGGACAGCTCTTTTTATTTAAATATGTATAGCAGTGAAAGAATAAAAAAACATGTTAAAGTAAATTATAGTGAGGATTAGTGCTGTAAGTAGCACAGGTATAAGATTTATCTGGAAATTTTAGGATTTGGGATTTTCGGATAAGAGATCTTTCCGTAATTTGGATCACCATTCTTTAAGCCTGCTAAATATCATATACACTTTATATCAAATAGGAATGTTTTGTCTCCAATTTGGATTCATGCAGCTTAGTTATGATCAAGCACAAGGCACTACTTTATTACATGGAAAATGGAAATCATTTTTAAAAATTAGAATGATTTGCTTCTGGTTTTCCAGATAAGGGATTTCATATCTGTACATGTATAACTGCACGGATAAGCATTTTTCTACAGCCGTGCATGTTTTACAGGACAATGGCAATAATGGAACTTTGACACTGTATACAGAAAATTCACATGCATTCAATGGCACTTAAAATGGGATGCCTCATTTAAGAATGAAACACATTTCCATTTTTTTTATACAAGGAATTCCAAAGTTATAGAGGGTGCTTGTAAAGCTGTGTCCACCGCAGATACTTTCTTGTTATCACTGCAAATTCTACAGTCTACAACACAGGGGTTAATGTTTTATCTTAATGTTTTACCTTTGCATATGTAACTTGCTAAAAAACTAAAAGATTGCACATGCATACAAGTAACTAACAGAACCACACTCAGGGGCGTAACTATAGAGGAAGCAGACCCTGCGCCTGCAGGGGGGCCCAGCAGGTATAGGGGCCCCACGAGGCCCTAATTCATATACAGTTTAAATAAATATTGATAAAACAAGTCAACTGCTAAAAATTTGGGGGGCCTGAAAAATAATTTGCTGTGGGGCCCAGTAATATCTAGTTACGCCACTGACCACACTTCTCAATCTACACATACCATACAGACTTTGTTCCATTATATTAAAACTAGTAAATGTGGTATATTGTGCCTAAATAAAAATATCAAAAAGAACGACATCTAGGAACTTATCTAGGAAATTATACTAGATCATAGTTCTCTTAAGTCTAAACCAAATGGAATTTGGAGTTTTTCTAAAGAAGCCACTCGGATGAGTGGTGAAACGCTTTCAAGACTTAATTCTATTAATTGCTGCTTATTATAACCTGGCTGAATGCATCTTCAGAGACAACCCATTAGCTACCTTTAAAGTGTATTATATTACATTAAATGTAATGTGATAACTATATATATATATATATATATATATATATATATATATATATATATATATATATATATATATATATATATATATATATATATATATATATATATATATATATATATATTTATTTATATTTTTGGCTCAGAGAACATGGACCATATTTTCTGCTGCCATTTTGTTGCGTGTTCAATAAGTTGTCTGATATTTCGATTAAAGTGAAAATCCAAAGCACAACAAACAAAATTTGATTGCCAATTAAATGTCTTAAACAGATGAGAAATATATATCTTTGATTGGTTTATTAAAAAGAAGACCAGGTTTCACAGTTTGCTTTAAAAGCATATGTTATATGCTAATTTATATCTAAAAGTGGGAAAAATAACATATGTTCAGTTTGTTTTATCTGATGTTTTAATGAGTGTGTGCTATCATTCAATATTGAAGGCGCAAATGACATTAAAAAACCTTTATTGAAATAAATATTATGGTATTTAAATTATATTAAAAAACCTTTACCAGTGTTACCATTTTGTCTTCTTTGGGTATTTTTACATGATCTAGCCAATGTTACGGATATCAATATTCTAAAAAATATATTTTTATAGGCATTATTATAATTATTTCTTTATATCTCTTTAGAGATAAATACATATAGGTAGACTGTGAAATATGGGAAAAAAATTCACAAAACTTGTGCAATAAGCAAAATCAGACAGTAATTTGGAGGGGGTTAACTTTTAAAAAAATAGAAAGACCAAAGAAATGACACCATGGTATTAAAATATGTAACTGTAGGAAAAATGGGTGTATTTCTATCCATATGTATATATTATATACACTCATATACCCATAACATCTTTAAAAACCCTCAAAACTGGAATTGAATAATTGATTTAAGATTCTGCATAATAAGCAGAGAAACCCTCACTTAGTTACGAAAAAAAGCTTTTCTTTAGTAACAAATGATCTTTGATTTCATAGTTGCCTTTGATATGCAATTTACTACACTGTGTTAGCTAGGGTTCATCATAAATGAAGAAGTATAGGAATAGGTACTGAATCTCAATACATGGATTGCTAAATGGTCTTGCTAATTACAATCATACCGGAAGGTTCAATCACTTATAAATATATGATTGGGAGAGCCTGAGTCAGAAAGCTTTTTGGGAATAAGGTGAAAAAGGAGGATAGGAAGGGAAAGAGATAAATGAAACTGCTTAAAGGGTTAAACTGTCTGCTCTGCTTTCACAATAATCAGTAGAAAACATTTTAATGGCACTACTCTTATCCCCAATATTAACATTCAAGAAAATATTTATTAATCCTACAGTTAATATGATGTAATATGTAATGCTTTATAACTAGCGGTCATCATTTAAAGGAGAACTAAACCCTAAAAACAAATATTTCTAAAAATGCCATATTTTATACTCTGAACTTATTGCACCAGCCTAAAGTTTCAGCTTCTCAATAGCAGCAATGATCCAGGACTTCAAACTTGTCACAGGGGGTCACCATCTTGGAAAGTGTCTGCAACACTCACATGCTCAGTGGGCTCTGAGCAGCTGTTGAGAAGCTAAACTTAGTAGTTGTGGCAAATTATCAAGCAGAAAATTAGGTATGTCTGTAATATAAGCTGATGCTACAGGGCTGATTATTAATTTATGCTAGTTCGCTGGTTTCTGTGCTGCCATGTAGTAATTATCTGTATTAATGACTAATCAGCCTTATATTATGACATTTCTATTCTATGTATACTGTTTATTGTGAGTGGATCCCTAAGCTCAGTAAGTGACAGCAGCACAGAGCATGTGCAGTGAATCAGCAGAAAAGAAGATGGGGAGCTACTGAGGCATCCTTGGATACACAGATCTTTACTTTTAAAGGGCTGTGTTGCTTTGGGCTGGTACAGAAGCTCAAAAAACAATGTATAACATTTCTAGCTACTTCTTTAGTTAAGCTTTAGTTCTCCTTTAATATCTGCCTTGACTATAAAACAGCTTTCATTTAACTGTATACCATGGGGTGTTTTATCCAGGAAGCTCAGAATTACGGCATGGCCATCTTCCACAGACTCCATTTTAATCAAATTATTAAGATTTTTCAAATTGATTTCCTCTTTCTATGTATTAATAAAACAGTACATTGTATTTGATCTTTAAGTTATGATTGATCCTCATTGGAAACCAAACATTTCTATTGGGTTTATTTAATGTTTAAATTATTTTTTTTAGTAGACTTAAGGTATGAAGTTCCAAATCACAGAAAGACCCCTTAACCAGAAAATCCCCAGGTCCTGAGCATTCTGGCTAACAGGTCCCATAACTTTACCAAAATATATATTTTTTTTTTTTAAAAAAAATATTCTTCACACAAACAATGTTTTGATGTGATATATCACTGTACTGTGATGAATAGAGTATTATAAATGGTGTTGATATAACTGATCTCATTACGAAACTTTCATAATGTCTTGTGCAATCTGTTCTGTATGTTTCGATCTGTCTGTTTATTTCAGTTTCTATCCTTATTACAATATATATCTGAACGCAGGATTTTGTATGTATTTTTAGGTTTTCTATTGATAGACATACAGACCTTGATCATCAGTTTAATATTAATGCAGATGATGGAAAAATAACGTTGGCAACTGAACTTGATAGAGAAACTAATATGTGGCACAATATCACAGTCGTAGCAACGGAAACAAGTAAGTGTACTACAGATTGTTCAGTTACTTTCTATACGTGTCATATATATATACTGTATATACTATTTTTCATATTGATTACCCCTTTTAGCATTTATAGGGATAACATCATAAATAAAATGAAAAGGAAGATGGAACCTGTCTTTACTATTCATAAAGTTTTTTAGTATTCTATTATGAAAACTATTCATATAGTTTTTTCTGACCCATAATTACTGTCCGGAATTGTGCCGTGGTCTGTTATCACATTCAGGAGGACTTGTGGGGCTTTCCATTGTGATCAGTATAGCAAGATTTTGTATAGCAGTTTTTCACTCATAAAATGAATTCTGAGTATGATGCAGACAGTGATATTCTGAGATGATTTGCAGTTTTAATAACAAAAACTTTGTAGCCTCACAGAGCAATAGGTTTTTGGTTGTAGGGGTCACAGTGACCCCCATCTGAAAGCTTTGAAGGGTTATAGGAGAAAAACAATCAATTAAACGACTATAAAAGATAAAAACTAGGACCAATGGAAAAGTTGTTAAGAATAGGACATTCTATAAAATACTAAAAGTTAACTTAAAGGTGAACTATCAAATCCAAGTAATTTTGATGACAACAGAAGGCTTAAAGGGCAAGTCAACTCCAAAATAAAAACGTGCCTGTTAACAGAAAATATAATTCTAAGAAGCTTTTCAACTTACATTCATTACAAATTGTCTATGTTTTTTAAGTTATTTGTATATGCATTGCTATTGAAAGCAGTGTCTGCCTGTCCCTTTCTATTCTCTGCCCGGATGGCTCAGACTGTTAGTACAATGTAAGACAAGCCAGCTGATAAACAAACCTGTCTTTGCTGGGGAACCAAGACTTTTGCAACATTGTTTAACAAGTAACAACCAGGAGTAAAGCAAATGCTGTTTTCAATTGCGATTTTTTTAACAAATAACTTTAAAAGCACTGAAATATGAATGAATCTGTCTGAAAAAAATTGCAAAACGGTGAAAATTTGACAATAAAATGTATTGAACACGATGTGTGTTTTTTTTTTTGCCACTATTTATGCAAAACACATTGGAGTCAATGGTTCCCATTAATAAACTTCAAGCAGAGCAGAATGATTCACACAATGAACACATTTGCCCTGCACATGTTTATATTTATAAAGCAGGACAATATCGGTATTTAATCTAAAAAATAATTGTGAATTTTTATTTGTGCTGCGATTGTTCTTAAGAGCTTTGTAAATATGGCATCTTTGGAAATATTTCTGCACACATTCAATGAGTTATGGTACAATTTTGGTGGTGGAAAAATATTCACTAACTAGTTTTGGCAAATTGTAAATTTATATTCACAAAATGACGCTATATTCTCATACAATGAACGTGCTCAGTAGCCACAATCGCTATTTCATTTGTGAACCAGTTGCAAAAATTAGTGCACAATGTGCATCCCACTGCTATTTGCAAAAATAGCAACAAAGGACATAGAGTAGTATTTGAGGATTTAAGAGGAAAATATCCATATGCCACCTAAACTGAATGTATCCTCAATGGGTGTTTTTTTACTGTATTTTCTTTTCACACAGACGCATTAAGGTTAATGGACATTTTTTCATGGTGACATTTTATGTGGGAGGGGGTTCATGAAAGGGTTTGAGTTTAGCAAAATGCTGCATTTTCACTGCAGATGCATGCCTGACTAAAAATATCTGCAGCTTAAAGTGATATATCCAGCATGGTGCTGGAGTGTGACGGCACCCCTGCAAAAAACCTTCAGAGGGTCCCGGCACACTCCTATCCCCATCCTCCCACCACTTCCTGCACCAGCCAGTTCCTGCCCAACTCCACCCATGTTCCGACTCCGCCTATGTCCTGCCTGACTTGCGTCCCCTTCCTCGCTGGGGACCAGGGTGTTTTCTTATTAGCTATAGAGGAAGGAGACCCCACAGTTAAGGGCACACTGCAACTGCTGGATCTGCTTCCTCTATAGTTACACAAGTTACACAAGTTACACAAGTGTGTTGGAAACAGAGTGAGTTCTGTAACAACATATGGCAATGTATGGTATGCATTATAGATGCATATGAATGTGATGAAAGAATAGAAATATTTTCCTATAAAACAATTAAGCACAGGACAGGCAATAAACAAGAGAAGGATTTAGGTATGCTACACCAAAAAGCCTGCAAGTGTCCTGAAGACCTAATAAAAGTAAAGCTGTTGAAGGGTGCAAATCATCCTTTAAATAAACATACCCCATGAAATCGTTATAATTTACAATAGATTGATATGATGGAAAATGTATATCCTAAGCTTGTCATATAAAATAATAATAAAAATACTACAAATCAATTGCAGAACTACATAGATTTTAGACCGTATAATAAAACAGCATAATAATCTACACAGTAGAGCTCCCCAATGTGAAAATTAAAAGCTCAGAAGACAATTAGATTTTCATTTTCACAAAGACTAAGATTCCATATTAAAGTATTATGAGGTGTAATATCATTGTAGCTCCTAATTCTAATTATATTTAAGGCAACCCTCTAATGCGGAGCTCAGTGCCACACAAAAACATGAATTGAGCAATTTTTCCTAACCATTATTAAAGCAGAGTATATTTAAATTGTTTTTGTTCATTTTATATTTTGCTAGAATTTTCAGTATCTTTAAATAAAAAAAACAGAAGAAAATAAATACAAATTTAATGTAGGGATTAAACAAGGATTGCATTTAAACAGTAGCTCAAACAATAATAGTTATGTCATCTATTGCATTATTCTACATTTAAGGGGGTCTGTATATTGAACACAACTCTCTTTCTCTCTTAAAATTTGAGGGGTTTGGGTTTTTTTTTTTTGGTCGAAAAGCTAAATCATATAGCAGCACTCGTAAATGGTATAAAAAAATGCCTGTCTTTGCCACAAATACTTTTTGCTGCTGTACGGTTTCTATTTTAAATAATTTTCTGTTTAGATTTCATTTTGGAAAACTGGGTGGTGGGTACTTTAACAAGCAAACTTTGTTTGCAGGTTACCTTACCTCTGAATTTTTCCATCTTTCAGAAGTTCAAATACAACACCGTATATTGATGCTAGACTTTATAAAAATATTTAATTTGGATTATAGGTCAGCCTATAAAATTCTGTTTACACAACAATTTTAATGTTTACAAATAAATAACAGACTGTATGTTTATTTTGAGTTTCTAATGAGATGGTCAATTAAACTTCCAATTATCCCAGGTAGGGGGAGGGTACACACAACCAAATACATATTAATTTAGAAAAACCTATGTGTGAACTAAACATAAAAATGAATGTTTCTTTATAAGATGAATTTGTATTTTCACCCATATGTTACCAGTTAAAGCCTTTTTTATAATCAGGAAAGTTTACTGTAACTGTATCAAAGTATCTATATTTTCAGTAAAGAAATCAATGCAATCCAATTATATAAAGGCCTATTGAGATCATTATACGAGTCACTTCTAGCAATATGCTAGTCTGACAAATTAGATGCTATTAACATTGAAGCACGTGCCATTCACCAACTGTGATTTTTTATTTGGTCATTGATGTGGAAGAATTTGATTCTAATTGGATTCACTAAAGTGAATGTTCAGTCAAAAACAAATTTGTATTTGTGTACATTTTTTAAATACCTCATAAAGAAGGCAAATTGTGAGTTGTTGAACTAGAGTATGTGGTTATGGTAAACAAAGTTGCATTGTCAAGGAGAACTAATGGAAGCCTTTGGGTAGTTTAGCTAATTAGCTGATCATGGGCAAATTTGATTAACCTGACCACATACATATTAACACAGTGGGCCAAACAAATATGTTCCAAGAGTATAATAAGCACATTATTGAGGGCACAGAATAGCACAGTTGAGAAAGGCCTAGAAGAACTCAACCATATTTTAGTGATGATAACATTTTGGGTTTCGGAACAGTTACCTCACAGACAGAGCAAACTTTGTTTGGGCATTTTGCTTACCTTGTCCTACTGTATTAAAAAGAATAAAGAAAGCAAATTACATGAAACATACTGGGATATTAACCGTTGAACTAGAGTATGTAGTTATGGTATTCTGCATTTTCTTAGAAACTTAAAAAAGAAAGATGCATTGTCAAGGAGAATTAATGTAAGTCTTTGGATAGTTTAGCTGATTGTGGGCAAATTTGATTAACCTGACCACACACCCCCCACCCACACACGAGTAACACAGTGGGCCAAACGAAAATGCTCCAAGAGTATCATAAGCACATTATTTAGGACACCCATTAGCACAGTTGGGAAAGGCCTAGAAGAACTCAACCATATTTTAGTCATGCTAATATTTTGAGTTTTGGAACAGTTACCTCACAGACAGAGCAAACTTTAGTTGGGAATTTTGCTTACCTTTTCCTACTGTATTAAAATAGATTAGTGACACTGTCTTTTCCATTGAAAAAGTGCTGTGGTGTGTCCTGGTGCAGTGTGCACAGAGAATTCTCAAAGCAAACCAGTTTTGTTAGTTAGTATGAGAGAGTTCCCATACATTTTACAAAATTGAGAAGCTGGGGTAAAGCAGAAATAAATTTCATGAACAAAGAATTATATTAGAAGAATCTATACAGATGGTGCAGACTTTATTGGTGCATATGATGTACACAGTACACATCTTACCTTTCACTGAAAGGTGAAAAGAATATGTGACAAGTGCTTCAGTTAAGTGCTCCTTAAATCCACCTTTACCACCTCCTATTTGACCATACATTTCTGGTGCTTCTAGGTTTAGGTTTAATCTTGAACTTGGAACATTATATGAAGTTTGAGAGGCTTTTTAAGGAGGTTTACTTTCCAAGAACCAAATATGATTGCTTGGGATATGCCAAATGCATTTTTCTAAGATGAAAAAAGTTTCATTTGGATAGGATATCTTAAGATTTTGGACTTTTTTTAGTGATACTTATTCAAACAGTTTGAATATTTTCAAACTAAACACAAATACTCTTTTCCTATTAGATTATAAACTGTAGTGAGTGGTGTAATCCTTTCATCTGGCTTTATTTAAGCAAGATACGCCTGCTAACCTGTCTGAAAAAAATTAAAGACCTTCCTAATATAAATCGGTAGGACTCATGGTCGCATTGTTGCAGTGGGTGGGTAGTTTATCATGTCTTGTTTAAACTGGGAATTGACATGTTATAATGTATGATATACTCCTTTGGAAATTATTATTATTGTTATGATGTAGTAGTAGTAGTAGTACTAGTACTAGTAGTAGTGGTAGTGGTAGAAGTAGTAGTACTAATAATAATGGATGTAATGTGGTGCTTACAGATTTCAATGCATTTCTATATTAACTATTTGCAAAATAAAACTTACTGCTGAAATATAATAGTTATAATGTCTTTATAAAGGCATTTATGCAGACTGTAACCTAAAACTTTTTCAAGTAGCTGTCATGACCTAAAATGATCAATCTTATGCAAACAAAGAACAATAAATAATGAAACAGTGTGATAAGATTTCATTGCAATTTTTTGTTTAATATATAAAAATGTTTATTATTCTGTTCACAATAATGTATTTTTGAATGATGGCGTTTTCATCTGTACCAAAAAAATAATCTTATTAATATTGTTATTTTCTAAGCTTTTAAATAGACTATAATGTTTACAAAGTAGATCTTTTTCATGATCTGATAATCAACCAAAGCATAACACAACTGATAAGTATAATAGGCTTATTCATGCATAAGTTTAGAGGACAGAAGATTACTGATTAAAACATGGGCAGCTGTCAGATAATTCTGAATATTTACACATAAACACACATATACACATATATATATATATATATATATATATATATATATATATATACACACACATATACACACATACATAATAAAATGAAATAAAAAGTTGTTTTCGATGAACAGGCTAGATATATATATATATATATATATATAGATAGATGTAGATAGATAGATAGATAGATAGATAGATAGATAGATAGATAGATAGATAGATAGATAGATAGATAGATAGATATAGAGGTTTTTTTTTTTTTGTTTTTAACAAACCAGAAACAGGTTTAATACAATGCATTAGTTATCATGTAGCACTCTTGTAAGCAAAAGTTTTGCAGACATTTGTTAACTGAATGCAATATGGATAAGTTTTGCATCTTGTACAGGTAATACAAGATTCAAAATTTGTATCGGTTTAACACTCAATGCAATGTAGACAATCTCACTAAAATATCCATATTCCCCACTACAAGTAACTGGTTTGGACATTTATTGCTTTGCTCACTTTTTACACGTACTATTGGACGGTTAAGGTTTTGCGCACTTCTTTACTTCAGGCAGTCCCCAAAAGGGTTAAACTGTCTAAGGGCAAGTCCTTAAAAGGAGGTCACTGTGTACTGTGCCTCTTTGGACCCCACTTACTGGAGATGGCAGTTGGTGCCATAAGAGCTTAAAGTGGAAGTAGACCTCCGTAGGAGAAGTCAGTGTCAGGAAAGATCTGTAATAGCTCTCTCTAGGAGTGAGAAAGGTTAAGGTCAGTTGCAGCAGTGCAGTTGTGTCAGAAGAATAGGAGGCACATACAAATGTCACAATGAATTCTAGACATGAAACCAACTGTATATAGAAAAAAAACTGCATTGTAGGTTAAAAAAAAGAACGTATCCCTTTGCATTTGCTGTAAACAACCCTATAACAGTTTCTGGCCTATACCAAAGGAGTCATGTTGCCTGCTCCAGAAAGAGCTGTGCATTCTGTATGCTATCCTTGTCTGTAATTAACATGAATGTAACTTTTTTACCTATAAGAGACATGCATCTGTCAGGTCAAGAATGGCGCGTGTTGCTTCACATTCCAGTGCAATCCTTGCAAGCTATAGGTAGACCACTTGCAATTAATTTATATGGGAAGAAGCTGTAGGTGGGAAAAGGGGTTTAGACTTTTGAATCTTTTGAGTTTTGAATATGGAGTTCTCCCTCTCAGTAATGTCGCAGTCAAAATGCTGAATTTTTGTAGGGGCTTATAGAATCCTTGGCATACAGGTACTATACTCACTCTCCACTGCTTCCTCCCCCTTTTCCCCCAATAAAACCTATTTTTATAAAGCCTAAAGTTTAATTTCATTGTCAGACATTAACAAAAATGACAACTGAATAAAGATATTCCAAAGTTTTTGGACAGATGCGTGCTTACATACTTTTTTATTATTCTGAACAAAATGCCCTGTGTGCTAGTGTTTGTATTGTTTCCCTAGTCCATTAATATCCTTGCTATACTCAGCAGTTATTTTAGATTATTCTGTACATTTGTTATGATATTTATGTATCCATATTTTATATTTCATGACTATATAATATTATTACTGTAGCTTACTCCAAATTTCCTCAAATGTCTACACGTGGCATATCTTGAATAAATGCTTAATAAACTGACCCCGATATTTCAATTTAAAAGTCCATAAAGATACTAAAACTTTGAAGGTCAGAGTAAATGTTTTGCTTTACGTAAAAATGTGAGCGAGCCTTTTATTTTTTTTTAAGGTTTAGAAAAGGTTAATAGCACATACAGTACAGCTGAATCTGATATTCTTACTATGTTCAAATGAGCAACAGCCAAAGGGGAGCCTTAGGCAAGTTTGCTCTACTTAGAGTATTTTAGGATGTTATAAGAAGTAAAAATATATATACGTTTTTTGGCATCAGTGTGTTTATATAGGTCAGAATTAATTATTGATTTGTATTTTTGTATTACAAAAAGCTGTTTTTTAAAAGTGGCATTTGATTCAAAATGGTAAGCATAAAATCTCTGGTTCTTTTCTGACATGTTGAATCATGATTTAGAATGTCTAGTTTGCAATTCTATTCCTTTTACATTCTAATAAGGAACATCTTTGCATGTCAATACAGTAATTTAAAAATATTGCTATTTTGTTTAAAAGTAAGAGCTGAATGCTTTGAATTTTAATTTAGGCATCATGTGAAGTTCTACAGGTAAGTCCGCTTAGAGGTAGAGAATGAAGAGACTGACTTCTTGGAAAGAAGAAAATCAAGCATTTATGTTATATAAAAATAAAATGAAATATTGAACTTACTTGTGTTGAATATACAGCTACAAATAGCAGATAATATAGATTGAATATTCTACTGACCAGACATGGAGATAAAGTCAATTATTGTCTTACCATTTTGGTGGCAGTTAAAGATGGACTTAAAGTTGTCTTCTTCTTGTATACTTGACTTTTTGGTTGGAACAGAATGCCATACAAATGGCCACTGTATACTAAACCTGGTCACCAAACCTGTAACAGTATATTTATGCAACTGAATTTCTGTGACTTAACTGTATTCCATAAATACTTGAGGTCTTTCTTATTACTTTTCTCTATACTTTCCAAAAATGTGGCACTGCCCTTCTATCCGCACCACCTCAACGGATGGTCCTAAGTTGGGCCCATTTGCTAACAAATGAATGTATATTTTTTCCAGAACTATGTATACAGCACAAGGCAAGTAAATACCTTCAGTTTCCAGAAGGCTTAATGCTGCATTTGGAGGGCTTTTTAGCTCCTTTTAGCCCATCTCACCCTAACCAGGCTAGGTTCTCTGCTTCACTACTCCACAAGTCCTACCCACTCAGAAGCCATGTTCCAATGTCTTGAACTGATGAGATCTAACAAAGATCAAAACAGGCTGTCTGCAAGTTTGGATATATGGCTCTTTACTATTAGGTTGTATCTGTGCTATAGAACCAGTGGTTGTGGATGCATAGTTGGCCAAAGGGACATAAAGAAATGATTAGCATATCTCTACCCATAATACCTTATGTGAGACTTAACTTATTTTTTTGTTTTTAAGTCAGTGCTGTGTATATGGCACGAGGCAAGTAAACACCTTCTGTCTTCAGAAGGCTTTATACTGTTTTATGTCTAGTGATGGGCGAATTTGCGCCGTTTCGCTTCGCCGAAAAATTCGCGAATTCTCGTTTTTGACACCGACGCCATTTTTCTCTACGCCGGCGCCCGTTTTAGACGCCGGCGTCCGTTTTTCGAAAAAAAATAGTTTTGACGCCGCGAATTCGCGCCTGGCGAATAAATTCGCCCATCACTATTTATGTCGACAAATCTCTAAAATTTCATAGTTTTCTCTTTAAAAAAACTCTAAAAATTAAAGATTTAATAATTTTGTGAAGATTCTCGTTCATTCAAGTCATGGTATATCTATACAATTAAGTCAAATCGACTGGCCTTTTTTTTTTTTGAAGACGTTTCCCCAGTCATCCAACTGGCTTTCTCAATTCAGAATAAAATTTCCTTTGAGAATATATATCTTCTAGAATGTTGATCCAATCAGCATAATCTGTTTATCACACAGACCAGTACCTGCTGTTCCACCATCCACTAGATCACAAACTGGGGGTCATAAAAACTCTACATCACAGAGCAGACAAGATCCCCACCAGCACAGAGGCTAAGTTTAAAGAGATGAAACATCTCAGAGGGGCCCTGAAGACATGCGGGTATCCAGATTGGGCTTTTGTGAAAACCAGTGGAAAAAGAAGCAATAACACCAAGATTACCGGTGAAGGTGGAAAACAGGACAGGAGAAAGAACTTGGTCCCCCATCTGTAGTTGGGTGTCGGAAAATAAACACCACATAGCTATCTGCTTTAAACCGAGCAACACACTGAGGCAGCAACTAGTTCACCCAAAAGACCCCACCCCAAACAAAAAGAGTAACATTGTGTATGCAGTGTGGAATGTGCAGATTTGTATGTGGGAGAAATAAAAACAATTACATCAGCATACGGCGCAGCACAGAAGAGCCAGCTCCACTGGTCATAACTCAGCCAAGGACCTACATCTAAAAGAAAAAGTACATTTGAAGACTTCAAAGTCCAGATTCTAGACCGGGAGAGCGACTGGTTCAAAAGAGGTGTTAAAGAAGCCATATATGTAAAAACTGAATAACCAAGTCTGAATAGAGGCGGAGGAGTGGAGTGCAACATCTATTGTCTGCCACATACAATGCTGTTTTGGCACCTCTCCCTGGAAGGTTTAATAATGCATCAAAGCTCCAATCTTGCTAAAACAATCAACACCTAATTTAATGACATCATTGTGGATTATGATAAACAAATCATGCTGATTGAAGCAACATGAGGATATATATTCTCGAAGGACGATTTACAAGTTATTCTGCATTGAGAAAGCCAGTTGGATGACTGGTCTTCAAGGAAAAAAAAACACAGCAAGTCCAGTTGATTTGACTTATTTCTATATACAAGATTTAATAAGTTTAAAAACCATAAAAACCACTAATACAAAATTTGGCCAGGTAAAAACTATAAAACCAGGGGTTCTGGATGCATATTTGGCAAAAGGAACATGAAGGAGAGATTTGCATGTCTCCATCCATAATGCCTTTTGTGAGAGTTAAACTTTAATTTTTGGTGACAGCGCTATGTATATGGCACGAGGCAAGTAAATACCTTCTGTTTTGCTGTATTTATTTCCAGAAATCTCTAAAATTTCACGATTTATTAAAGGACAATGCAAGTGCAATAATGAATTTGTGTCCATTGAGAGATATACCTCTGCTCTTGTTATCCTTTGTGTCAAGTCAGCAGATTTTTCAGGCAGTTCTGTGATCAGCAGCAATGGAAAAAAATAATCGCTAAAGAATTCCCACAATTCCATGCTCCTTCACCAAGACTGCTGAGTCTGCACAGTTGTTTATCACACAAGGCATGTACATCTGAAAGTAATCGTGAGAACGCTTGCACTGAATGGAAAAGGAGCACATGAGCATTACAGACATGATTGCATCTAGGGAGGGAAGGATAAAGTATGTGCATTTGCTTTTAGTTCATTGCCGCCATTTTCATTACATCATTACAAAAAAAATATTGTGGCAACAATAAACAAAAAGCTGTATATTCGGGAGGAAAGTACTGGAAACAGAACCAGTATTTAGAATTTATTTTTCAGCAATCAGTTACACATTGGGAAACTATCACATTGTATAATATTACATCTTAGCCTTTCCTTGTTCTTTAAGTTTAAAAACCATAAAACCATTAATACAAAACTTGGACAGGTAAAAGTTGTCGAGATCCTATAGAAGTCAATGGGAGCTGTGCTGATCCTTTTGGACCACTTTAAATCAATTAGAACTTTTAGCGGTTTTCAAATTTTTTTTTCTAGAAATTTTCCTTAAGACTTCATTTTTTAAAATAGGTATTTCAGATTTTTGAGCACATTTTTTCTTGTTTGAACTTTTTTATTCTGAACTTGACAATCGTTGTTTTATAGTATGTGAGTTTAGTTGTAGTTTCAAAATCCTCAATCACTTTGATAAATAAATAGGCCGTTTGGTGTTGCACCTCTAAAAATGTATCTAACCAAACATATAATTATTTCCTTTATGTTGATATGTAATTGGAAGCACTTTTTGGTTGAACCCATGGACAGTATTGCTAGATCTAAGTCAAGAAAAAAACCTCGACAAGCAGCAGGTTAAACCACTGTTCACCAAGGGTGGCTGCAGGGCCAATAGAAGCCAAGTGGTGAATTTGGTGTTAACTACTATTGACATACTAAACTGTGCCAACGGAGTGGCATGACTCACCCCCATCAAGAATTATGTTACAAAGGGTTGTTTCGGAACTTATTCTACCCACAGTTAAAAATGAGGTGGAAGGGGAGGGAGTACTTCACTTGGGAAGTTTAATGGTGTGGTGTTTGTGCACATGTTTATGACCAGTGTTAAAATGGTTTATTTGATTATGTAAAATGCTCACAGGATAACACTGTTAAATAATACACTGTTTATGGTACATACTTTGAAATACCTAGGCAAACTGGAAAATAGTGATTAACATTACATTCTGGAATGTAAAGGGGCCTTAACAGCCCAAATAAAATACTGGCTCTGAAAAGGCCTTGGGTGGGCTGGACATATTATGCAGTATATTCAACACACTCATCAGAGTGTTCATTCTAATTGGCAAATATGTCCCATTTAGATTTGAGAGTCTAAAATCAGACCCTAGGGGAAGGTACCTATTTGTACATGGCTATATACACTCCTGTGAAATCCTACTTGCCAATATATACATCCCCCACCCCTCGAAACACAAGTCATGCAGTGTCTAGCATAACAGCTACTACAATACCCACATGCTATATTAGTAGCAGCAGGAGATTTCAATGAGGTTATGTCCCTTGAGCTTGATAGACTCTGGAAACACCCCACTTAACCACCCCTGAAACACACAAGGCATAGCAGATTGGTTTTATCGTAATCACTAATAGACACATGGCGGATTGCCAACCCGGTGAAGTGGCTCTTTTCCTGCTACACAGCCTCCCAGCAAGCCCTGTCAAAAATAGACATGACCTTTATTAATGCAACTGTGGTCCCATTCATAACACATACATGCTATCTTTCCAGGGGTATTTCCAACCATGCCCCATTATAACTTAAGCTCAAAACAGCACACAAACCTGAAAGGCCCTGCCTTTCTAAAATCCAGGCGGCCATTAACAAACTCCTGACTTTAAAAATGAACATACCTACGGTTGTTCCCATATGTGACTGTGTTAAGGGATACATATGAAACTCCATAGCGGAGTATAAGAAACAATCAAGGTTGGCAACACAAGCCCTTGAAGAACAGGTGGCCGAGTGTGATGCCCGGGCAGCTATAACCCCCACTTCTGACAATTTGAGGCAGCTACAAGAAGCCCAAGAGAAGTACTCACAAAATCTCAAGTCAAAAGCATTGAATCATCACTACTTTAGTAAGGTGTATGAACAGGGAGAAAAGGCAGGATGAATGCTTGCACACCTGGCAAAGGCATAACACACACCACGCCCAATACCAGTGTTAAGGGGCAAACAGGGGACCTTGCCCACAAAGCCTGATATTGTCAGAAATATGCTGATAGCTTTCTATTCTGACCTATATACCAGCAAATTAGCTATTCCCAAAGATGAAATCACTGTATTTTTTAAACTTAGTGACCCTCCCAAGAATTCAGGGACCTCCTAGAAGCAAATCTCACAGAACCAGAAATATCGTACAAGAAGCGGTGGACTCCTTCCCTATGAGCACAGTGGCAGGCTCTTATGGCCTACCAATAGAAATTTACAAAAGGCATTCTAAGACAATGGTGCCACAGCACCTAAAAATGTACAGTGAAGCCGTTTGGATTAGCCATTTGCCTCAGTCCTTATATGATGCCGCAATAGTCTTGCTGCCCAAACCTGGGAAAAACCTGCACCTCTGCGAGTCTTTCCGTTCCATCTCACTCCTCACAGCAAATGTGAAAATATATGCTAAGGTCCTAGCTAGAATGTTTAATAAGGTCATTGCACAATTAATGAATCCGGACCAGTTAGGGTTCATACCAACTAAGACCCCTAGACTAAACATGAGAAGGCTTAAAAAAAAAAGGCAAAAAAGCTATTTGCAGGGGTGCACAAGCCTGATCAGCAAATTTATTTGGGGTACCTCAAGACCACGGCAGCAGATGTATCAGAGATGGATCAGGTCCTATCATTACAACAACTACACATTGCCAGAGAACTCCAGCACCACAGGCTAGCTACAACCCTGACTGAACTCTTCCGACACCCCAACCAGTAGATGGTTAATTGCCCAATTATAGACACCCTGTTGGAAACTAACTTTAAAAGGAAACTATCTGTCCTGTATAAATATAAACAATATAATAATTATGTAAACCACTATACAGTATGTAGACAATGAAATATGGGCCAGGGGAGCATGGGAGGAGGACATAGGTCTAATATCTTGTTTGTGCACAATTGTACTGGAGTGAGGGAAAGGGGATGCTAGGAAATGCATGTTAACAATTGACCTGAATGATACTTTGGATGTGCATACAAGACATTCCCTCGCTAAAGCTCTAGTCTACCTGGGAAGGTAAGGCGTCTGCTTATTCTACACTGGAAAGACCTAACACCTCCCTCACTACAGGAATGGAAAAAAGATATGAAGGACTTGGCATCCCTTGAACTGATTGTACAAGATAAAAGAGGGCAAATGCTCAAATACAATCAAATCTGGACACACTGGAATAGCTTTATAGTTATTATAAAAGGTTGAATCAGACAAAACGATTATGTCAATAACTTGTTTTAATAAAACTTCCTTTTGAGCAAAAAAAAAAAGCTTAAATAAAATATGTATATATTTTGCAGACCACTAAATAAAAACTCTAAATATCAACCAAACAACAAATCATAACTTGATTACAGATTGCTCCTCAGAGGACAATCCAAAATTTGTCACTATGCCTCATTTCATCCAATTTTCGTCTGACAAAAATATGTTACTCTTCTTTCTTTCTCCTTTGGAAATGTCAGAAAATGTTAGTTCTTTACATCTCTATACTAAAATGTCAGTTAGACCTTCTGCTGTTAGTTTGAATGAATGCTTGTTCCTAAAGTGCTTCTCTTTCTTTTTTTTCGCCTAAAACACAGTTGTAATCTCTTAAATGAATTGCACTCTTTAAAGCTATATAATTATTGTAAATTACTTTCAAACTGTATAGTTCTTCTACGTCCGTATCTATCAACTTAACATCCTGCTGAGAACCGATAATTCTCTTCTACTGTTCTTTTCCCATTGGTCGGCAATTATTTCACTCTCAGAGTGAAATAGCTTAGTGCAGTGGATACATTTACAGGAAATCTAGCTAATTAAACTGATTGTCATATGTTCACCTTATACATTAGCTAATACCATTGTGGATGTGTTTGCAAATCTCGATGACTTGATCTCTCTAGCATTTAATGGACTACCAATTAAGTTCTTTTAAACTCTGAATTCTAGAAGAACCTAATTTTATAGAATGGATTTCATTTAAAAAAAAATTTTTTGCAATCTTGTGCTTGCTTATTGTAATAATAAAATAAATGTTTTCTATTAATAACAAACAAGCATTTTTTATATTATATATTATTTATATAAAATGGGAATGCATTAGATATTTAAGCTAATAGACTAAAATAATGTACAGATATGGGACCTGTTATCCAGAATGTTTGGGACCTGTGGTTTTCCAGATAATAGATCTTTTAATAATTTGGATCTTCATACCTTATGTCTACTACAAACTCATGTAAAAGAGGATTAATTTTTTTCTTAGTTTGGATCAAGTACAATGTTTTATTATTACAGAGAAAAAGGAAATCATTTTAAAAAAGTTGGATTAGTTGGATAAAATGGAATCTATGGAAAACAACCTTTCCGTGGTTCTGAGCTTTCCAAAGATACCGTACCTATAGCTTATTTCTTTTGCATTCTCTGCAATACTTTATAAGCTGGAACCTTCAGATAACTTCAATTTCTGTTGTTTGAAAGTACTAAAATCTAACATTTGTTTATTTATCTACCCTTACATCCTAACCTTTGCTGATTAATAATATGTATGACCCTCAAGTAGTATAAATTTTTTCAGCGGATTTATTATGGCTCGAGGCTGGAAATTTGGATTATATAGGCTTTAGTTAGGTAATTGAATTTGTATTTAAGAAAGTTGCCAATTAATAAGGAGTTTCCTCTTTCCAAAATTTCCCAATTTTAAAGATAATACAAAAGGAACTTCAAATCATAGAAGAGAACATTCTGAATTTTAGCATGTGTAAAATCTTTTTTTCTTTTGCCTCAAAATCCTTATTATGCTATTCAAGTTGCTAATTCAAGTTCATGATACATAGTAGAGCAAGACTCCAAGTAATCTAGTAAAATAGAAGTATGATCTAATTTGAAAATCTTCCACCAAGCAATATACATATAAGTAATTATTAATTATGTCACATATATAGCCATATAAGAGGGTTAATTGTGCCCTGGCTATATTTCATATGGAAAGTTATTGAACAAAATATATATATATTATAATTGAAAAAAATTAAGACCAATGGCAAATAGTTTCAGAATATCAATGTCTACATCATACTAAAAGTTCATTTCATGGAGAACCACCAGAAAGTTTATGAGCCATAGAACATTATAATTGGACAGGATATTTTAGAGAAGTGCTCTAGAACAATGTTTATATAAAATGTCTAGCTTTTGCATGGATACTTCCATTGACTTTCTGCTAGCTGAAAAGTACATTGTACTGCATAATATAAAATAAGCACAGCTATGGAATGTGAATGTAGTATCAGATCACTTAAAACGAAAGGGTGCAAAGCGGTCGCCTCTTTATGGTTATTCCTGTACAAAGCACTCACCACACAACCAATAAAGCGAAAATAGGTGAATGAACCCTTTCCTGTAGAAAATAAAAACAAGTGTGTTTTTCAGTATTAGTTCAGTTGCACTGTATTGCAATTTGTTGCGCTATATTTTTCTCTCATCTGTTTCTTGCACCTTTCATGAATGACATTTATAATGCAACAGCACCCATTTTTGCAGGACTGCAATTGCAGTAGCACTTTGTAAATGATCCCCTATTTATTGTCAAGAAATGTAAAAAAATACCTTTTAAGTAAATATATCTAAATTGTGTCCTAAAATGGCTTACATTCTCATGTGACTGTTGCTTTAAGAGTTTGTAGTAAATTACTGTGCCGTACATTTAACCAACGCTTGATAACAATTGATTTGTAACTAGACCCTGACATGTTTATAATATTAGGAACATGATAGGTAGGACAGCATTAAGTTCCCAAGCCTACGTGGCTGTGGGGAAATGTACTTCAGAATCTATGTAATACCGTAGAGCACATTTATCATGTAAGAGAATTTTAGACACTGATAAATCAGGTTCGCAGAATAGCACAGTAATTGCAGTGATTTGCTTTTTGCTTCGGTAATCTAGGCCACAATATATTTTCATACACAAAAAGATCTATACCGCTTCTATTCTTGGTTATCCCCAATTAATTCTAATAAATCAATACAGAATGGAAAATTAAAAAAAAACTGTTTTGCAATTTGTATTTTGCTTTCATTAAAATATGAAAGATAAACAGTGATCACCCAAGTGCTTTTATGGATTTAGTAAATTCAATACGAGAAAGGTAACACTGTGTGGTAATAACTTCCACGTTCTGAGCACTTTATTGTGCCTTTACAGACAGACCAGATGTAATTGAAACTTTATTCTATCGGCTTCAGCATGTGATAGGTGGCACATTGTACAAATCCTTACTATCTACTTATATTTCTGACATTTGAAAAATAGGATTCAGCATGAAAATAGTCCCTCTGAAACCAATTTCAATTTTATAGTCAGGCTGGTAGAATATAAAAGCTAGAGAGAAAATACAAAAATCCATTAATTGTTAATTCCCATTTTGGCTAAACCCCAGAACAGAACCTTTTCTTGATAATTTGAAATATACCAAAAATCAAGCTATTGCTCTGTTTTTAACAGTACAATGGATGGATGTGCCAGGGAGTTGCCACCTTAACAAGCAAGAAGCATTTAGAATTAATTGTCAGGCTATGGTAAACACTCTAAGAAGCTAATGGAGGAACATGTTTGTGTTATAGAGCTTAACTATAGTCTTGTCCAGCACATCTCTGCTTCTTGCATACTGTAAGGATAATACTAAAATACTAAAATAATAAGTCAATGTTCTGTATAAATCCAACTAACTGTAAAATCAATTACAGTGGCCCCTTACCTCAGTCTGGAATATATTCATGGCCAAGGTAGATATATACAGTAGCCTGTTAGCCAAATAGCCTGAGGACAATAAACATTTATCAAATGAAGCTGCAAGTTTAGATTGTGATGCCTTAATAGTTGTTGGATGACATGCATTACAATGTGGGGCCTAACACACTCAAATCTTTGTAATGGGGCATCTACAGATTTGACTTCTATTTAGATTCTAGTTAGATTTAGATAACAAGTCCTTAATAAAATCATACATTTGAGCTGTAGTTATAAAGGCCAGATGCTGATAATATACTCAATTTATGTATTGCAGGTAAACTATGGCCTTGAAAAAAGGCAAAGCATCAGCTGATGAGCTGACATAAGTACAGTCTTTTTTTTTTTTATTGAGAGCTTGCACAGAGAAACTTTAGACAAGGTATTAAGATACATATCTTAGTTTCTGAACATAAGCTACTAGTTACCAGATATACAAATGTGCAAATACTTTCTATAACCCAAAGCACATCATCACTAAAAGAGTTACCATATGCCAAAAAAAGACAAAAATTGATTTGTGCCTTGCTATTGGTGTACTTGTGAGCATTACTAATATTATGGATTGTTAAAGCGTGTTCAGTACATTATAGCTGCGGGCCAAGTCCCCAGGTCTTTCAGTAACCTTTTTGTGACCCTGTAGGTGTTTAGTCAAAGATGCCTGGAAGGATTTAACAGCCTCTTGCAGAATATGTGCTCTCAAATAAAATGTTTCATTACTGCAGTCACAGAAATGTAAGATATATTTTATTATTTAGGGCTCAAAGGAAGCTACTGCATCTATTAAACTCAATGACTATAATCCTTCATATATTCTTAAATCATCAGAAATTGCCTTAGGATCCCTTTTCATGACAACATAGCACTAACAATGTAAAAAAAAAATGGACTATCAATAGTTCACATGGGAGTTCCACAGCTAAGCATCTATAGATACAGGGAACCACGTACATCTTCAGGCAGTTTTAGAAGCAGCACACCTGTAAGTATAAGGTTTTTTTTTTTTATTATTTGTGCAGAAAAGGTTCCTGTAAGGTTTACATTATAGGTGGAGATTTGTATCTCCTGTAGCAGAGTAGGAAGATGTTTAATTGATTTCAGTAGTGCAAGAAGTGTAATATGCAACCATAGAAAATAAACCAATTAACAGCCAGCTAGAAGTAACAACAACTAGTTGCCTTGTGGGATGTTAGTTATTGGTGGGATGTTAGTAATTATTGGTGGGATGTTATTTAGTGACAGAAAAGTAGTCACAGTATTATTAAGTCAATGGCATTTCAAAGGCTTAAGGGCCAACATTTTAATCTTGATTGAAGTTTTTTTTTTTATTTATGATCGAATTTTTTATTTATGGCTGTGTTTTTACCCACAATAGCATTTCCCCCCAACTGAGTTAAAAAAATCTCTCTACTTAAAAAAAATGTGATTTTTATTAGGTTTCATAAAAATGACTGTAGAAGGATAAATGCGATGACTGATGATTAAAAAATTTGACATTTTGCTGTGATTTGTTTGAATTTTTTTGACAACACAAAAATTAGTAACTATGGTCCTTAGCAAATTTTTCCATCTTTGCAATGCATCAGTAGAGACTTTTTTGTTTACATTGCTTTTGTTATTAAACTGGTACTAAACTGGAAGCAGATTCAATACAAGAATCTGGTTCCTCGTTGTGTGTAAGGGATGTGAACCTTTCAATACTTAACAAGAATATATACAGTGAGAGTAAATATCCAGTCATTCTATAGAGTAGGCATATTGTAGGTAAAAATTTTCAACAGGTTTTGCTGTGAAAAACAAAACAAAATATACTCCAATAAATTATTAAAAAATGTGTGGGTTGAAGTCATCACAAAAAAACAGCCATTGACTTCAATGTGTTTTGTGGATTGTTTGTGGTGAACCCAAATGGGACACATTCACTCATAACTAGAGAGTATTAGGCAAAGCTTAAATGTGGTGGTATGCTGAACTTATTTATTAACTCTCCAGATCCCAAAAATGAGGTGGATCCAGTTATAAAGGAAAGGTACTAGGCTACTAAAAGATTTTAACGCACATAATCAGTGAAAATGTATTATTATTATTATTAATAACATAATAATACACAAAAGCTATGAATATCTTGTAAATTATATACTTAAACGGTGAGTTCTGATGTCATCTGTTATAAACAGTGAGTTCTGATGTCATTTCTGTCACATGACTCACTTAAATGTGTGTATAATAATAAATAAAGTACCCCCAGTTGCAAAATATGAGGATATTAGAAGTTACCTCGGAGTTCCATGACCTTCGGCTTCGTGTTTTTATATGGTCAAGAATCTCCTCGGTAACTTTTAATATCCTTATGTTTTACAAGAGGGGGTACTTTATTCACTATATATTGTTATATTTGTAATACATGACCTATGGCTAATTATAGATTCTAAGCAAGAGCTTATATTAATGGAAACAATTGGATACCTGTTGAACCAATGAATTATAAATGAACTACTGAATTTACTAAAACTACCCTATTAGCGTTGCCTCTCATATGAAGGACTAACCTATAGGAAGAGATGGAGAAGCATTTGGTATCTTTAAGAATCTGTGTAACATTTGTGTCGCTTGAATAAGTCTTTTGACAGTCAAAACAGGTTTTGCTAATAAAACCTGCAGCACAGGGCAAGACCTAATAAAATCTATATCTATACGAAGAAGTCAAATCAACTGGATTTGCTGTATGATTTTTTTGGAAGAAGTTTTGCTAGTCATCGACTGGCTTTCTCAATTCAGAATATATCTTGGAGCAAAATTACATGGTCTTTAACTGCAGAAAGATCTTGTACAAGTCATTCTCAATTGAGAAAGCCAGTCGCATGACTAGCAAAACATCTTCTAGAGAAAAAAAATACAGCAAGTCCAGTTTATTTGACTTATTACTAGCAAAACATCTAGAGGAAAAAAAATACAGCAAGTCCAGTTTATTTGAGTTATTACTATAGGTACAGTATACCATAACCTGAATGAAAGAGAATCTTCATGTTTACTATACCTGTGCTCTAGATTACTTCTAACTAAATATTATGCTGGGTTAATCACCAAACAAGGGGGAAAACCAAAAAAAAAAATTTTCAGTTTAATCTATGAAGTCAAACTGACCTGAAATAAATGATAGTTTGAGTTTCAAAACTAAACCCTCTTGCTGTTCAAATACCATCACTTGCTTTCCAAAAGCAAGGGTATTCTAACTAACACATCAAGTTTCTCTCAATTTGGAGAGCTATTTGCTGCCTGACTGCATTGCTGACACATAAAGAGAATGCATCCAACACTGAAGAATCATAGTCATTTATAATAAACCTTCAGCATTTTTTTTTTAAGAATGTATCTACTAGTTCACTATTGTTAAGAGAATCTGCCATCAAATATTAAACAATCTTTCTTTACACATTTCTCACACAGTTACATCTCATTACAGAACAATGTGTTGTTCATACTTTTTAACTCCTTAAATAATAGCTATAAATAATTCAAATTATCTGATTTTATATTGTGCATTGGACTTTCAAATCCTTTCAAGAATCACATACTGTATCTATTTAGTTACGTTTACATGGGATGAAAAAGCAAGCTCATTATTTTTTATTCAAGTGGATTTTTTTTAACAGAACCTGTAACTTATAAGTATTAATGTTTGTTAAGATCTTCTGTAGAGAATGCTAAAGTGCTAAAATGAAAGCAGCCCTCTCAACACTCTTATCACTCCCTTCTTAATAAGTAACAATACCTTGTAGTAAATTGTGTTCATAGACTTCACAGGACAAGGGCATTTGAATACATTCAGGAGCTTGTCAAATTTTTCTCCTGAAACTTGGCCAAAAAGCCCCAAATCATTTTACATTGCTCACTATAACAACTGGCAGAAACATAAAGCACCAGCACTTAACCAATTCTCCTTTAAAAATAAGCACTGCAGCTACTTAAAGGATGGGTTAAAATTTTTCTTGAAATGTACCACTGAGTGGATTCAAAAGTAACTAGAGCTGGCTAGGTAAGGGGGTATTGCAGCTAAAGATTTTCTTTGCATACACAAAATACATTGTTCTATTTTATCCCTCCTTTGACAAATATAGTGATTGCAACACTGGAGCGAGCTGGGAGCTGTCTCTTTGATGAGTAGAAATGACTCCGCAAAGTTCAATAACGTATCATCTAGCATTTCCTATTATATCGGTACAGCTAAGTAAAATTTAGCTTGCAGGAGTGGCTGGAATCACGGAAGTCCAATATTTGTTGTATTTGTTCCATTATTCATATTTAAAGCGTAAGGCTAAAGTAATAGATGAAATATTGGCTGGAAAGATTTCAGTATGCCTGCACCATATATTTTCCCACAAGGGTACTGAAAATTTAGAAAAGAAGGTTAGCAGCAAGTTTGTGCATAAAACAGAATGGGAAAAGGATTCATGCATAGATATGTATGGTTGTACACTTGAAATTAGTAAGTAGGAAATTACAAATACCCTGTATATAGAAAATAAAATACATTTAAGTACAAAAAAAAAAATGAATGAAACATATTTGCTAGGTATGGTCCCATTCTAACAAAATAACTAAAAAAAACTCTTACTTTTATATTTGACCATATACACTTTACAGCAGCATATGCAGACAACAACATACATATGGGAGAATCTAATACTATAAGTCTTAAACAGAAAGACTACTTTCTGCATGAGATTTTTTCTTTCATGTTTAATATGCCTTTTGTACAAACCCCCTACAATCACTTAAAATTTGTTTTGTAGTAGCTGTAGGTATGGAATCTGTTATCCGGAAACCAGTTTCAGAAAACGCCGAAATACAGAAAGCCGCCTCCCAAACTCAATTTATTCAAATATTCCAAATATAGTTACATAGTTAAATCGGGTTGAAAAAGGACTTTTTTCTCTTTTAATTGCCTTCTGTGGTGAAGTTCTCCTTGCTAAGTATACAGGTATGGAATATGTTATCCAGGCATTGTTTTTATTATTACAGAGAAAATGGAAATAATTTTTAAAAAATGTATGGGAGATGGCCATCCCATAATTAGGAGCTTTCTGAATAATATGTTTCTGGATAACGGATTGCATACCTGTAATTTTTATATAGCTCTTTTTCACACATGAAAATATTAATAACAATAATATGAACTGTAAGTAAACTACATGCAACTTTTCTCCTCCGGAAAAACATTCAAAAAGGTTGAGAACCAGAAAAGGATTTTTCCAAATATTAGTAAATCTAGGGCTGCCATTAAGTACCTTACTTTTCTCAAGACTACACTGCAGCATCTGGTGGCTTGTCTCATTGCTTTCAAACACTTTGTGCAATACTAACATTAAAGCAAAGAATCAAACAATGACAAAAACAGTTACCTTCAGGCTTCCTCACACTTAAAATGCTCCCTAATAACATTTTACTCAATTACTATGCTTTTTTCTAAACACATTTAGTACTGACTTTATGCAAGTTTTGGTTCATTTGGAAAGGTTAAATAGGCATTAAAGCTTCAATGATTCTTTGGCAGTGTTTAAACCTTAGGCAGTCTGAGTGATTCAGATGGCAATTGTCCTACAATATCAATATTAAATAAGGCATTTATTTTAAACAAAACATTATTCTGACAGCATGTTCATTGTTGCATTATTGGAAACCCAACCTTGAAGACTTTATAACCTGAGTGATATTGCTGTGAAAGTAATATGATGGAGGATACAATTTCATAGTTGAGGAGTTGTCTTGGATGTTCATTTACAATAAGTGCATAATTAATAACAGCTACAATGATAGAAACTCAGGGTTGCTTTGTAGGTTAAAATGATTGGTAGACATTAACAAACATAGAAACCTTGTGACCTTGACACATCTATGAAATGCTGTACTATATCCTGATACCTGCATTCCAACTATAAAGTATAGAGTCTAAATCAAACACTTAGGGGCACATTTACAAAGCTCGAGTGAAGGATTCGAATTAAAAAAACTTCGAATTTCGAAGTGTTTTTTGGGCTACTTCGACCATCGAATGGGCTACTTCGACCTTCGACTACTACTTCGACTTCGAATCGAACGATTCGAACTAAAAATCGTTCGACTATTCGACCATTCGATAGTCGAAGTACTGTCTCTTTAAGAAAAAAGACCCCCTACTTCGGCAGCTAAAAGCTACTGAAGTCAATGTTAGCCTATGGGGAAGGTCCCCATAGGCTTGCCTGAGATTTTTTGATCGAAGGATATTCCTTCGATCGTTGTATTAAAATCCTTCGAATCGTTCGATTCAAAGGATTTAATCGTTCGATCGAACGAATAATCCTTCGATCCATCGATCACAGGATTTGCGCTAAATCGTTCGACTTCGATATTCGAAGTCGAACGATTTTAGTTCCTAGTCGAATATCGAGGGTTAATTAACCCTCGATATTCGACCCATAGTAAATCTGCCCCTTACAGTATTTGGCAGATTACATTCTTTAAACACAGCTATAAATATTATATTGATTTATAAGTTTTTAATGCTTTTATGCAACTGCAACTGTAGTAACATACACATTATACAGGGAAATTCACCACAAATTCGCTCCTGCCAAATGTATTCACCCATAACTATACCTTTGTCAACTTTATATGCGAATGCTTGTAGGCAACATCTATTTCCTGTTCTAATTGTTACTTTAATTGCTGAAGAACAATACTATATGTACTATATGATAGCACATTAGTTTGTGATCCCCAGGAAAATAAAAACCACCTAAATAAACTTTTACAGGAAGGACCCATGCAATTGTTGTCCACCCAGTTAGAGAGTATATGGGCATCTAAACAGTACTATTATTAAATTAATTGTTTCTGCATTAGCGCCAATAGTATTTAATGCCAAAACAAATGAAATCCAGTATCAAAAATAGCTTCTCAATTAATGTCTGCTTCAAAGGTTGTTTCATAGTGAGTGATGGAATAGGTTACTTTCATTGCTTTCATTTGTATTCAGCACCACATGTCCATGTACAATGTCTTTTGAAGTGACAAACCTATAACCAAGATTTAGTTGATGTTTTCAGTGACCTGATTGTGATTCAAAAGCAACAAATACTTTTCTGCAGTCAAGTGCTTCCCAAATTAAGGGGATTCCATCGCCCACAGAGTCCATTTTTAACCAAATAATTAAATTTTTATAATCATTTACTTTTTTTAATAAAAATGCTTTGTATGTTATTGTAACTAAAACATCAAAGTAACATTAGTGGCAAAACACTACTTTTGGTTTTATTTCAGGTTTTCTAGTGAACATTAGATACTGTATGTCGAACCCAATTAAAATGCTTTCTGATCTCTTATATTATTTGGAAACTTATTTACATCTCATACTACCTGATTACTTTGATCTGGCCTTAGGTGGATTATACACAATTTGAAGTTAACAAGTTAAAATAAACTGTCATGGGCTGTGCCATGCCAGTATTAACCACTATAAACAAAGCACATTCACTTATCATGTCTAACAATCAACAGGTCTATAGTGAGTTGATAGTTGGTTTCAGATTAAGAAGTAGTAGCTAAATGGCAACTGTAGGCAAGAACAGAAAACTGTAGGTGGAATTATGTAGTGAAACAGACCAGGTGGAAAGAGGAGATGTATGAATGTACATGAGTTTTTTTTTTATAAAGAGTTATGTATTCAGCGCTTTACGTTTCTTAGAATACATACTGTAACAATGTGCAATCTATGTATTTATTACAGGTATAGGATCTTTTATCTGGAATGCTTGGGACCTGGTGTTTTTTCATTGAAATGTTTTCATTAATCTAGTTCAACATACAGTAGCTTACCTATACTAGAAAACATGAAATAAACCCAAAAGTAGAGTTTTGCCACTAATATTGCTTTATCATCATTGTGAATTACATTATGGACTAACACTACAATAAGAAAACGGGTGGCATCATGCTAAGTCAAATGAGTCATTATTTTGTCAAGTCTATTTTGTACATGAGGTGAAAAAAGTATCCTGACAAAGTAATAAATTGGGCTGCTGATAATTATGAATAAATCGGCACTGAGATATGATTAATGATTAAAGATCAACTAGAACTATCTTAAGAACAATAGCCAATATCTACCACAATTAATGTATATATCTGGGTATTACTAATGTTTGTAATATTTGTATAACTATTATTTGTATATTAGGGTACAAACGTATTTTACTGTATTAAATATATTTTATCGTTGTCAAATACTAGCAATACAATTCTCATGTAAAAATAAGTAATCAGGAATTGTGTGGTGTTCCCCAGATACACAATGATGTATGTCCTGTTTTTTAAATCAGCCTAATAAGCATAAGGAATACTGAGAATATGTGAAAGTAAATATCAGCTGGTTAAAACCGGGTCTTCGAAGACTTTTATCTATCAATACAAACCTAAATAAATGTCTCTGCTCCTAAAGATTTATTCAGACTCCCTAAAATGTTGGCTTGCTTTGTCCTTTAATTTCCTTTAATTTCTCAATTTCTCTTGATATAAAATGACTTTCTTTTAAAACATTTAAACGGGATAGGACACTCGATTCATTGAAATGTGTACAGCACAGTGTGTGTGTGAGCATTTTATTTGTTCTTTTAGGAAACCACAGTCAGATATCCAGAGTGCCTGTTGCTATCAAGGTTCTTGATGTCAATGACAATGCGCCTGAATTTGCAACAGACTATGAAGCTTTTCTTTGTGAAAATGGAAAACCTGGGCAGGTAAGTGGGCCTTTGCTTACTCTAGCATCATTAATCAATAAAGGAACACTGAAAAGTGTAGAACATCTCTGAGAGTCTACTGAAAAGCTTTACTATTATAGTACAATAAGAAAATCAAAGTTGAACAAATATAAGGCATTGTAAGTGGCCTTGAAAAAAATAACTTTGGCTATTTTTCACTCTATACTGCTATTTTCTCTGATGTATAAACATGATCATTCATGCAGCTTCTTTTATAGCATATTTCTATTGACACCTGAAGGAAAAAAAAAATATTTTTGTCTTACCTTACGGTTAGAAAGTATAGAAGCTGAATAAAGAGCAATGGGATATAAGACAGATGGCAATGAATATAGTTCTGAATGGTTGCCATGGAAAAGCCATTCACAGAAAGCAAATTATTCCATGCAGTAGTATGCAATTATGATACCTCATGCTCATTAGATCAGTCTATGCTTAAAGAAACAGTAACACCAAAAAAATGTAAGTTTTTTAAAGTAATGAAAATATCATGTAGTGTTGCTCTACACTAGTAAAACTGATCTGTTTGCTTCAGAAACACTACTATAGTTCATATAAACAAGCTGCTGTGTAGCAATGGCAGAAATTGAAAAACGGCACAGGTTAACTAATGGATAACATAACACCATTAGACAGACAGAGCTTATTTGCGATCTGCTGTGTAACCCGAGCCTTTTCTTCTTTGAATGGCTGCCCCCATTGCTACACAGCAGCTTATTTATATAAACAATAGTAGTGTTTCTTAAGCAAAGACATTAGTTTTACCAGTGCAGGGCAACACAACATTATATTTTCATTACATTAAAACACTTATTTTTTGACGTTACTGTTCCTTTAATGTCATATCTCTGAAGAAAATAAACATACAACTGCGGGTTCATTGAGCAATTTAGTGAAAGCCTGACTTATTACAACATTAATACAGGTATGGGATCTATTATGCAGCAACCCATTATTCAGTAAGCTACGAATTACGGGATATCCCATAGACTCCAGTTTAAGCAAATAATATGATTTTTTGAAAAAGTATTTCCCCTTTCTCTGTAATAAAAAAGATACCTTCTACAGGATTCCAATGAAGGTACAGCATAATTAATCTTAATTGGAGCCAAAATAATCCTATTCGGTTTAATTTTTATTATTTTTTTATGTTTTAGTAGACTTAAGACATGGAGATCCAAATTATAGAAAGACTCCTTATCCTGAAAACCCCAGGTCCCAATTACTGGTCCCATACCTGTAATAATAATTCTTTATTTATTTTATCGTGTTGACATATATCTTAGCACTTTACAGAGATCATAAACCAATCACTAAACCAGTGGGGCTTATAGTCCTTATCACATTCACACAGACTAGGCTCAATACCTGACTGTAGGTTTTTGGAATGTAAGGTGAAACCAGAGTACCCAGACACAATGAGAACATAGTGGGGGTCATTTATCAACACTGGGCAAATTTGCCCATGGGCAGTATAGCATGGCAACCGATCAAATTGCTGCTTTCATTGTTCTACTTGTAGCTGGCATTAAAAAGCTAATCACTGATTGGTTGCTCTAGATAACTGCCCAAGGGCAAATCTGCCCAGTGTTGATGAATGAACCCCCCAGACTCCTTGCCGATAGATTCTGGCTTGGACTCAAACTTAGGACCCAGGTGCTGTAAGGTGGCGGTGCTAACCACTGAGCTGTGCTGCAATGGTATCCCATAGCAACCATTTTTCCACCTGAAGTAGACCGTCCAATACATGTCAGTTGTTCATGGGTTTCTATTGTTTACTATGAAGGGCCAACTTTGTATATTTAAAGCTGCTCTACTGCTGAAAACTGCTCCTCAAGTAACTGTCCTTGCATTTTTATACAAATCACACAGATTATTGTGTATCAGCAAACATTTTTCTTTTGTGCACATGTCAGTTCTTTGTCAGTACAGCATAATATAAGGAAGTATGAAGTACTCATAAAATTAGCCTCTTAAGATGTTGTTTTGATAGCATACCTAGGTTTCTTCTATTATTAAAGGGAGACTCTTGACCATGCATTGGGACTGAAGGCAAATCTCTCAAGAGGGTTGGAAAAGCAGTACATTTAGTAATGCACACCCAAGATTCTAAAAGCTTTTACATTTTTTACCCAAGACTATGACATGTATTTTCATATCACAGAAATGTATTTTATAGCACCAGAGCTTTTTAATGCACACTGGATCAATTGACATTTTTTATGGAGCACTAAATCAATCTAGCATGTTTTTTGTTGATGTGACCTTTTCGTTTGTGTCATAGATTTCTTTAATGCTGAGAAAATGTATAGCCTCTTAATCTGAGGTGATACAATAAATAAAGAAAAAAATGCTTTTAGTTTATCAATGTCCCACACATGCTGTATTTTCCTTTATATATCTATGAAGGCTGAAAGTGACATTTAGGAGATCTGGCTCAATACATACCATTTATGTCATACATTTAGAGGGCATACAGTGGTCTGCATTGACATTCAGTTGAGAAGACTTATTCCATGTTAACCAGCATAAAATACAGTGGAGCGAGAGAGAAAAAAAATCAATGAATTCCTAAGTAAAGATGATGCTTTTAAAGGCCGTAGATTTTTTTTTCATGTCAGCTTTCAAAATACCTGCTGTACCTCATACTGTTTAAAGGACAGAAGAGATGCTGAAAGCTTACTTAACCTATATGATCACCCCCCCAAAACAATTGTTGAAGATAATGTTGTCGACAAGTGTCACTGTTCACTAAACGCATGTAGCTTTCTAAGTAGATTTTGATCCATAATTGACACCAACTGTGCAAATATTAATTTTAATGTTACGTGGAATCATTAAAGCAAGTTTGTTAGGGGTCACAATCACTCTGAACAAGTTCATTTTCTCAAAGTGGTCCCCTGAGTGATTTAACGTAATTTGTATTTTTAACCAGTTTTTAGAAAATTTTTTGGGCTTTTCTTCAATAAAAGACACTGCAACAACAACTAGACACTAACGTTCTAGCATATATTGAATACTTTATTAGGTAAGAGGTCATCAGTTGGATTACCATTTTCTTATACAGGTATGGGACCTGTTATTCAGAATGCTCAGGACCTGGGGCTTTCTGCATAATGGATTTTCCCGCAATTTGGATCTTCATACCTTAAGTCTGCTAAATAATCATGTAAACATTGAATAAACCTAATGGGCTGGTTCTGCTTGCAATAAAGACTAATTATATCTTAGGTTGGATCATGCACAAGGTATTGTTTTATTATTATAGATTAAAAGGAAATAATTTTTAACATCTGGATTATTTGGGTAAAATGGACTCTATGGGATACAGACATTGCATAATTCAGAGCTTTCTGGTTTTCAGATTAATGATCCCATGCCTGTACTTTGATAGGGTTAGATGGAGGAGCATTAGTTTAGCATTGGCTTGTAGTTCAACAACAGGCAGTGAAAAAGACACGTCTCTACTTTTCAGTGTCTAGGTGATGGATGTCCAATTAAAATGATACGGCAACTAATGCTGGGAGAGGATGCCAGTTGATATAATTTGAATGGCTGTTGGACTAAAAATTGCCCCTCAGTACCCGTTTATAATTAATAAAACACAATCAGTAATCCCAAAGTCTCCAGGGTTACATTTAGAAGCATCACATGATGCTTTTTACTTTGAAATAACGTGTTTTTAAAAAAGCAACGATTATACAATAATAGGATTACTATGGAGATAATCAAATAAAGGCCCTGCTACTAAACTATTAAATGAGGCAAAAGGGAGTGGCACCTTCTCTCAAAACCCAAGTAAAATTAAAATCAGGTACCTCTGACTTTTTTTTATTCTTGGAGCATTAAGAGTAAACCATTTTTCATACTTAAAATCTGAATGAATTTGAATTCATTCAAACTGCTTGCATCATCTTTAGTTTTAATGCATCAGATGTTTTGTTATACCTTATATGACAGGTTTTTGATGGATTCTCTTAAATAAGGTTTGGTACAGTTATGGGATACCTTATCCTAAAACCCTTTATCCAGAATGCTGCAAATATTTGGAAGGCCAACTCCTATAGAGTAAATTTGAAGCAAATAATTAATTTTTCTTTTTTTCTATGTATAAATAAACATTAGCTTGGACTTGATGGTAACTAAGCTTCATAAATCCATAATAGTGGCAAAACAATCCTAATGGAACTTATTGTTTTATAGTAGACTTAAGGCATGTTGATCTAAATTAGCCAAAAAAGTAAAAACCCAGGTCCTATAGATCCTATACTGGTACATTATGTAATTATTTATATATTTATATATATATATATATATATATATATATATATATATATATATATATATATATATATATATATATATATATATATATATATATATATATATATTATATTATATTTATATAGCCAATGGTGACCAAAAGAAAACATTTTATGCTCAGATCACCTCTGTTTTTTTCAATAGTATTTATATATATATATATATATATATATATAGTTAAATGTAAATTGTTGCCAGAACATTTTCTGTTATTAATGCTATATGTAACTCCACCGATGTTTTTTTGCAGATCATTCAGACAGTTAGTGCCATTGACAAAGATGATCCAAGAAATGGCCACTTTTTCATTTATAGTCTTTTACCAGACATGGCTAACAATCCAAACTTTACGATAAAGAATAATCAAGGTAATGATATTGATTGCATTACAAACTCCCTTGCATATTTATCTTCAGAGGCGTAACCATTTGGGTACTGGATGTATTAGGAATCGTGATGGGAAAATGTTTATTGATTTAAAGTAGTTAGAATTATGCATTGCTATATCACATAGTACTTCTTCACACAGTGGTTGTTTCAGCGAGCCGGTAAGGAAAATGGTACATGGGGCATTGTGATGGACATTGCCATCTTATAGAGAAGCATGGAAATCCTTCTATAAAAATAACTGCTTCCACCATTAAAGGAGTGTTTTACCTTTGAGTTAACTTTTAGTATGTTATAAAATGGCTAATTCTAAGCAACTTTTCAACTGCCCTTTTTTTTTTTAATAAGAATTTTTGAATTATTCACCTTCTTCTTCTGACTCTTTCAAGCTTTCAAATGGGGGCCACATACTCAATCTAAAAATAATTATTATTATTGCTACTTTTTATTTCTCATCTTTCCATTCAGGCCCTCTCCTATTCATATCCCAGCAGAATAAAAAGCTAAATAACTCAAAAACTGCAAATAATAAATAATAAAAACCATTTGCAAATTTTTTCCATAATATCACTCTCTACATCACACTAAAAGCTAATTTAAAGGTGAGCAAGTTGTTAGCTCTCAACAATCTTGAAGTCAATGTTTTCTATAGGTGATCTGTCTACTTTTAGATGTGTCTGACATTGGAATACATTTCCCATTCAAGTGCTAAGAAAGCAGTTGCTGCCAAACAAGTAAACTTTATTACAATTTATTTGTAAGAGAACCAAAACTGTAAACCAACAAATAAGCTGTAACCTTTACCATTCAATTTTTATCCCATTACGTAAGATAGGGAAGGTTATTTGTCACCACTGACAGCTTAATGTTTTGATGTCACATTTAAGCTTACTATGTATTCTTAGTAAGGTTTTGTTTTCTTTTAAGCTAATTTCAACACATACAGACATGAGCAATATAATACTTTCAGCCACCTTTCCATTAGAATTGACAGTTGTACTTTATTAATTTTTTGTATGCAATTGATACACATTAAGAAAAAAAAAAAAATTGTTGATTAGCAGCTAACTCAATCCAGGTTGTCTGTGTAAATTTCACGCACTGAAAGCATTCTAAACAATGTAATTTTAAAATATTTCAACAAAACCCGAATGCAGTGAAAGAAAATATACTATATATATTAATAAAACATGTGTGCCATGTATGCATTGGTGGCAGGGCTATAGGATTACTTGTGTATGCAGCTTGCTCAACCACAATGTCCTGAAAGCACAAAATAACCTTCATGGGTATCATGATTTCAAATCACCCAACAATAATGTAATTAACAAGACATCTGATCCATGTTTGCTTTCTGGAGGGCAACTGACCTACAGAAATACTGATCTGTACACTCTCTCATAGAGTATATTCAACATATAAAATGAAAATGAGAGTTTATGCTCGGGCTTAAAATGGAATAGTGCTAAAAGCCTGCAGTCAACATGGAAACATCAATCACAAATGGCAGTTAAAGTGGTCTGCAGAGATTGAAATAATCAAGAACACTGATCTAAATTGTAAAGGCTTAATTGAGTCTGGAACATATATAGAGGGGGGACTCTATCATGCTGGTTGCTTGCAAATATGTTTACTATATCAGTTGTTATATCTAATGAAATTTATGTTTAGTATCTGTATGTATTTATTAGTGATGAGTGAATTTTTTTTTGCCGCGAAAATGATGCCCATAAACTTCAATGATGAAAAAATTGTCTCGAGTCAAAAAATTGTTTGCTGCCTTGCAAAGTTTCTGCAAAGCAAAACAAGTCAGATTCACCCATCACTATTTATTATATGTATGTCCAGTATATAAAGGCAGACTCCATGAACCCTGTAGGCAAGCTCTGTGAGTCAACTCTATATCTGCATTTTTGTCAGAAAAACTGAAAATGTATTTTAAGTCCTGAGTACCAACAATAAACCCATATCTCCGTTACTGATAAGGGTTCACTCCTTAAAATATGTTAAAGATTCTGTGAACATATTATGGTAGTATGATTTTTATAACAAAGACTGTTAAAGGCAATAATGACCCTAACCTGGCAGACAAGGTTGGATAACTTCAATATAGTCTAAAGGTCACAAGAAAGTACTCAACTGTACAAGGTATTGTCTAAAGTTCCTTGTGTTCAATAGGAATAGGCAGATAATTATGTAGACAATTATCTAAAGTTCAAATTTTTCAAGACAAAAAGTCAAAGAGCGGCTTTCACCATAACATTCAGCTTTAAACAATTAACTTTAATAATGCACCATAATGCTAATTGCTTTAATAGCAACTTTAGCACAAAGCCAACTTTTTTTTCATATAATTAAGACATTTGAATTCAAATTATAATTATATATGATACATTTTATTTTGACACAATAACTTTCATGGAAGAAGTAGTAAAGTGTTTTACTGTATATTTTAAAAAACTTAGTGAGCTTTGATTGAAATAACTGCAGAATGTTTCTTTTTCATACCTTTTAGTTTATCTGCTATCAATTTATTGTGTCATCACTGTCTATTAGATAGTACTATAATATCCGTGATATAACAGAAACATACAAATGGACCTAACTTGATTAAAGGTTTCTCTGGTGTCTACGGGGGACTTGTATTTAATACACAAGTATTCAATAAAACACAAAACAAAATGTCCTGATGATTTTATTCAGATATTTTGCACACCTGGGGGCCGGTTCACAAAGGGTCGAATATCGAGGGTTAATTAACCCTCGATATTCGACTGGGAATTAAAATCCTTTGACTTCGAATATCGAAGTCGAAGGATTTTAGCGCAAATAGTGCGATCGAACGATCGAAGGATTATTCCTTCGATCGAACGATAAAATCCTTTGGATCGAACGATTCAAAGGATTTAAATCCAACGATCAAAGGAATATCCTTCGATCAAAAAAACTTAGGGAAGCCTATGGGGACCTTCCCCATAGGCTAAAATTGAGTTTGGTAGCTTTTAGATGGCGAACTAGGGGGTCGAAGTTTTTTCTTAAAGAGACAGTACTTCGACTAGTCGAACGATTTTAGTTCGAATCCTTCGATTCAAAGTCGTAGTCGAAGTTCGTAGTAGCCCATTCGATGGTCGAAGTAGCCCAAAAAACATTTCGAAATTTGAAGTTTTTTTTACTTCGAATCCTTCACTCGAAGTTAGTGAATTGGCCCCCTGGTGTCCACAAAGCATAATTAAAGCTAGGTTGATATGCCCCCTATCACAAATCATGTTTATTTTAGCCCAGACATCAAAGGCTTTAACCAGGGACCAGAACACCATAGATTATTTTTTCTTTGCATATTACATTTTAATGTTGGTAACGAAACCACTTAGCATTTTACCTAACCTGATTCATACATTCAACAGATTTGCAGAACTGTTAGGCCTTAAAATCAATTACATTAAAACCCAAGCCCTGTACATCAACTTTCCACCACCAATGGTTGAGCTTCTTACAAGACATCTATAAGACAAATAACAGCACCCACCATGTAAAGTAGTCAAGGGTACATTGGAAACATGGTCAAAATATGAAATCTCATGGTTCAGTTGCATCCATATAGCAAGAATGACCATTCTACCAAGGATTTTACCACCTTTGGTCTGTCCCCATTCCCATGCACAGACATAGAAAACTTACAGTGGCAGGTTATGAAATTTCTATGGAATGCCATGCCCCCAAGGATCTCTATGGCAACAATACTGGCTTACAAACTACAGGGATGCCTGGGAGTTCCAGACTTTCAAGCAGCCCAGATATCATCTGCCCCACTGCTGTAAGCCAACCCACCTCCAAAATGTGTGACCATGGAGGAAGTAGTGGCAACTCCTTGTGGATACCAGACCTAATAACTTAACGTCTATGTTGGAACAAGGACCTGAACATTTGTGATTAAGTATAAAACAAATCTTTTATCCCCCCACTATCCAGCAGCTCCCATCTTAGGCATCACAGAATTCACTCTCCAGGACTAGACAGGTGCTCCTTTCAGTAGTAAGAGGCAATGGGGCTCACAATCTCAACACATATGTATATATAAGAAACTCCACTTTCCACTATTCCAGTTTGTGCAGCTACAGCATTTTTTGAAATTGAAGGTACCCACTCTCCTCATACTTAAAGATTATATGTAATACTTACCCTTGCTCAGGGGGCATACTATCAGAGCTGTACCAAATAATGATAGAAGCCCACTTCTTTTACCTTATATTAAAGCATGGGAAGGCAACCTAGACCAAAATTTGGAAGAGCAAGATTGGCTTAGAATCTGGGACTCGCCACCAACAGTTCAATCAATACCCCCTGCTTGTGGTGGGATACACGGTTTTGTTGCCATAATACTTAATTCCAACCAGGCTTCAAAAAAATAAATAACCACTACAATCTCCTATGTTTTAGAGGATCTGAAAGCAAGGGCATGGATCACCACATATGGTGGCAGTATCCCAGAGTGCAACAATTCTGGTCCAGGGTCTATGCAATTATATTTTCAGTAGCAGAGATTAAGCTATGTAAGTCACCGGGGCCAGTTTCTACTTGGAAACAGAATCCCAAATATAAACAAGTATATGAGGATTCTTAAAACCCATATATTTACTGCCACTAAGTTAACCATTGCTGGTCATGGAAATCCTCACTCCTACCTATACAGCAACTAAAATTAGAATCAGCTGGATTTTAGTAAACAAGAAACAGACAAACATTCTTGATGTTAAGAAAACACAATTTCATAAGCCGTGCTCTCCTCTCTAAGAGCCCTGCTTTCTCTAATTAGCAAATCAGGGTGGGACTCTGGAGGATTTGCTGCGTTAGAGGGAAAAATAAAACCTAGCTGAGGGAAATATATACAACCTCAGTACAAATTATGTAGCAAGCTGGGAGGCCTTCCATCTACAGTATGTATATGAATAAAATCTTTGCAACAAACTGAGAACGAGTGCAACAAACTGAGAACGAGTGGGAAGCTACAGAAGGCACCATTTTGATTTTTTTGTTGGTTTGTGACTGTGAATTAGTGATGGGTGAATTTATTCGGCAGGTGCAAATTCATGGCAAATTTGCCCGTTTCGTCGCCGGCAAATACATTTGCAAATGTTGATGCCAGAGAGGGTTTCAACACTGGTGTCAAAGTTTTTTCAACGCCGGCAACTGTTCTGATGCCGGCACCCATTTTGACGCCAGCAAATTGTCGTCTGCGTCAAATTCGCTGTTACACAAATTTTCTTGATTATTGATCCTTACTTTTGAAATGTGAACTTGCCTTACAACCTGGTATTTGCATATTAATACCAATGTTTCATGATATACATATTAATTAAACAACAAACTGAGACCCAAACCTCCTCTACATATTCCAGGCCTTAGAGGGATTTATAAAAAGGCAAAAAAACAGCTTTTATACCTCAAGTTAATGGCCTTTTTATGCAAGACTCTACTTTATTTACTTTAGTAGCCACTAATACTGCCTAGGTTACACAGTTGTTACCAACAAATTCTTCACAATGTAGGTTACCCCCAGCACACTACGATTTAGTGTACAACTAGCATTTCTGTTATGTCTACTTTAGTACATAACAATCAATGCCAACCTGAATGGCAGTAATAAACATAAAGGGAACAAGGACAGATTCCTGTCGTACTTCACTAACACTGGTCTAACTATAAAATGTTCCATTTACTAGCACTCTATTCAAGTACAAATATATGTTCCAGGCTAATATTCCTTAATTAAATTAGTGACCTTCTGTGTGGTACTGCATCAAATGCTTTACTAAAATCTAAATAGATCACATCCACTGCCAACCCAGAGTCTAGGGTTCTGCTTATCTATCTCCTTATAGAAGGATATTGTCTTCATCTGGAAAGATCTACAGTATTGCAAAGAAAACTAACCTGCTAAAAACTTGTAGTATTGTGATTTGGAATGTATTCCAGAATCTTAAGCCTTATTACCTCTCCAAATGCTTTTCTATTACCAATATCATACTTGAAGTTTTCATACGGAGGATCCCTTTTTAAATAATAGCACCAGACTAGTAATTTAGCAATCTCATGGCACCATGCCAGCCATCAAAGAACGTGTAATATTTATTGATGCTAAAAACTTAAGGCTTGAGCACTTGGTTCCAAAAACCTAAACCTAAAACCTGCTGAGCTTTTTATTTTTTTTTTATCAGGGCGAAAAAACAATTGGTAGCAAGCTGAGGCATTCAGAAGTAGAAACCATGCGTGACTTTCGGAACGCACACAAGGTTCTAGGAACTGAATGCTGAAGCCCGGAAGCTTGATCATTAATAAATCCAGCCCTAACTAAAATGATTTGGCAGTCATAGTACTGAGCACTTTTAGTTCCCTTTGATGAATGCCAACCTCTCCTGGACTATTATTGATTTGACACATGTGCTAACCTCTTTTCCTCCTGTGTCAACCAGCCATCAAGAGTTGTTATTATTAAAATTGTGTTGCTTAAAAAGAACCTTCATAAATGTTTATAGAAAATAAAAGGGAATACAGCAATATGACAAAACTATCAGACAAAGAGGGATGACAGACAAAGGGGGGATGCAGTCAGATTTAAAAGTAAACTATTTAAACAGTTATGTATCATATGATCCACCTCCTACTCACTAATTGGTTACTGACTGGTAGCAGGTAAGAGAGAGCTGCAAAGGAGGATGTCGTGTTCTGGCTTTTACAGTATATTAGACATCCATTTACTTAGCCTTTGAAGATTACATTTTTGCCTATATTGAAAACTTTTTTATTATGCACAGCCTATTTACTCCGCTTTATATATACATTGATCTATTTAAAAAAACTAAGTTGAAGTATTATACAAAAAATATCAATATCAGTTTTTTTTTTTACTACTGGTTTAATTTAAATTAATTTAATAAGTTGTGTAACTGTGCTTAAACAAATATATTATCACCCTAATTGCACTGCAAATAATCAATAATTTAGGACAACACTACACTATGAACCTTCAATACAAACTTATCACAATAAAAAATGTGCAGATGTGCAGTCCTGATCAGAAAATTCCAATTAATTCCCACATATAGGCAAATCATTTACTTGATTTGCCAACAGTTTCTCAATAGTTTGCTCATGGTTCATTTCATATGCAAATAGAAATTGTAAATGTCCTAAATAGCCACAGAACAAATGTCAGTTTTATAAAATATTATACATGAATTGACTTAATTTTTTTTACACATTTCACATTTCAAATTAGCTACACTGCTCCATCAGATAGATAAAGTGCAACTACCAAATTAGCTACACTGCTCCATCAGATAGATAAAGTGCAACTACCAAATGGGAATAGTTGCACCCCCCACAAAAACAATCAAACAGTTTACATTAACCTATACATTAACTTTTTTGACTAATACAGTTCGCTAACAAGATGTGGACATACAGGTGGCTAAACAACTTCACATTCATGTGTGTTTGTGTGGTAGTAACTTAGATTGTAAGTACCACTTGACAGGGGTAGTGTTTATCTGACAAAACCAAGCATCTCCCCCTTGCTTAAAAATAACAATCCATCCACATGTGATACCTTGGATGAAAAGGCTGCATCTCATTCATTAAATCACATAAATAGCAACCAACAGCAGTTAAGTGTATAGCAATGTACAATCACATTTATCTAATACAAATATTTACAAAGAATTGTAGCCCAGATCACTTGACCTAACCCCTGTTATGCCCTACACTTGATACCACTACCACCAGCCCCCCCCCAAAGGACCCCCTCCTGCTGCAACACTAGGCTAATACCTTCCCGATACACCGCTATGCCCTTGTTCTGAGGAGAGTGAGCAGGAGCTGTTCAAAGTAAAGAGAACATGCACTTCACTTCCTTCCTCTTTTAACCCCTCGGTCTACACCCCATCCTCATAGCAAACCCAGAACTACAACAACCATAATCTCTGACACCCACTTCTGGTTCCCGCCTTCCCAGCCCTGTTATGGCCCTGTAATTCCCAGTTCCTGATTCACTCCCCACAGGTATTCTGGATTAGTGAGTGACAGAAATAATGAAAAATTTGCGTAAAGCAATGTAGAATATTTATATTCTACATTGTAATGAAGGATTTGAATAATAATTAGCAAGCAATTTTTAACATGAGTGAACAAAAAAAAAGTAATCATAGCAAAATTTAGGGAAAACAAATTGTCATTTGCACAGGACAAAACTGAGAAACAGATTTCAGTCACTCAAAGACAGCAGAAAGGCATGTTTATTTATATATTTTATATCTGTCTCATTTTATCTTTTGCCCAGTATAAAACATGCTATCTCATCGAAGCAAACCCTGGTGAGTTATGACTTGTCACTGTTTTTGCTACTCTGCAGTATTTCCAGAGAGAGGTTGGGAAGTCGAATGCAGGGCAGTGACATCCGTAAAGGAATTTGTCCATTCAGTAGGTGGTCTGAGCTGTGAGATGCACTTCACTGTTAGGTCATGTGAAGTGACTGCATAGTGCAATTCCGCAGAAAAGACCTTGAAAAATACTGTGCTGTATATGAAATGGCGAACAATTGTTTTACTGCTTCAGCTCCACTCAAGAGTTTTTAAATGGACACATTTTCTGAACTTGAGCGCTTGCAAAAAAATACAAAGGAACTAATATGTTACATTTCAAAAATGCAATGGTTGAATTGTACATTACAATGATTCTCCTGCTGCTTGCTGGCTTCCAGCTGCAAAACCTTTGTTAATCTATTTATCCTGTTTTTCTTCTATTTTTATTAAGTCCTTTCCTCCAGCAGCCTCTCTCTGGTGTTTTAGATCCATTCTGTTCTCAGTTTTATTCCATGGTTATTTTTTGTATCATGGTTATTTATTTCTGAACATGGAAATAAACAGGGTTGCAGAGCTAGAAACACTGGTTTAAAATGTAGTGGACTCTCACCACTATAATTGCAAAATAGATTTTATTTACTATTTATTTAACCAATAAAATCTTTCACATTTTCACATAGTGCTGTATAATTAAATTACACAAAGCAAATAGGTCTCATTTATGCTTTGCCGCGTGCAAAGTGCAATTTTGGACACAATTGGAGGAATGTAATAAAAGTTGCAAAGAGTAAACCAATTTGCACAAATAAGAATACAATTTCAGATTTTGCAATGTAATACTCTTCCTTAAACTGTTATTGCATTGCAAATTTTTATTGCGCATTGTCCATTTTTAAGAAGTGCTTGAAGGTGTCGTAATCTTTTGGAGCAAACGTAACAACTTTTTCAGTATGAAGTTTTATTACATTCACTGCGCACTGGCGAAAACCTTCTTCCACTGTCAGAAGTGGTCGCTAAACAGTTTCTGGGTTCGCAAAAACTATAATAAATTTGCGCAAAGGAAAATGTGTTCGTACAGAGGCATAACTTTTCACATTGCGAATGTTTTTTAAGTTACTGACTTTTATTACATTCCCCCACATAAGCCAGTTGTTTTTCCCAGAAATGCTGTGTTGTTCCCCACAATTCTAGTGCAATTGTTGACACAAGCTGGAGTTGCATCCAAAGCAATTGTTTGCATCTCGATGCATTGAATGCAATTGCACTTAAGATTGCCTGTTTCAGAGATATGCCATTTCTGGTGTTCATTGTCAAATTTTGTGTGTTATGCTTCAGCTGCAGGTTTGATGTGCGTATTAATAAAACACACAGTAGGAACACTGGAATCAAGGTAATGGTAGCTCCAGGGTTCCTCTGTGTTAATAGTTGCCTTTATCATTTATCCCGAATGACTAGGTGAGCACAATGGTGCTTATGAGTGAGTTAGGTGTTTATGCACATACCTACTTTAACAAATGGTCACGAAAACGGGACTCTCAACCACACATAACTCTTGGGTTTAGCTATAATGGGTTATACAGTCTCTCAATCACCTTACACACAGGTTAGACTGCCATCAGATACCTCAAAACACACCAACACCCACAAAATGAATTCGCTGCCACCATCTATCATTAACTGGCGATAGAAACCTAATCTGACTATTCCCCTGCCCTCTTTAACAGGTAATAATTCACACTACAGAAATGCATCAAACACTCTCTCCTATGGTAGTTAGTCAGGGTAAGATCCTACTAGTTCAACAAGCACTCCAGAAGCCAATAAACCATAAAGTGACTATTGCATTCAAGGCAGTAGGAAATGTTGCAAAGTGAATTACACAAGGTGTACAGACCTTTAAAATGACCATTGCAGCAAAGTGAACAAAGCATGTAATAAAGTAACTAGTGCTATAAAGTGAACAAGATTTTATAATAAGTATGCCATAGAGTATAAAAAAGTTCATATCACATGGATCTATACTTTTAATCACTCCCAAAAATCTATCTATAAATCTAGATATTATTTTAGACAGCGATCCTCTGACTGATATAATCTGTATGCCAGGGGGGCGCAGCAAATTTTTATGTATTTCAGTAGTGAATATATATATATATATATATATATATATATATATATATATATATATATATATATATATATATATATATATATATAAATAAAAATAGTCTTACCAGATGTTCAACATAAAGCAAGTTTTCCGATATCCATCCATACAAGCGAGCTTCATCCAACAGATTTTTGAACTGCAAGTGAAATTTAGAGGATCAAATGTCAGTTTACAATAGCAAGTGGCATCTGATAATTTGGTCAACAGTACCCATAATCCAGTAAAAACAAAGCCCCACCCTTGTCTGCAGGTTAATAATTATTTCTGAATAATCCCATAATTTTTTATGGAATTGCCCTTATGGTTTCCCGTGTCAGACTGCAGAATTTCATATATTATAGGATATATGCACATTCTTGCAGAGAAGAAAACATACCTACAGTAAGGGGCCGATTCACTAAGGGTCGAACATCGAGGGTTAATTAACCCTCGATATTCGACTAAGAATTAAAATCCTTCGACTTCGAATATCGAAGTCGAAGGATTTAGCGCAGATAGTTCGATCGAATGATTAAATCCTTCGAATCGAACGATTCGAAGGATTTTAATCCAACGATCAAAGGAATATCCTTCGATCAAAAAAAGTTAGCCAAGCCTATGGGGACCTTCCCCATAGGCTTACATTGACTTCGGTAGCTTTTAGATGGCGAACTAGGGGGTCGAAGTTTTTTTTAAAGAGACAGTACTTCGACTATCGAATGGTCAAAAAGTCGAACGATTTTTACTTCGAATCCTTCGATACAAAGTCGTAGTCGAAGGTTGAAGTAGCCCATTCGATGGTCGAAGTAGCCAAAAAAAAACTTCGAAATTCGAAGTTTTTTACCTTCGAATCCTTCACTCGAAGTTAGTGAATCCGCGCCTAAGTGTTTTCAAGGATGTTGAGCTTGGTTTAGTAGTCCAGTAGCCTGAAAACCTGATATCTGTCTCAGGCACCTGCCTACATATCTCAGGCACTGCATGTGTAGAGGCACCATACATGCAATCAACTTCCCTTTGTTTAGTCTCGGTTTATAATCAAGTTAATTCTAGTATCTACCCTTATTTTCCACTGGCCTGTCAGGGGAAACCAGGGCCTATGAAGGTTAAAAGAAACTGCCACAATTATTTCTCCTCTCTACCAGTTTCATTAATTAATGGGATTACCTTGACCCAACTCATAACATGTTCAGGTCAGAAAATAGCAAAATGGAGACTGGGCCTCCAGAACACTCAGGGGCTACTTTAAAACAGTTCATTTCTCCAAATTATATTTATGAGCACATAAACACACATTTTTCATTAGTTACTGTGTAAACATTATAACATTTACGAATAGGTATCAAAAAGCTCTAATATCACTTCCACCTTTAGTAAATAGGCTTCAATGTTTTCAATGTCAAGAGTATAGTAGAGCTAAGTAAACTCCACATTGTACTGGGAGAAGAGGAGCTTACAGCATAATTATCTGCACACTCTGTAACAGACCATCACAGATTAAAAGAAACTGAATATATTATGGACGAATATCCTATTTTGGACTAATATCCCAGGATATATCCCCTCCAATTTCCAATACACAATAGTTTGCCTCCCCTAACCTGTCCCATTACAATGTCCTACCTGCATTGTCAATTCTAAAATGTATTTGTTCTTTCCAATAAAGCTTATATGATTTTATTCGAGTAGGTTAGGGACCAAACTATCCTCTATGAGAAGTTATAAAAACACAGGGGCGTAGAATAGGACAGGACTCTGCCACACCAAAAACTGTTGGTTAAGAAACTCTACAGTACATCTCCTGCATTAGCTATAAGCTTTTCTTTGTATGTAGTATATGTGTGTGTTTTAAAAACAGCTCCCAGTAAATTCTATGCACAGCGTAAAAACTGTTTTCACACCGTTTTTTCATTCTGTGTTAAAACTATGAACTTTTTGGACACGGCATATATAAATCTGCAGACATTTAAAAAAGGCTATTTTAAAATGTATTACACTCTCTAAGATCTAATTTCCTCATTCATTGCTGCTTAGTGAGTCAAGCCAGTATCTTTTTCACAGCAGTATACCCATTTTAGCCATGGGTCTCTCAGCATATTCAGGATATATCTGCTGCTGTGGGGACAATAAAAGTTATTAGAAAGAAACAAAGTGGAATTAGCAAATGATTAAAGTTAATATTGAGTGCGCAGAACAAATCCTACTGTAGCTCACTCAAGATTTATTGAAGCCAAAGGACATTATATATACTGTATGTATATATACTGTGTATGTATATATATATATATATATATATATATATATATATATATATATATATATATATATATATATATATATCTACTACAAGAAGGTCCGCACTCTCAGATCATTTATTGGCACTGCACCCAGGCAAACCCTTGGACTTGTGTGTGTATATATATATATATATATATATATATATATATATATATACAGTATATATATATAAATGTAAGGGCCCGATTCACTAACTTCGAGTGAAGGATTTCGGATTTCGAAATTTTTTTGGGCTACTTCAACCTTCGACTACGACTTCGAATCGAAGGATTCGTAGTAAAAATCGTTCGACTATTTGATCATTCGATAGTCGAAGTACTGTCTCTTTAAAAAAAACTTTGACCCCCTAGTTCGCCATCTAAAAGCTACCGAAGTCAATGTTAGCCTATGTGGAAGGTCCCCATAGACTTGCCTAACTTTTTTTGATTGAAGGATATTCCTTCGATCGTTGGATTAAAATCCTTCGAATCATTCGATTCGAAGGATTTTATCGTTCGATCGAAGGAATTATCCTTCAATCGAACTATCTGCGCTAAATCCTTTCGACTTCCATATTTGAAGTCGAAGGATTTTAATTCCTAGTCAAATATCGAGGGTTAATTCACCCTCGATATTCGACCCTTAGTGAATCGGCCCCTAAGTGTTATTATGTGAATTCTAGGGAGGTGGATTATTGTCACTGCTGTGTAAGGGCTGAAGGCGTTCTTTGATAATAATAAATTCAGCATTGTTCCAAATATGGAAACTTATGACTGGTGCATATTTTAGCACAACATTGGCTGCAGTTTATCTTACCTTGAAACAAAATGCCACAATGTCTGCAGATACATTTACTGGCCTAGAGAAACATTATGCAGATCTGGGGTCGCCTATAATGATATTGTTCAGAATGTACTTTTTTTAAAGGAACTTTATGAAGACATTGAAATCCAATGATCAGTTTTTCTATTTCAATTTTTTCAAGAGTTAACTAACGATGTGTATTCAGTTTTTATTTTGCGATTCAGATGCCAGTTTTCCTATTGGCAAGTTCCCCAATGTAAACGAGATGCAGAAGATAGGGATTACTTTGCTATTTCATACCCCTGACATTTTGCACGTTCATTTACCTTCACATATGAACAAAGCCAAGCTGGCATTATTGCGGGAGGGGCAATCAATTGCACAGTGGGTGAATGTCAACTTAGAGCTTATTCATTTTTGGAGACGTGAGACAAATATCTTAGCAGCTCTGTTGCTTTGGTGCACCTTGCTCAATAAAGGTGTTCGAAATCAGAGCAGATGAGGGAATAAAGGACACGTTAACATTAATAAAACTCCACCTTATAATTCATTATCCAGATAGCTGGAGGTTTATTGAAGGTTTAAGAGCAATGAAATTATTGTTTATTATAAGGGATATTTTATCCTTTTATTTAACTTTAGCAGAAATGACCTTCTTCAGCACGTATGGTGTATATTATTAAATACCACTAGTTCTGATTCTTTTATTGTTTATTAAGCATTTGGCAATCATGGAGTGAAAGGAAATGAAATATGCAAATAATGAGGTTGAGTTTTGCTTTTAAATACTTAATATGAAAGATAAACATAAAATGCAAGGAAGCAAATAAATACTGTAGATTTAATATATTAACTATATTACATTGCCGATCTTTATTTTGTTTGAGAAATAAACAAGAAATCTGGTCCATAATCACCCTAAAAACATTTAAGCACCTAAAAAGTGCTAATATTCTCCCAGTGTTTTGTGAGCAACAATTTTTAACATAGTTTACAAATAGGTTGATGAAAGATTAGTTTATAGTGTAAGCTTTGCATGATATGGTTTAACTATATTCCCTGTATGTCACCAGTTAAGAAACTTTGCACCATTATCTTTAAATAGTACATTTTATCAATGTACATGGACAGCTATAGGAAACATGGTGGTTATAAGATTAGCTCGGGGTGCTGAGTTATATTCCAAACTGGGTGCTATTTGAAAGGAGTTTGTATGTTCCCCCAACGTTCACATGGGTTTTACCTAGGTACTCATTTCCCCACTCCAAAAATGTACTAGGGCAATGCTTTCCAACTTTTGTGTTATCGAGGGACGGAATTTATCTGGCCTACATGGTGGAGGGCCGATAATGGAAGCCAGTGTTCACCACTCCTAGTTTTTAAACCACACCCATTGTAAACCACACCCATGTTACCACAAGACCATGTCCACATTAATGGTGGTAGCACTCCAAAAAAAACAAATGGTTGGTGTTCACTGCAGGGAAACCACTCATATGTGAAAAAGTTAAGTCATATTAAGACATACCATTAAATCCATATGCCTCCTCCTCCCCTGTGGATAACACAGTACCCCCAGCACATGAATTTACATCTTAGGACTACCTAATAATAATTTTAAAATGCTAACTTACCCCCAGAACAAATACCAGATGTATGTTCCACAGGCAGAGCAGGGCTCACACAGGCAGGGTATGGCACACCCATGGAGAATAAGGCAGGCAGAGTACGGCACACACAGGGAGAATAGGTCAGACAGAGTATGGCACACACAGGGAGCATAGGGAAGGCAGAGTATGGCAGACACAGGGAATATAGGTCAGACAGAGTATGGCACACACAGGGAGCATAGGGAAGGCAGAGTATGGCAGACACACATGGAGCATAGGGAAGGCAGAACAGAGCAGGAGACAGGGAAAAGTATCAGGGCCACTTTAAGATGTGCTACATACAGTGGCACAGTGCTGGTACCCCCCAGCTGTTTGTATGAGTATGAACAGGTGATCAATGTGGGCAGTTTCAGCCTGGGTCTCAGATGTGAACAGTACGGGGTTTAAGGGGTGTGAACAATAGAGGTGTTAAAAGTGTGTACAATGCACGGGAGACTAAAGGTGTGAACAATACAGGGGATTACGGTCTGAATTTGAGGTTTAAACAATGAAGAGGCCAGTAAATCTCTGTATTGATACTTTTTAAAATGTATACATGGTAAACAGACACAGAAGGCAGACTTTCATGTGGGGGCCAAACAGGGGGGGGGTCGCAGGCTGCAAGTTGGACAGCCCTGTACTAGGGTAATTTATTGTTACCCAGGGTCCAAATACTAGAGCACTAATGGGTGCAAGAGGGTGCTCCTTGGTGCTCACATACCCAGCACTTGTGCCCTGGGGAATGCTGCATCAAAAATTTGAAGCTCAGAGCAAAAATGAGTGAAAGGGGTCTACTTGCATCCCTCCTCCCATCCCTCTCGAATAAAGTATTGTTTAATGTAGTTAATGTGGTATTCTAAGGGCAAGTCTCTATTCTCTGAAATAGAGCATAGAGACTTGCGGCAAAGCCTGAACACTGCACAAAGTAAAAAAAAGAAAATTGTGAATTTGGGGCAATTTTGTGCACTTTGCACACTGCATTTTTAATGTAAATAACCACAAGTGTTAGTTGATTACCTCCTGATTGACCCAAATGTGAATGTGATATGTACGCTCCACAGAGGGCAGACACATATGAAAATGATAAACAGTAGATGAAAAAGGGAGTGCTGTTAGAAGGAGGAAATGTGGCAAGTATGACAACATTTGCTGTACAAGTGTTTGTATCACGGAAAGCATGGGATCCGTTATCCGGAAACTCATCCAGAAAGCTCTGAATCACAGAAAGGTCGTCTCCCAAAGGAATCATTTTTAAAAATATGGATTATTTGATTATAATGGAGTATTTTTCTCTGTAATAATAAAACAGTACATTGTACTTGATCCAAACTAAGATATAATGAATCAATAATGATCAATAGTGATGGGCGAATTTGTCCCGTTTCGGTTCACCATGGAGAAAAAATGTGCGAAACGTGCATTGTGACAAGAACTGTCGACGGTGTCAAAAAAAAATTTAGGCAAATTCGCAAATTTATTTGCTGGCGGCTAAACGCAGAAATTTGCGCCTGGTGAATAAATGCGCCAATGACTAATTATTATTGGAAGCAAAACCAAGTTTATTGGGTTTATTTAATGTTTACATGATTTTCTGGTAGCCTTAAGGTATAAAGATCCAAAGTACTGAAAGATCCGGAAAACCCCATGTCCCGAGCATTGTGGATAACAGGTCAGATACCTGTAGTACTTGTTTGTGGTTTGGCACAACTCAGAACAAATCAGTAGCGTGGGGCTTTCATTAATTTTTTCAGGATATATGTATGTGTATGTATATAAAAAAAACAGCCCAGAAAAAGCTACTTTCAATGAGCAGTCAGCAAGACAAGCAATGCAATATGTGCTGACATTCTTTTGTTATTTTCATTATACTTATTATTTTTAAGTGAATTTCCCTCAGGCCCTTTTCATTGATAGTGGTTCTAGCAAGTAGGTTACTGAAAGTGTATTTTGAAAAATATGTTATCATCATGACAGCTTTATATGACTTAGAATGTCCTCTTCATCTGGGTAAGGATTTGACAAATGACTAAGTTAAATCAATATAAAAACCAGTTAAGTATGGAATTCAGCTATAAAACAACAAATCAAAAGAGAACATTCATGGGAAATATGAAACAATATTTTTACTGAAGGGTACAGTTTCATAACTGACCAAGTATAGCAGTGTTATAGAAATAAGGTCTGTTATGAAGTGTCAATTACATTTAACCATATCAGGCCTACAAAATATTAGAAAACAGAAACAACAGTTAAAGCATTCATAGAATAGATTTTAAAAAAAAGAACAGGGGCAATAGTTTCTTTATACATCTTAATTTGATTTATTGGTTGGCATAGCTGTCATGCAGTCCTGACGTCTAAAAGCTTAAAGGAGAAGGAAAGTCATCTTGCACTTGGGGGTGCCAAATGTTAGGCACCCCCAAGTGATTGTATTTACTTACCTGAAACTGGGCTGGGTTTATGCCAGTGAGCACCACAACGGGATCCTCTTCCGGCTTCTTCTTTCTTTTCCCGGGGCAGACACATGCGCAGTTGAACAAAAGAGCCAACTTTTAAGTTAAAGTTTGGCTTTTCGTTCTACTGTGCATGTGCAGCAGCGCGAAGAAAGAGGAAGATGGAAGAGGATTGCTCCGTGGTGTTCAATGGAGTAACCCCGGGCCGGTGCAGTTTTCTGCTAATAAGAGCAAGCAAGGGCCCGGGGTTTCAGGTAAGTCAATACAATCACACGGGGGTGCCTATAATTTGGGCATCCCAAGTGCATGAAGACTTTCCTTCTCCTTTAAGGGGCATCTTTTTATATGCCACTGTGTGTTTTATATTATGCCATGCAAATGTTAGATTTGCCACTGTTTCGCATTGCTTCCAGCGGAAGTCATTAAAATTCATGTTGTTTATCACTTGGCGAATCCTGATGATATGTGGTGTATTATGCTGCCGTGTTTTTTACACCACATCATAAATATGCCCCTTTGTGCAGGTCAACTAGCTTCTCATAAAATTGACCCGTGTGTACGAGTGATGGTGCACGGCAGCACAGTGATTTACAGATATACATCAGCCTGTATGTGTGGTATAAATGTGCACTCCACATTTTACCCACCATTACAAAAGTCACCAAAAATGTTGCCTTCCAAGTGTATCTGTTCCTATTTGATATAATGTGAGCAAAATCTTAGCACTGGCCTTGTGCAAGATACATGCACTGAGCTTAATTAGCAATTGATAAAATCTGCAGCATATCACGTTTATACAAAATGTGTTTTTCTTATATGTGGATGATGATGAGTGAAGGGTGGCTGCCTGAAAAGATATAACTGAATATACAGGTACCTTGTTTTTTTTTTTCTTATATGGAGTTGGGACAGGGCTTTCTGTAAAAAGTTAGCAAAAATATTGTTTCTTGATCTGATTGTTTGCTTTGCAAATAAATTTACCTTCCAAAAAAGTTGTTCAAAATGACTTGTGCTAGCAGTTTTTTAAGGGAGATAAATGCCTAAAAAGGATTAATATGAATCAGGCTGCAGCAAAGTTACACCTATCTAGGATTTACAAGTGATTTTACTCCATGAACATTACATTTTAATGCTTTTTTACATTTCAGTGCAGTCAATGCTGCCTGTTATATAATCAAGAATATCACTGAATATCATACAATGTGCCCTTGCTATGAATACCATAAAAACACCTATAGGCTAATTTATCAAAATTCGAGTTTGCATAATGTTTTTTTACTTCAAAAAATATTTTCAAAAAACTTCAAAAGAAATTCAAATGCTTGCTTATTATTAAAAATCAGAATATAAAAAATATGAATAAAACAATCTTGAGAAAAAGCTTGAATAGCATACACATATTTTACTCAACCAAAAAAATGCATTAAAATTGCCATAGAAAGCTCCCCTTGACTTCTAAATGTGTAGAATGCAAGTGTGTGCAAAGAAATTAACACTCACATCCAAGACTAGGCTTGAAATATCAGAGGTATTTATATTTTTTCAGTGGAAAAATACAAAAATAATCAAAGGGTGGTATTTTAAGCCACTTTGTGAATGCAGGAGTTTGTTTGTCCTTGAGTAGGATTCTATATTTGAGTAGCTGGACCAAAGGTGATTGTGTTTAAAACACTCGTGTGTTTTACCATTTAATGTTTCCAAGCTGCACAGTACATCAAAAATCAGGAGCTTTCATAACTATCCCATTTATTGTGTGCACAGGGATACAAATCCAAGTAATGTTTCTGTGTTGTTCCATTCATTTATGTTGGATTTGATGCAACTGCCAGTGCTGATGGCTGTGTTAAGGTCATCTTTTTTTCTGCTTAGTCATTTCTTCAAACAAATTGCTCAAGATAGTTCTTGCTTACTGTGCTGTCACTTTCACAGGATTAGTCTACCTTTAGCCTACTTTCAGAGACCGTCTGACAGGCATACATCTTTCTTCCAATAAAGATATTTTCTGGACCATTGCTCAGTTTCTGATGTTTGTGCCCTGCCTAATAGCTTGCTGTTGGCATAAAGCAGATATCTAGCCTATATGACAACATAAAACCTGTGATGCTTACAACCAATTTACATTTGGATTTAATGTGAGCCAGTTTAAAGTGTAGGTTTGTCCTTGATATCTTTAAGCAGTATATTTTTGCGTGTACATATTGTAAGAATTATATTATGGAATTTATGTTTATAGATACCTTTCTGTAAGGGTGCAATTCTTCACACACAGAAACCATATCTATCATACGCAGTTACTGTAATTTGGTCAGATCTGTCAACAGGCTTCATTTGCGGATATATTTGGACTGTAATATCTGCTTTATGTTATTTATGCTGACACAGTACTATTATAGGTTATGCCTTAGCAAACTCAGGAAACATAAGGTAAAACATAAGTTTGCACTGCGTTATTGTCAGTAGTTTCAAGGTAAGCCTTTCACAAGCATCATCTAAGACTAAGAACTCTTTAAAAAAGTCTCTTCAAAAATAAATTTAAATGCCACCTCTTGGATAAATAAAAATGGTCAGCATTTTATTGAAATATACACTTGTGTATATTTTGATAAAAAGATGACCATTTTATAAAGCAATTGGTTCTCCAGAGCACTATTATCTACAATTTGTGAAAGTTTGGTCTGGCGGTACCTGACTCTGAAGGTTGAACCTACTATACTAATAATGACAAAGGATGCTAGGCCTTGCTAAATCTGTACACCTCTTGGATAACTTGCACAACATCTGACTCATACAGACACTTATGAGGCAGTGACAACTAGGGGGTTATTTACTAAGCTCCGAATACCCGAAATCCAAAAAAAAATACATTTTTTTTTGTATTATAATAGGCTTAAAAAAAATCACGAATTTTTTGGAATTTATTAAACCCCAAGGACTAAAAAACCTGAATATAAAAACACGGCATCTCAAACCTGTCAAGGTTGCATAAAAGTCAATGGGAACAGTCCCATTGATTTTTGGTTGTGTCGGGGGTTTCGGGCAATTTCACGATAAATTCTGAGTTTTCGGGGAAAATTCACAAAAACATTGTGAAAATCTGAACTTTGCCCGCAAAGGTTATTTTCGGGAAAATGTAATAATAAATAAGCGTTAAATAGACATCCATAGACTTTTAATACATTTTGGAAAATTGTTGCCATTTCACAATTTTTTGGCAAGCAAAACAGTGACAACCTCTGTAAACTGCTGCAGTTATATTCCTATTGGTGTCTGTGAGTTACTCACCCACTTAGATTGTAAGCACTAAGACAGGGACCTCCTTCCTCTTGTCTCTAACACTCAGCACTTAAACTTGAATGTAACTTTATTTTGCATTTATTATTGTATTGACCCCTGATTGTTCTATTAATGTATTATTCTATAATATTGAGCTATACACCCTCACAAATCAGAAGGTTAAAATGCAATTGTTTTAGAAAGGACTGAGTAGTAACTGATTTGTATCATTAGCATAGAATGATGTGTTAAAAACAAGCCAAATATTCTATATCTGAAAGAGTCAGACCTTCTGTTATTTAAATCATACAAATGGAAAAGGCTACAGATACGTTTGTGAAGATTCTCATGGTATATCTGTAGAAATAAGTAAAATCAACTGGACTTGCTGTGTTTTTTTTTCCTTTAAGATGTTTCACCAGTCATCCAACTGACTTTCTCAATTCAGATTAATTTGCAAATAGGATCTTCCTTCGAGAATATATCCTCTGGAATGTTGCTCCAATCAGCATAATCTGTTTATCATAATCCGCAATGATGTCATTAAATTGTGTTGATTTTATTACCAAGATTGGATTGCTGATTGGAGCAACATACCAGAGAATATATTCTCGAAGGAGGATCCTATTTGCAAGTTATTCTGAATTGAGAAAGCCAGTTGGATGACTGGTGAAACATCTTAAAGGAGAAAAAAAAAAAAACACACAGCAAGTCCAGTTGATTTTACTTATTTCTACAGATATGCTGAACAGATAATTGTCAGACATGATTATTGCTATATGACCACCACATTTATATATATTTTATTAAGACTGAAGATTTTTGATTTGGTAACTGTTGACAGAAGCAAAATGTAAATAGCGAGCAAGGGCTTGAATTAGAAATAAAAGTAATAGTTGGCATTATGCAAACAATAAAAAGTGTGAGTTGCAAAGAACAGAAAAATTCCATAACCACATAAAACTACAAAATCAAATATTAAATATGGGCAGTTAATATTATAATTCTAAACATCAAGGTAAAGGTTACAGTGAAAGGTTTCAAATGTATAATACTTAATATTGAAAATGTTCTGGCTGTATATTGACTTAATGATATTGTACTCTTCTTGCCAATTTATAAATTTAACCCTGGATGTTCTGGATGCTGGGCTACATTTTTACTTACAGAGTACACTTCTTCTGCAGAGTCAGCCCAAAATATAAAAAGCAAATGCTGATTTGCAAGAGAGTATTACATAGAAAAGCTGGATTTTCAACTGAATATATTGCCAGTAACCAGACCTTATGAATTCAACATAATGTAGGTGAAAAAAATGGTCTTAGTCTTGTAAAAAAAAAAAAAAATAATAATCAACTATCAAAGATATAATAAAACAATGACAGTATTATGATGGGACTTTTGTCAAAAAGCAAACTAATTCAATTCAATTCAGAGTTTAAAAAAAAAACAAGAAAATTCCAGTAGTATATACCCACAGCCACAAGAATATTTCTGGCTATCAACAGGTCATGCTTTGAAAAGAATTGACATGGAAATGTTGGTATGATTAGTTTAATATAGTTCTGTATTAACTTAGGGCATTTTGCTGCATACACCGTACTCCCCGAACCTCGTTAGAAAATCTGGTCTTCCATTTACCATCTCACTTTTGATATTTGGTATTCTGGTCCCAAGTATTATTTTACTCTCTTATTCTCACCACATAATAGAGTTTCTTTATTATGCTGAGATGACTAAATCCTCTAATCTTGACACAGTCATGGACCAAGATGTCTACCACACTGGGCAACAGTGAATTGACACACTATAAATAATTAAACCCTACAGTCACTGTTGCTATAGGGTCAGTGGAACAGATTAAATAATTATCATTGTACCGGATATAAACAATTTTGTTTTGCATATATGGATATGGGTGCATTAGTAATATTGCACATTGGGTGAAAGAGATTTAATCTACACAAGTTAAAGAAAACTAATGAGTTGTGCTTATATATGGAAATACAATAATATTACTGGAAATAGTCTGATGATATTGCTATAATTTATAACAGAGCATTCAGGCCACAGTGATATTTTGTCATTACTGATGCTGAGCCCATATTCATTAGCTGTGATCAAGATATGCAAGCTTAGCAAGGCAAAGTAAATAATGCCATGGCTAGTTTTAAAATGATATTACTAAGGAAAAAATCTCGCATTTATACATTAAGCCATCTTTGCTGTAGCAATTTTCTAATCCAAAAATTAAAAATATGATTCTTTTGTAAAGAGAATGGCAAAATGTGTACTTGTATACTAATGTATTATTTCAAAGTGTTATTAAAGAACATATTTTTCATTGATTATATGTCTCTTTTATTTTGCAGATAATTCTCTTAGTGTACTGGCCAGGCATAATGGATTCAATCGACTGAAACAAGAAGTATATTTCTTACCAATTATAATAAGTGACAATGGCAATCCTCCCTTGAGTAGTACCAGCACTCTCACCATAAGGGTCTGTGGTTGCAGTCATGATGGCGTTGTGCAGTCATGTAATGCCGAAGCTTATGTTCTACCCATTGGACTCAGTATGGGAGCTTTGATAGCCATTTTGGCATGTATTGTTCTTTTGCTTGGTACGTATTTTTCTTGACACACACAATAATATTTTATATCTATGAGCACACTAGGCTCAAAGAAAAAAGTGAGTAAGTTATTTTAATTATTTTTAAAAAGGCCTGGAAGTCAGTTAATAATAACCTTGGAGGGGTACCTAATGAACTAAGCCTTTGCCTAAAGCAACTGACCAGCAGATACAATTATCTGGTCACTACTGAACCATCTAATTTATTATCTAGTATAAGTAATTCCAAAACAACTGAGTAATCATTGAATCATTCAATAATTATTGAATTATAATTTAATGATTACTCAGCAAGTTGTTTTATAATTACTTATACCAGATATGCCATGACCTCGATGAATGAAAATCTTCATAGTCACATCTTATTAATTACTGTGTGTTACTGCAGCTGGACAAACTTTATGCCTTTTATCTCATAAGTAGTGATGGATGAATTTATTTGCCAGGCTCAAATTCACGGCGAATTTCCACATTTTGCCGCCAGTGAAAAAGTTTATGAAACTGCCGCAACAATTTCCGATGACAGGAACAAGTAATGCGCGTCAGAATTTTTGCCGGTATCAATTTCGATGCCTCGTGAACTGATGCTGGCATCAAAATTCGTGTTTCTGGAAATTTCTGGCGAAGCGAAACAGCACAAATTCGGCCATCATTACTCATAAGGGGGTTTAATTTTAATTTAGGAGGTTGAAATGCATCTTAACTGTACAGTATCTAGTAGAATTAAGATAATGGCAACTGGAGTTTTAGAGTTTTCTTGAAAATGTTTGACCACTCATCTGAATGGCTTCTTCAGTATGGTAACTGTACTTGCTTTTGAAGAAGTCTGAAGAGTTGGAAGATTATCTACTGATAAAACAAAAAGGGGTAAAATAGATCAATTATGGATTCATCTAAACTTTTAATTATATTGTTGGAAACGCATTCCAGGAAAGTGGATCAGTTCTGCACATTAAACTTTATTTATTTATTTCTTTTTACATTTTATATAGCATATGTGATTCATAATTCAAGACCTGTCATTATTTTGGTTAGTTTGGCATACTGAACACTAAAGCATTGGCAAATAATATATTTCAGTATCTATGGCCAAATTATTCGATCATTCAGTAAAATTGAGTCCGGACAATATTGATCAATTTTTTTTTTTTGCTAAATTATGGGTTTATGATGATTGTGCATCAAGAGGAACGTACTGTCTCCAAGCTTTTAATTTAGAGAGCATTTCCTTGTCTGTATTAAGTGCCAGTGCAGTATCAAATCATTTGAAACTGAGTTTGGTTCTTGGTCAAAGACTGGCTCTCTAAAGAATATTTAAAGTTAACTTTTTCAAAAATAAGTATGCACATTGGAATGGTAATTCCCCAGTTCAAATTGTAAGTGGGGATTCAGACATTTTTTTCTGCACTGGAACTAAACTTTTCAATTTAGAAAATAAAAGTGGTAAAGCTAAAATGCTCAATATGGTTTGTTTTACCAGCAGTAAGCATCATTATTCATCTATAAAAAATAGTGAGAATTGATAAATTTGACATTTCTCAATTTGCATTTGTATTTCTTTTTTTAACCTACTTATGGATGGTACATTTTACAAAACTTTGCTTTGCCAAAAGCATTATTTTTGCACTTAAATTATTTCCCTTGGGTTCCAGTGGAACACTGTATTTATTTCTAAATCTATGTTTTTTATTTTGCAGTTATCGTGGTACTTTTTGTGACTCTTAGAAGGCATAAAAATGAGCCTCTTATTATTAAGGATGATGAGGATGTTCGGGAAAATATAATTCGTTATGATGATGAAGGTGGTGGAGAAGAAGATACAGAAGCTTTTGACATTGCAACTTTACAAAATCCTGATGGCCTAAATGGATACTTACCTCGTAAGGATATTAAACCTGATTTTCAGTTTATGCCCAGACAAGGACATACATCTACTCCCAATGGTGTTGATGTGGATGAATTTATTAATGTGAGGCTCCATGAAGCTGATAATGATCCCACAGCCCCTCCCTATGACTCCATCCAGATTTATGGATATGAAGGAAGAGGATCAGTGGCAGGTTCACTTAGCTCTTTGGAGTCTTCAGCATCAGACTCAGATCAAAATTTTGACTACCTTACTGATTGGGGTCCTCATTTTAAAAGACTTGGAGAACTTTACTCAGTTGGAGAAAGTGACAAAGAAACTTGACAATGAGCCAACTTTTTGCAGCCCAGACTACTCAAATTCTGTAATATTTTAGGGTCATTGTTATTTATGACAAATGTGACCAACTTGTTTTAGAGACAAATTAGCACCAGTCATCTAAAAAAAAATCAATTACATTGTAACGTTGAACCAAAAAATGTGTACGTTAGGGGGTCAGTTTTGTGGAGTATAAAGTACAGTTTGTGAAGTATCTAGAAGTCTTTGGATGTTCAGTATCTACACGGACCAATATTGTGTCTGGAGCTTGACATCTGGGATATCTTGGAAATAAAAACAATAAATAAAAGAACATACGTTGGAATGTATTGTAAAGCTAGAGGATATAAAGGATTGTACTCTGTCATAATGTCTTCTACCAATGTAGTCTATTGCAAGATTTTTTGACAAAAAAAAGAAAAAAAAAAAAAAAAGAGGAATCAACCACGTATTACTAAAGCAATATCTGGTCTTCTGATGAATTTTTGATATTTTAATTCCCAACTAGCTTCCACTGTGCAATGACATTACATTGTGCATACTTGGTGGCCAGGAAACCACCAATTACATATCATTGTTGAGCCTTAATAGAAAAAGTCACGTTTGATCTTCATTTATGGGACTGGATTTACTGATCAAGAGAACTGGGCACACAAGAGGCGACATGCTAATCCTGAACTCCACCTACAGAGAATTGCTGAAAAAAATGCAAACACAGTAAAAAAGATAAAGAATCTCAAATGTTACTATTCTTAAACTAATTTATCTGTTAACATCAGAAAATCATAATTTGTTACTTTTTTATGAGATTTAAAACATTATGGGCCTCTTTTGCTAACAATGAAAACAGGGCTAAGTATACAGTACATGGGTTAAATTAACATCCATAAAAATGACATTAAGGGAGCACTTGCACCATGTCACTGTACTATTCAGTGGCAATTTTGTTCAATATATTATGCCATTGTACCTAGTCATTAACTGTGGTATGAGAAAGTGGGTGGTAAGTACAGGAGCCCTTTATGAGGATCTATAAAAATAAATTATGCTCATGCACTATTTGTGCTTAAATTATGAAAAATGTGAGACTACATTGGTTTATTGCTTAAGTCTAGCAGTCAGAATAATGTGCTGTAGGGAGCACAATGATGAGGCAATTATCATCAAAAAAAAAAAGTGCTGCATTGTGCATTCAAAAACATGAGGTATTGCACCAATATTTGCACTTTGCCCATTTTTTTAAACCAGGCCCAACATGTTTAATCACTGTATATAAACTGTTAGTTTTTCAACCTTTTTTTCATGTATATCTATGTTAAATGTAAAAGACATACATTTTAAAATTAATTGGGAAAATATTACTCTCATCCTTTAAAAATGAACATTGTGTCTTTGAGTAGTTACATTTAAAAGGCTGGTAAGACAGAAACCTTTTTTCAGAGAGAATTTGTCAGTTTTATATTTCGTTATGAACTACAGTATGATATATGGTGTTTTTTTTATTACAAGCACAAACATATGGGAGTAAACAGGTTCATGTGAATATTTAGAATTTTAGAGTTTTACACAATACACTGTACAGTGACAGAATCATGCTTGTAGTTACCCAGTGTTTAAGGGGGAAAATCAGTATGTATATCATTTGAGTGATTATGTTAACATTTCCTTTCTATGATATGGATAGTTATGCACAGAAACACTTGTACACAACAGTGATGACAGCACCAGTGGCTGTAAACATATTAAATTTACCAGTAGAAATTGTATGATATATATACGTATCACATGCAGATCATTTTAATTTTCTACTTTACTCTGAAGCTATATTATCATTTGTTTATTTACTCCACGTATTGTATTCAGAGAAACTCCTGTACTGTTTAATACTTGGTGAAATATATTTTTATAAATAATTTCTTTGTCTCATGTCATTTGGAAACACCAAACAACTACTTCAAAAGAAGAGGCATGACAGTGGAATTATTTTTGTACTTTGTCATTTAATAATGATACAGATGTTAGATTAAAGACCAATGTTGCTTGTGGTATTGGGATACTGTAGTACAATATAGGCTTGTTTTAGCCTATATTCTTTAGTTTATGATTCTTAAGCCTATGCTGCCATTTACTAATGTTTGGATTTCTATTTTTTTTTCATGAATTGTATTTTTTTTTTCTAAAATGTGTTTATTTCTATAAAACTCTAAAAAAAAAATGAGATATGTTAAGTGTAAAAACCCCAAAAAATCTAATACAAAGAAAGTCCAATCAGGGCTGAGGCAGTGGGAATAAATTATAGTGTTTGCAGCTCCCTCTTAACCATCCACTTTGCTGGATGCACACAAAAGCATACAATTTTCAAGGGAAGCGCAAATATACATTAAACTCCTAATGCATTAACCTCTATAAAAATTCATAAAGTGCAACACCTTTATAGTGCAAAATAAATAAATAAAAAATGGATCAATCCCAATTCATGTAGCGTAATTGTCCTTTTCTCTACACATTTCACGTGGAATGCCACACTTTCTCAGGAGAAATACCAAACACGAATACAAAACGTTGCCAAGTAAAAGCAGTTAAGCTCCCATATAAGTCAATGGGAGCTGTGCTGATCCTATTGGACCTTTTTTAAGGTAGAAAAAAAATGGCATTTGTGGTTTTAGAGAAGATGAGATTAACCGTGGTTTTAAAAACCAAAACCTCTAAAATTGCTAAAATAAGAATGATAAATGGGCCTCTGTGATTCTTAATGCCTACCTAACTTTTAAATCAGTGCCCAAAATGTTTTACCTGTGAGACACATAAAAATGTAAAAAGAGCTGCCAAGTTCTTGGCTATGCCAAATAAGGGCCATGATTGGCTATTTGATAGCCCCTATATGGACTGGCAGCCCAGAGGAGGATCTGTTTGGCAGTACATCTGGTTTTTATGCAACTAAAACTTGCTTCCAGGCCTGGAATGCAAAAATAAGCACTTGCTTTGAGGCCAATGCAAGCAACTTCCAAGGGGTTGGGGAGAAACATGTTGCTTACAAGCCACTGGTTGGGTCACTGTTTTATATTATACAGCAATCCAGCACACCCTATGACAAATTACCTTAGTAATGCACTGCCCTAAGGTGGAGAGCATTGGTTTGAATGCCCATCACTTGTTATACCATTGTTGCACTACATGACTTTCTTAAGGCCAAAAGAAGATAGATGATTACATCATAAGCGCAAAGAAGAGACATAAGGAATAAGCAGGGGCTTCTAACTTTAACACATCCTGCTTATTGATAGCAACATATCAATTTTATGACATGATACTAATAAATAATAAAAACTGATAAACAAGGGCATATTTTTGGCCCTTTCTTTGTTTTATTGCTGTAAAATGATTTTTAACAGTTTGAGCAACAATTCTGACTCAAGGGCAGTTTTATAAAGTGCTGTAACAAATGGTGCAGAAATACAATTTAATCTGCCGCCTTTAACACAGCTATATTGCATATTTGTAAATCCAAGAAATGACTGTAAAGCTGAAAATAAAATGTGCAAAGAAGTTGAGTAAGTAAGAAACACAATTTTACTAAGCTGGTCTAATTGCAAGTCCCATGCACATGCCTTTTGTTAATCTTATCTTCCATTAAGTAAATTAAGGTATAAGATTTTTATTGAATATCTTGCATAACCCTGTTGTACACTCTTTAATAAATAGAGGCATCAGAACCTTTAGACATGGAATTTATGTTGTAGAGAAACCTCCGAGTTCCTGCTACTTTGTAAAATGGTGACAATTTCTACCAGCGTTAAGTTTTTTTGGTGTAAAATAATTTTTTGGGGTGTAAAATTTATATATCATATTTAAAAATATGTGCTATATTTGCCATAATGGAAGCATGGCAATTTTATCCGCATATTATTTGCTGCACTCCAGGAAGTGGAAAGCAAAGAAGAATTTTGTACTGGGAAGGGCACACCAGATATTTTGCACTCTGAATATACAGGTTATCATTGTGTGTCCCACTGTCAGAATCATATCCATATATGTTACATACATTTAACCTCCGTGGTTTTAGTGACTCATTCCAACTAAAAAAATAATGTAAAAAGATGATAATATTTTTCAATAAAAAAAAAAAACATTTAAAATTACACACTGTTTAGAATACAATTAGCTTGAATATTTATTTTATTCAACTGAATGATATTTTATTGCTTCAAGTTTTCCTTCTAGCAAATATTACCGTGAGTAATTTTGGGCATATTGAAGCTGCACGGGGGTTTTTTGTAGTGAAACTCACGGATGCATAACCTTCTGATTGCCTTTTTGATTGAAAGTCCCATCTGAGACCACGACAGTGCAACCAATAATAGGATTTCAAAAAATCCCATCAGTGGCTCTGTAGGAGAGGTAAAGCATGACAGGAATCTCATCATTGTTAGTCAAAGGGATAAGGTAACCACTACATGTCAGTGTCATTATAAACTGTGTATTTATGCAGCTTTTTAAACACAAAAAAAGATCAAAATAAAGAAAAATTTGGAGCAAAGGCCGTCTCGCTATGATTTCAGAGGAGAGTGAATATATCAAAACCTCTTGATAATTCTACTGTGGACAGGATGAAGTTTAGATTTCTGTTTTAAAAAATGAGCATGACAGAATTAGTAAAACAAATGACAAACTTACAAATCTATATTTCTGTTGCTCAAACGTCATGTAATAAGATCTATAAATAGTTTTAATATTTACAGTTCCATTTACAGTTATATCTGCAGTGCCATTTCTACTTCAAAATGAGTAATACTATTTTTGGACTCACCTTTAAATCATTTTTATTACATATTTAAGAATATTGGCCTCCTTAATTTAAAAAAAGAGGGGGAAATTTGCTCCTTGCATTAGTTTTAATTGGTTCCTCCATATCAGGGTTGGAGCTGGCGGCTTTCAGGGGCACCTGTTACTGTCAGGGACACTAGCCACAAAGAGGGTTGTAGGCACGATATGGCCAGGAATAGGGTCAGAGCAGTCAGAGTTAAAGACACAAGGTGGAAAAGCAGACCTAAACAGTGAAAAACTGAAATCCAGTGCTCAGTACAGAAAGAGTACAATATGTCCTAAGTATTCTTGAAATTCTTTAAGATTCTAACAAGGGAGGAAAATGCAGTCCAGCACTTCTTAGAACACATCCCCACTCATGGTGCAAGGCTAATAACTTAGAAAAGGTAAAGAAGCAGGAACAGGCAGTCTAGCTGCTTAGAGTTTTTATTGACACGACATGTTTCGAGCACAAGGCTCTTTATCAAACACTTGATAAAGAGCCTTGTGCTCGAAACATGTCGTGCCAATAAAATCACTTAGCAGCTAGGCTGCCTGTTCCTGCTAGGGATGGGCGATTTGACCCATTTCGTTTTGCCAAAAATTTGCTGCCGGCGAAATGTCGCCGACGCCCATTAAAAGTCTATCGGCATCAAAAAAAATTTGTCGCGCGGCGACATTTTTTTGACGCGAGTATTTATTTTGACTCACAACACCATACAAGTCTATGGGCGTCGTTTTTTCAGCAAAACAAGGCGAAAAAATTTGCCCATCCCTAGTTCCTGCTTCTTTACCTTTTCTAAATTATTGACATTAATTATTGACATGGTTCCTACCATTGATAAGCAATAATTGATAAGTCTTTTGGCTAATGTTTAGCATTTGACTAATCTTTTCATATTCACTTGTGATGTATAGTGCATTCTTAAAGGAGAATGAGCCCCTCCCCTGAAAACTTCACCCTCTCTGCAAGTCCCCTTTTCTGTATCAGCTGTTTTTATCTAAACTGCCCCTATTTTTAAACCTACAATAAAAGTTGAACAGCAAGGTTGACAGGTACCATCTGGTTCTCCTTCAGGTCCTCTTCTGTCCGAGCTCAACAGCTAGACCACACCCCGTTAAACCTGGTTCTGGATCAGCTTCAGGTATACATGGTCCTGCAGACCAGAACAGGATCTGAAGCAGCTCAAGATGGTACCTGCCTGCATCACAACTCTGCATTTTTATACCAGAAAGTGTTTCATTCATCTTTAAATGAACACTATCATAAATATAAATACATAAATATATATGTGTATATATATATATATATATATATATATATATATATATATATATATATATATATATATATATATATATATATATATATATATATATATACACACATATACATATATATATATATATATTTAATTTATTTATTTATTTTCCCCCCAAAATCATTGTATATATTTTTTTTAAATTCACTTAAGTAAAGTCTGCCACATTTACAAAGTTAGTTACAGGAGTAGCTTTGGAACCTGAGAAACTTGAGGATCATGTCCTCCATTTTCAAACAAAACCACAGTTCTGCTTTATGGCAATAACTATAACTATATTTATACAGTAAATAATTGATAGACCCATTAAATATTCAGTGTGAAGGCTGAGTTACTTTTATCTTATGTGAAGTGGAGAACTCATCATTGTATTATAAATGCAATAAGACATAGGATGTTATGGTTGGAAAGAACTACATTGGAAAAAAGCTTAATAGTAAATTGACAGGAGATTGGAAATTCAGACTTAAAAGCACTGCCATCCTGACTCTTTATGAAGAAATAAGGTCATGTTTACCACTTTCAACTGCCCAAAGCCATTCCAACCCAGGAATAATGAAATAATTGTGTGTCCTTCTCCTATTCTCTCTCCATCATTTCAAAATTCAGTGGGGATATTTTCTAGTATTTCACAGTTTAAATTCCCCTGATGCCTTCTGAAGTGTTGTGTGCCATTAGATCTCTTACAGACGGCAACAGTCCATTCACTTTCCCTCATCTAGACGACAGTGAAACAAAATAAAGGTTTAAAATATATAATAGCTAGAGTATCACAAAGAGCATATAATGAAACAATTACGGAGCACAGAGGAAATCTCTTCTTATGGAAGAACCATGTCCGCGGGTCAAAAGGAATTCTAAGATGTCCTTCAACGACAGATAAAGAATCCTAAGTGTACATAGGGATATTGCTGGACACCAAGGCACTCTGCTGTTATTTAATGTCTGAATTCCTTTAACACAAGAAACACAGATATTTCTTTCTATTTCATTATGGGATAATTCATTTATCGTAACCGTTAAACTCAAGTGTTCATACAATGAATAGATATAGAAATTACTGCAATAATAGGTTTTATTCTTAACAGTGGTTGAAACTGTCTATTTGGGGTCTCAGGAAAAGCAATTTTTACTTTTAAATTGCTAAATCAGCTTCACAAGAATGTATTAAACTGACTATGGGGCAGATTTATCAAAGGTCGAGGTGAATATTCAAATGAAAAACATTTGCATGTTAAACTATTTTTTTGTGTCCTTCGACTAGGGAGTAGTCCAAATTTGATTCAAATTTGAAAAAAATTCGAAATTTAACATGCACTGTCTCTTTAAAAATTTGACTTCGACCATTCGCCATCTAAAACCTGCCAAATTGCTGTTTTAGCCTATGGCGAACCTTGTAGAACCTATTTGGAGTCAATTGGTGGACTTTGAAAAATCTAAGGTTTTTTGGGGGAAAACGTTGAATCTAATTTGATCAAATGCACTATTCGAATTTGGTCGAATACAGACCTATTTGACCAAAAAAAAACAAAAAAACTTTGACAAAAAAAACTTTGACTTAATTTTTGAATTCGAATTTTGAAGTTTTTTCAATTAGAAATTTGACCCTTGATAAATATACCCCTATGTATTTGAACTTAGATTTTAAAGATAGGGAATTATAAGTCAGTCCTTTTGTATTTCTAATAAAAAATTGTCATTAAAATTTTTGATATTTTCTTATTCCTTTAGTAATGCAGATATTTTTTTATAATAGTGAAGTGTACAGACATCTGTAACTTATTTTTGTATTGATTTTTTAAATGGGTATGGCCAGGATGTTGATTGTAATAAGCATGTGCTGTCTTTGTGGGGAAAAAAAAAATAAATGAAGACAAATGCCTGACAGTGCCAGCGCCTAGTGCACTTAACACATATCCCATTCAATACATGCTGATATTGCTGATAGTAAAAATAATATTTAAATAAAATAAATAAGAGTGCTAAGGGGCACAAAAGCCTGTCAATTCAAAGTACTCCCATCTGGGGTCAGGCTGCCCTTTGCACCCTGATCTGGCATCTGGAGAGGTGCAGAATGCAATGCCCCCAGGTACAAGAGAGTCCTGTCCTTAATGCCTGCCATAAAGCCCAGTTGCAGTCTGCACCCTTAAGCGCTCTCTGATAAACCTTGTCGCTTCTCTAGTAGTAAACAGCTACTTTCACTGAGAAAAAATACCCACTCCATTTAATGCATCCATGATGGGCAAATAAATTCGCCAGGTGCGAATTCGCAGAGTATTTCCATGTTTTGCAGCCGGCAAACAAATTCACAAAACTGTCAAAAAAAAATGTTTGCCTCGCATCAGAATAGTCACGCACAAAAAAATTGTCATGCACCTAAATTATTTGGATGCCCATTGACTTTAATGCATTTGGACAAAATAGGCGCACATATAAAAATTGTTGCGGGTGTCAAAATTGATGTGTGTCAAAATAATTTTGACGCCCATCGACTTCAATCCGTTTACCAATTTTTTCGGGACAAATTTGCCCATCACTATTTGTCATTCATACATCCATCTATCTATCATTTAACCAGGCGCGTTTCAGGGGCTGCTGCCACCTGAGGCAGCAGCCCTGATGCCGCCCCGCCTCTTTATCCGCACTTCTAACTTGTAGGGCTTGTAGTGAGTCGAGGAGGGACCGCATCATTAGTGCAGAGAGCGCTATTGCACTCACTACACTAGAAGAGCCGAATTTCCATTTAAAAAAATGAAAATTCGGCTCATAAAAGTTACCAGAGGCGGCTTTTTGCTTCAACTGGTAACTGGCCACTCCGTGTCGCCTGTGGCAAGATTCTCACCTTTCTTCATGGCCAGAGCTGTCCTGTATCTATCTATCTACCTATCTATCCATCATCTATCCATCCATCTATCTATCCTCTATCTATCCTCTATCCCTCTATCTATCATCTATCTATCTAGCCTCTATTTATCCATCTATCATCTATTTATCCATCTATCATCTATCTATCATCTATCTATCATCTATCTATCATCTATCTATCATCTATCTATCATCTATCTATCATCTATCTATCATCTATCTATCATCTATCTATCATCTATCTATCATCTATCTATCATCTATCTATCATCTATCTATCTAGCCTCTATCCATCTATCATCTATTTATCCATCTATCATCTATCTATCATCTATCTATCATCTATCTATCATCTATCTATCATCTATCTATCATCTATTTTTCATCTATCTATCATCTATCTATCATCTATCTATCATCTATCTATCATCTATCTATCATCTATCTATCATCTATCTATCATCTATCTATCATCTATCTATCATCTATCTATCATCTATCTATCATCTATCTATCATCTATCTATCTAGCTATCCTCTACCTAGCCTCTATCTATCCATCTATCATCTATTTATCCATCTACCTATCATCTGTCTGTCTATCTATCATCTATCTATCATCTATCTATCATCTATCTATCATCTATCTATCATCTATCTATCATCTATCTATCATCTATCTATCATCTATCATCTATCTATCATCTATCTATCATCTATCATCTATCTATCATCTATCTATCATCTATCTATCATCTATCATCTATCTATCATCTATCTATCATCTATCTATCATCTATCATCTATCTATCATCTATCTATCATCTATCTATCATCTATCTATCATCTATCTATCATCTATCTATCATCTATCTATCATCTATCTATCTGTCTGTTACATTGATCCAGTTTCTTTAAATGTAACAGATTCTTAAAAAAAATAAGAAAAACCTGCATTTTCTTTCAAGTTAATATCTAAGTCTTAGAATTGTTGTAAGAAGCAATTAATCATTTAGTGAGCTGTCAGATAGGTAAGCCAAAGCTATCTTAGAACTGGTGAACTTGACATAAATATAATGAACTCTGACACATCGTATTACAATACAGCTCCAAGGATTTTTTTCTTTGCTGTTTCATACAGTGTATTATTTAAGAACCTTGGCGACAAGAGAAGCGTAGGAATATTCTATTGATCTTTTGAAAGCAAAAGACACAATATGGCATGATTAATCTTGAGGGGATGACCCTAAAAAAACACCTAAACATTCTTAGTTAAAATAAAATGTGTAGTCATTTTTACAGGCCAATAGTGTTTGTTAAAGCAACATTAGTTCACAAAACTGGTGCTAGTCACCCTGATTTTCCCACACTATATCTTGCTCACCTTTATTTGCATCCTAGTAATGTCAGTACTAAAGCATCACCCTCAGATTTTTTTGACTATTGTTTTAAATTGTTTTCAATTGGGAATATCTGTCTTTTTTTGTTATTTCTTGTTTTAAACAGGACAAAATCTGAAATTTAAATAAAAGTCACATTCTACTTCCAATTCTTTAGAACACAATTGAAACAAATCATCAGTCTACTGAGAAGCCCTCTGTAGCTGGTGGAGGGATGAGGTTTGTTGATACAAAGTGCTTCAAAACTAAGCTAAAGTTGAGTTCTACTATTGTGTTTCCACAGGCACACAAAAACAATCAGGTTAGTTACATAGAATAGAACTGATATAAGTGTTGAGGTGGGTAAGAAAAGATTCAAGATAGCTGGAAAAGCTGAAATGTTTATCAAGTACAAGGATTCCTGTAAATCATACAAAAAAGAAGAAGGAATAAAAAGAATCCAAAATTACTTTTTTAAAATTAAATCATAAAAAATATTAAGGAAAGGGTGGGACCCTTAATATAAGAGGAGGATCAGTTGGTCGATCAGAACAGAGGAAAAAGACAAATTCTGAACGGTTATTTTTTGTCTGTCTACGAAAAATGAGGAACCAGCTAATGAAGGTTTCCTTCTTAATAGTCCCAATTCTAGAAATGCAACACATGGTTCACGCACAATAAAAATCAAGAGACTACAACATATAAAGATAAACAAAGATCAGGGGCTGGATGGTATTCATCCCAGGGTGAATGTCTATGAATAATAAAATTGCAAGCTCCTTTTATAGGGTGAGAGAAAGCAAAATGTATATTTATGTAAATGTGTGTAATGTTTAGTGAAAAACCATACCTAGGTTTAATTAATATACAAGGCAATAATAATGTTCAGCACAAGCCTTATTCATTGCACTAATGTTATGTTACAGGTGGATGAGTCAGGGTCTACTTAACCTTCCTTGGAGTACTATACACTGGTCCCAGAACCTGTTCAAGGGGTCCAACTCCCAGAAACTCCTGGTAGGCACAATATAATTAGACTCTATCTTCAGGTGGGGCATCCGCTTATGGTATGGAGGAAGGGATTACTACGCTGGTATAACGACACAGTATTCACTCTTGATCAAATAACTTTGGTCACCAGTGGTTCTTTAAAACAGCCAAATGATTTATTGACCTTGACTTCTTAATGGCCAATCACATATGCAAGGTGCATGATCAGATGATACACTCCATGAACAAGTAGTGGCAGCAGGTCATTTACACAAATCATGGATACTGTCTGATCCTTTGTTAGTCAGCTTTCTGAATTGAGTTGCCTTGCCTGCCTTTGGTGCACAATCCCCATTGAAGGTGAATTTTATAGTTGGTCTTGCACTCCAAGGATCTCTCTATCCCTGAGAATAACCACTTGAGTCCCTAACCTGGCGGCCTTGTCACCACAAGGTGCTAACCCTTCACTCAACACCTTGTTAGAGCCTTAGCTGCTCACTAACTTTCCTGAATCTATCTGTCACTCCTATATCGAACTATTACAGTTCCTGATATTTGCTTGCTCCTATACGGTGGCCTACCTCCACCTCTGGCCCTCCACACACCACCTCCACCAGCGAGTGGGTGCACCAGAAAGAGAGGCTGAACACATGGGAGTATTCATTTTTATAACCTCTGGGAACTACTATGAATCTCATACTATATCATCTTTATCTCCCCAACATATTGGTATATGGTTCAACGTGCAGTGAAACATTGTAGATGTATAATTAGTGAAGCTGAAATGGCAATTCAAAAACAGGTAACCCGATATCCCCCTAGATGGAAAGCGACCAATGAAGCCTCATGGGGACTTTATTAATGATTGATTCTATTTTAATGTATATCTTGGATTCCTTTCTATACTTTAACGTGATATAAAGACATTTAGCATATTTTAAAACTGCTGCAATGAAGTATTCATTTCCACATCCTTCAGCAGAAAAATAAAAAGAATATCCTCAGCCTTGATTTTCCAGCATTTAAATCTGTTCTACTGGAATATACCTGAAAAATAGCAACGTAATTATATTATATTTTTTTGCAGCTATTTCCCCTTATCTGCAGAAATGACATTTGCTCCATGCAGCTGTGTGTACAAAGCATCTATATTTCTTTGTCAGTGTAGTTTCGTTCTCTCTGCCTAATCAAGCTCTTACACCATTTAGTAATGCAGCACTGGCTGCTTGACTGCTGAGAAAAACTGAAAGGAAGAAGAGATTACACTGATGTGTGCTGAGGTGGGCTGAGTGTGAAGTTCAGAGAAGTGCTCTAAGGGAATCTGACAGTGGATTTTAAAGGTGGAAGAGATGAGAGAGAGGATGAGGAGACTTTGCTGAGTGAAAGAGCAATAACTAGCAACATAAAAACAAAAGAATACTAGAAAGCAGAAATGTGGCTAGAAAGCAAACAGAAAAGAGTGAAATCTTTCTATGCTGGCAATAGATTTGAATTTTTTATGTTTTTTAGATATATCTATTATCTTGAAAGCCATATACAGCATAGTACCAGCATCTCATGTGGGAATGGAAAACTAAGCTCCACCATTAAAAAATAATATACGAATAATAAATGTTAATTTACAGCAAACAAGATTCAGCTGATTTTTCCATGACCGTATCAATTTATTTCTTACTCTCCGGTTGTAGGGTCTGAAGCAAGCTATGCGGGGCACCTCTAAAAAGTAGCATGTGTTTTATTGTATGAATATTTTATGCAGTAATGTAAAGATTTGTTTTAGACTCTGAAAACCTATGAAGTCATTAACTCTTTGGTTTAGAGTTCTCAACACATAATTTTAATGTGTTTTTTATTATTTATTTTGATGTATTTAAGTTATTTTTATATATTGCCATGAGTATCTGCAACAATATATATGGATTCATTGCAAACCTTATCCAAAATTACCTTCAGGATAGGTTATCGTATCTTCTGCTTTATTTCATCCATACATTATGGGAACCAATAATAAATATAATGACTATTATTGCATTCCCCTCCCTGGACCATTGCAATATTACAATGTTAACCCCATTAATACAACTCCAGGCTGTTCTTTCTCACTACTGTGATTTTGTGCCATGCTTTATAATTGTATTAGGCTCTATATCTCACTCGGACTAATCCCATATTCACTGGGACACCATCCAAGACACAGGCTTTTCTAAGGTCTGCTGCCTAGAGTTCTCTGCATTTTACCCCACCAATTCTAGAGCTGTAGACTCCTGTAGAGCTGTTCAGTACATAACATTTTTTTAATTGGATTGGCATAAAAATTTTTTAATCAGGCTCTTAGAATTCATTGATCTTTTATATAGTCTATAGATGACATTATTTCATACAGGTTCTATGCTGTGTGTATTAATGTAAAGCTAATGATAAAAAGTGTTTCATAGTTTAAAAAGTTTGCATATGAACATCTTTGTTGCTAAGATTTCTTTTCATTCACTTATGAAACATGGCATTCCTTTGCAAGCTGTGGCAGTAGCAATTTATCATATTTAAATATCACAGTGAGAAAAAAACATTTTCAGTTAAATCTGTTAATTCACAAAAAAAAACTAACTTTAGATTAACCAATACATTTTAATGTATTCCATTTTATTGGTCCAACAAATGTTACAGGAGAGTAAATTGAAGTTTGTTTACTTTGTTTTTATGGTTTTCTAATGGACTAATATACTAATACTAATATAATATATATACAGACTGAAATTGGAATACTTTTTTTAAATTTTTTTCTGCACAATCTTTTATTATTGTTAAACTCTCTAAAGCAAAAAAGAGTTATAGAACCTTATGGCATTAAAAAAAATGAAAATGTAGGCAGAAAAACTGGCTGAAAGTTGCATAGGGCATATGTTTGGCCTGTATACAGGAACATGTTATTTTATAAATACATTTGTTGGCTTTATCCAATGTAAAATTAAAAATGCAGATCCCTCTTTAGTCATTTCATGAAGGAAGGTTTAGTACGAGATAAATAATTTATAAGATTAAACACTGATGATATAGCAAGACTACAGCCAATCTAAAAAAAATTTTTTGGGATTGTAAGAAAGGAAAGCCCTGGAGCTAAAAGACAAGGGATCCAAATGACCAGCAACCAGATCACACTGGTTTATGTTTAGAGATTGGCAAAATCAGATGCATCTGTGATTAGGTGAGAAGCAATGAGTTAAGGCAGGGGAAAGCTGGGCTAAAGGGCAGAGAAAGTGAGGGTTGTGATGTCAGGGGAAGAAGCAGTTCACTTCCTTATCTTCTGGGCAGGTAGAAACATCCAACCCACCCCATTTTTTTGCATATTTTGTGACATGTCTGGAATTTTTCCTCTTTATGTTATCATATTATTTATTAATAACTGAATGTGGATCTTTTCCTGAATTCACTGTTATATTGTGTTGTTTGTAGTTTTATACAGTATAAATGTGGGATTCTCCATTGTGTAAATTCATGTTAAATGAATGTCAAATGCTTGATCCAGGGAATGTTTCTGATCGCCATTGGGGTCAGGAAGGAATTTTTCCCTCTTGAGGCATAATTGCCATTGGCTTCAGGTTGGGTTTTTTGCCTTCTTCTGGATCAAAACAGTGGATATATGATAATGCTGTTTAAGTTTTATTCGTCACAACAAATTTCAGAAGAATGAATAAAGGAGGTTCCCTCCTGTGTCTGCACAGGGGGTGATTGATACAGACGCTACTAATGTTTGTGTTAGGTGACAGCCTGCTTGGATTTCCTATCACTGAAATCATTGACACTGTGCTGTACCAGTAGTTAAAAGTTTATGTTAAAATGTATGTCAATGCTTTTATTTTAATATTTATTTTACCCATTATTATGCTGCCACCTACTGACCAAAGCTATACAGCAGGCTTTGTATTTCATTGTTTGCAAACCCTCCTCCTATTCCTTCCTCATGTGTGATGTCAATTCCTCCCATCATCCTTTGTGTTCCTGCCTTTCATGAGAGAGGATCTAAAGCTCAGAGGTAAGGAAAGAAATTTTATTTTTGACCTGCAGCACTTATACATCCACTGCTACATTTGTTCATCCACCTCAAATAAAGCAGCTTTGTGAATTCCAAGTGTCTGGTGAGTGTCTGCCCTCAGTGGTTGTTACAGCTCCATACAGGCCCAGCAGGAAGTCTTGAGGGTAAATCAGCCATTATCACAGCAGTTGGAGTAAGAATAGATTCAGGACCAGAAGCAGGGCTGCTGAACTTCTCTCATGGTGGGAGATGCAGCTTCTGCTGGTAACAGAGTTTGGGGTGATCTCTCTGTAGGTAGAAGAAGCCTAATACTCAGTGGTGGATATAATGACATAGTGCAGATCTCAAGTCTTCAGTATAGAACAGCAGAGCATAGTTTCAATCTCATTTAATTATGGCTTTAGAATATTGCCTTGAGTTAAGCTGGCAAGGTCCTATTTATTTGAAACGATTTGCGTTAAATGCTGTGGTCATTTTACCCCATTTCTGGCTCCTGGTGTTTCATCAAGGTATGTAACAATGGGGTTCAGTGGGATGGCTCAAAGAAAAGGGTAAATGGAGGAGTCCACTTGTCAGATAGTGGAGCATTTTAGCTACTAGCAACTTGGTAGAAAAAAAGGAAGAGTAAAAAAAATTATTATTAGTATATGACAAGGAGATTCCTCAACTGACACTTTGCTTTCAGCCATCCCACTGAATCCCATTGTTACATACCTTAAAGAAAAAGGAAATTAGTTTACCATTGGGGGTGCCAAATGTTAGGCACCCCAAAAGCCTCATTTATTATCAGCTTATTGCTTACATTGTCACACTGAATATCTCCTGAAGCATCCATCTTATGCTGTATAAATTAATGTATATTCATCTGTAGATAATGCTACTGTGTATGCAGCTCTGGACATTCATAAAGTACAGTAATGATACAAACAAGTGGACATACATTGCAATAAAAAATAAATAAATAAAAATAAATACCCACAGTAATAGTGTTGAGACACAGGAGGAAATATGTACCTGCCCTTTAGAAATGTTGCTTATAACAACAATATTATGCAGTCACTATCTCTCTGTGCTGCATGAGCAAAGTTAAAATGCAGGCTGAGATCTCACCATTTCACCTTCATATAAACTAGGAAGTCTATGAGTTAACCAAGGTCTCATTCAGATCAATAGATAACCCAATGACCTCAATGAATTTTCATGGAGTTGCTTCCAGAGAACAACCCCTGGTCTGTGTTAAAAAAAGAAGGGCAAATGAACTGAATTAAAGGCGACAGCAGAGTGTTCCATCCCATGCATATAATTCCAACTAGTGAGAATGATTTGTGTGTGTAATCAAAAGAGAGAGTAAAAAATCTGGTAAATATGCCCTTTAATTACATGATGTCCCTGAGGCTAAACAACTTAGAATGTCAAAGAAATGAATGTGATGGCAAATAGTAAGAATGTAGAATGTAACGGCAAATAAAGATTGTTTTCTGGCAAGTATTGCCAATATAGCAAGGTGTATTTAAGTTTATATCATGGCTTTTTATTAACAGATGTGCAAGCTTGCCGAAGAGTACTTACTTATAGCAACTAATAATCTTTGCTTTCATTTTCCAACTAGTAGTACAAAGTTCAAAGCAAATTGCTGATTGGTTGCTATTGGCAACTGGAATTTTGCACTTGTGTTAATCAGTGTTAATGAGTAAATCAGCGTTATATACTTGTCTTATGTCTAAGCACTTTTGACTGGATTATCAGATCTTAATCACCTGTTTTGTATTGTATGTTTAGTCCATAATTATTCACTAGATTATGGTTGACTATTTACTGAACTAAATAAGAATTTTTGGAGCTATTGGTTGGGATTGAATTATAAATGTACATGTGTGTGTATGTTTCTACCTTAGCTTTTATGTTTTTATGGTACCTTTAAATACATACACAATACACAATGGTGAAAACAAAGAATTATTCACAATATTACAGGGCACTACCAAGAACAGTAAAGGGGAAAAAAGTACTCCCCGGGATTTCCAAGTTTTCAAAAATTTGGTGTTGACAATTATAGTCACATTCAGTGCATCAAAAACAGTAGAACCTAAATAAACTGCAAGGTGCAGTTTGTACCACGGTGATAGCTTTAGTTATTCAATTTGAGATCCAAGAGGGGTGTAGAACTTACTAAATGGTTTGGCTTGCCCTGCTTACAGTGTCGGACTGGCCCGGCGGGATACCGGGAAAAAACCCGGTGGGCCCCGACCCTTTAAAAATTAAAAATTTAATTTTTTTTAAAAAATTTAATTTTTTTAAAAAAAAAGTTTTCGGCGCTTCGCCGCTCAAGCATGCGCACAAAGGAACACCGCTCAAGCATGCGCACAAAGGAACACCACTCGCGCATGCGCACAAAGAAACACCACTCGCGCATGCGCACAGAGAAAAGCCGCTCGCATTCTTGCGTGCACACAGAGCGGCACACCGAGCGGCACACAGAGCGGTGGGGGGCCCTGGACCAGCTGTCCCGGTGGCCCCGGGCCCCCCAGTCCGACCCTGCCTGCTTACCATGCCCCAGTAGCCTATAGTTCTCAAGGAGAATATAAAAACAAGCCATAGGAAGAACAGCAGTCATGAGGATAAAAAGTCTGAAGTCTTTTAGCATGGGAAAAATAATGGTTTTATCCTTATGGATGACATTTTTCATTAGTCTTGTGAGCCCTGGATTTAACACTTGCCTTGATGTGACTTGCAACTAGTGAATCCCATGGTAGAGCTGGGTTTGGTGTGCAGGAATGGACAACATTTACTCATAGAAATACTTGTATTGCAACTTGTCAATGATTTACCAAAATGTGATGGTCACTTGCCATTTTTGCAGAAAGATCCTTTTACAAAGAAAATACCCTAGATCAGTACTGTCCAACTTCTGTGCTACCGTGGGCAGGAATTTTTCTGGTGTACATGTTGGAGGGCCGATAATGAAGCTCGTGTTAGCCACTCCCTGTTTTAGACCACACCCATGTTACCACAAAACCATGTCCATATTGACAGCACACCAAAAAAACAAATGGTTGGTGCTCGCTGCAGTGATATTACTCATATGTGAAAAAAGTTAAGTCAAATTAACCAAGTCCAACAGGAACACCAAAAGAAATAACCGCCTGGAGACACATAGTAGGCGAAACATAGTCATCCCATATGTAGATGGAGTGTCGGAGAAATTCATTAGGATTTTAAACAAACACCACGTCCCTGTGTTTTTCAACCTAGCAACATGCTGAGACAAAAACTTGTACATCCAAAGGATCCAACACCTAAAGAAAAACAAAGCAATGTGGTATACGCAGTCCAGAGTAGTGAGGAGTACACTGATCTTTACATTGGGGAGTAGGGATGGGAGAATTTGACCCATTTTGCTTCAACAAGAATTCACCGCCGGCGAAATGTCACCAACACCCATTAATGTCTACGGGCGTCCAAAAAATGTTGTTGTGCAGCGAAATTTTTGACATGCGTCTTTTTATTTTGACGCACAACGCCATACAAGTTTACGGTCATTATTTGTTCGGTGAAACAAGGCGAAAAAATCCCTATTGGGGAGACAAAACAACTGCTCACCAAGTGAATGACTCCGCATAGGATAGGAGGGCTAACTCTACAGGGCAAGACTCGGCAGTCTTTCTACACCTAAAAGACAAGGGACACTCCTTTGAAGATAATGTCCAAATATTGGATAAAGAAGACCGCTGGTTTGATAGAGGCATGAAAGAGGCGATTCATGTCAAGGTGGAGAAACCATCCATGAACAGAGGCGGGCTCTGTTACATATAATGCTGTTCTAACATCTGTACCCCAGCGGTTTCAGAACACTTCACACATCCATTCATGCACCTCTCAAGTAACACCTTTTCCTAGGAGTTGCAGGACACAGTAACTTCACAGAATCAACACCTCCGTGAATTTCAGATGTCACCTCTCTGAAGAGTGGAAGAGTCTGTATGCCAAGAACTTCCCACATCAGTCAGTTGAACTGAAGAAGTTGCTCGGATGAGTAGTGAAATGTCTTCAATTATTGCTCAGCAAGTCCAGTTGATTTTTTCTTAATTACTTATATTAGATATACCATGACCTGGATGAATGAAAATCTACATAGTCATTAAGTCATACACTTAAATCCATTTACCTCCTCCTCCCCAGCGGATAACACAGCACCTCTAGCAAATGATTAAACACCTTAGGGGCCCCTAACAATAATTTTCAAATGCTAACAAAACCCCAGAACAAATACCAGGCTTATTTTTCACAGGCAGAGTATGGCACACACAGGGAGCATGTGGCAGGCAGAGTATGGCACACAAAGAGAGCATGGGGCAGGCAGAGTATGGCACACAAAGGGAGAATGGGGCAGGCAGAGTATGGCACACACAAGGAGCTTAGGGCAGGCAGAGTATGGCACACAGGGAGCATAGGGCAGAACAGAGAAGGAGACAGGGAAATCCATCAGGACCACTCTAATATGTACTACATGCAGTGACACACTGCTGGTGCCCCATTAGCATTTTGAATAAGGTGTGAACAATGTGGACAGTTTCAGTCTGGGTCTCAGGTGTGAACAGTACAGGGCTTTAGGATCTGAACAATAGAGGTGACACAGGTGTGAACAATTCAGGGGAATTACATGTGAGAACAATACAGGAGATTAGTCTAAATTTGAGGTTTAAACAATGCAAGGGACAGTTAATCTCTGTAGTGATACCTATTAAATTTTACACAAGGTAAGCAGACACAGCAGGCAGACTTTCATGTGAAGGGCCACACAAGGGAGGGGGGAGGTGCATGCCAGTTAGACAGCCCTGCCCTAGATAATACAACTGTTTGTGCACAGAACATTTCCCTACAAATCCACACTGAATTGAGCTTTAGAATTAACTCCCTCTAGTTTGCTTAACTTAAAGATCTACCACTTACCAATGCCTGCATTAAAATAGAATTAATAGAAATTGGTAGACACAAATGAGATGGTTACCTTTTCTATGCACTGTACAACACATTATACAGCTTTGGGATCTATCATCTGGAAACCCATTTTCTAAAAAGCTCTGAATTCTGGGAAGACTTTTATCAAATAATTAATTTTTAAAAAAAATTATTTCCTTTTTCTCTGTATTAAAATATAGTACCTAGTATTTTATCCCAGCTAAGCTATAATGAATTCATATTGGTAGCAAAGCTATTGGGTTTAACGTTCAAATTATTTTTTTTAGTAGGATTCAAATGACAGAAAACCTCAGGTCCTGAGCATTCTGGATAACAAGTCCCATACCTGTACCATAGAGAATTTTCCACTAAAGCTTTTATATGTCGGATTTAAAATTTCACTGTTACAATTAGCTCATATTTTTAATTGCCGTCTCCTTTGGGGGGAAAATAAAGTATAGGCTTGGTTTAAAGATGCACTCTTCAACCTCTTATCTTTGACAAACATCGACTACTACTTAATATTGTTGACTTGTCTTTAATTATTTAGTGCTTTCAGGTTACCAGAGATAAATAATTCTGTAATTATTTATGCTCTTTATTTCAGTCTCCAGATATCTTCCTTTACTACTGTCTCCGAATCTCTGAATCTTTAACTACACATCTATTTTCTAAGTAATGAAAAGTTCCCTTAATTTAATTCGTAATGACAAAATGTTGCTGCTGTTAATTTAGTTAACTGAGGGGAAATACTGGCTTACCTTGCTTGGCATTGTGATGATGATAGATAAAACACATTTGCGTTGAAAGTAAGGCAAATGTTTATTAGTATGTAAATCACATCAAAGATACATCGCTTCAATAAAAAGCAAAGGAGCGACCAGTATTTTAAAGCTCTGCATTGGGAATATGCTTGCTGCAGATCCCCAAACAGTACTCATTCCAGTAATCAGTAGTTATATAGAATCGGATGGCATGGTAGAATACAAAATAGAGTTGCACAGTGTGAAAGACATGGAGTTTTCACTTAGTTAAATATAAGGATGCATCATTTTTTACACATGCTAAAGCAAGAAAAGCCTGTTTAATTTCTTCACAGATCCTTTTGACCTTAGGCAAATGGTTTGATTAATTCATAAAGCAGTAATATTAGTACATTAAGGGTCCATTTACACAAGTGTTTCTTTATAAATATTTCATATCTATTGGGTGTATTAAAAATTAATAAAATCCGTACAAACGTTATTCCATGGAGCAATGCAATTTGTTGTCTGTGCTTATATTCTGTTGACATAGTGAAATTCACAAACACAGGAGCAACCTTCACCATTTCAGTCGCTCATAGCAATGAGGTGTTTTCATTAGCAGTGGGCTTATTCTATATTTTATTTTATGCTGTCTTATGTACATTTTATGTTAACTATTTAACTTTATATTAAAAGGCTATGGAGCATTATTTTGGACCCTTATAAGTGAAAATTCCCACCTTAAATCTCATCTCATTCTCAAGGTCAGCAAGGGATAATACTTAAAATGTTTACGCTTTTACAAAAGTGTAGCATGTTACATCCTTAAGGCATAAATTTTTGCTTTATTCAAACACATATCCTGGGGTGATGAGAGTCTGGATACACAGGTAAACACCTTTCCTAATTTATTCTCTCATGCAGACATGCAGTTAGGAGTTGGAAGATCAAGGTCCTCTGGCTACTGCTAATCCAACTAAGGAATAAATGAAAGAGGTCCATACCGATACTAATAATTATATACATTTACACATAATATTGCTGCAAGGTTGAATTATATGTTACTGTTAGAATCATCAAGTATACACACTCTAAGAACCAAAATCAACTGTAGAAGAGAGAGAGAGAACGAGAGGGAGAGAGAGAAAGTATTACATTGATTCCAAATTAAACAATTGGATCAGCCTAATTTAACTGATAGACACTTGGTTAACCAAATAGAGAATGATATTCCATTTTGGGGACTATCCTAAATAATTTTGTATTTACCCATTTTTGTAATGAAAAATTATTATCACTAATTAGATCTTTCTGTATTTTGTGTGCTTTTTTAGGGGTTGCCTTCCTTTGGGAGTACCCTATTGTACTGCAAGGCCATTGGTCTTCAGGTTTACAACAGGCATGATTGGTACTGGGAGCAAGAAGGACAGATCAGATCTTACAAAACAAGAATGGGTAACAGGTAGAGGATGTAGGACAGGCAACACATGTAAGATGGACCTGGAATCAGGCAAAGGCATCAATGTGTAGTTTTAGAATCTGACAATAGCATCAAACAGTGGTGTTGACAAGCTCCCTGTGTGCCTGTATAGGAACTGTAGAAATCTTTCTCTGGCACCAGTCTCCTACCATCCCAGATTGTACTAATCTACTGACAAGCTGGGCACAGACTGGGGAACCAATACTGGAACAAGCTCTCTTTGCGGCACAACAACATGGCAGGCAAAATGCTAAGCAATAAGAACCCTGCAATAGGCAAAATACAAAGGAACAATGCAAGTCCCTGTAATCCAGGAAAATGCAGGGCAGAGTGCTCAGGAAGAAAGCAAGGTGGACCAAGTGTCAGGCAAAGTAAAAAACATAGTTTTAATATCTTACACAGTGGCACCGATATGCTCCTTGTACCCCTATATAGATGTGTCTTGATCTCGAGGGGAGCATAGATGTTCTTCATAGTGTCAAGGTACAATTAAAGAAAAAAAATTAGGGATGCACCGACTCCACTATTTTGGATTCGGCCGAACCCCCGAATCCTTCATGAAAGATCCGAATACCGATCCAAATCCGAATCCTAATTTGCATATGTAAATTATGGGTGGGAAGGGGAATTTTTTTTTACTACCTGACAAAAAGTCAGATGATTTCCCTCCCCACCCCTAATTTGCATATGCAAATTAGGATTCGGATTGGTGTGGCCGGGGAGAAGGATTCGGCTGAATCCTGCTGAAAAAGGCCAAATTCTGTCCGAATCCCGAACCGAATCCTGGATTCGGTGCATCCCTAGAAAAAAATGTAAACAATGTAAATCTATGGGGATCATACCACTGTTTTTATGAATTATACCTGTGAACTAGACTTATCAAACCCGGATACATTTTTGTATTACACGTTTTTCTACAGCTGTGCGTGGAGAACAAATTTTGGACAAGGTACATTTTGTAACAGAAGAACAGAAAAGAATAATGTTTAGGTCATATAGGAGTATTGATTGTTTTTATTCATCATTCTTTTAACCAGTGGAGCTGCTTGTTGTCTGTGCTTTAAAAGATAAGTACAACTATGACCTGGAACTGTTTGGATGTTTTCAGGGCAGCAGAACTATTATTTGTACACCAAGGGATGGGATGAAATGGATAAATTCCTATTTACTTAAATCTGAAACACGAAAATAAACAGGAAGAGACAATGCATAGGGTAATGCATTGACAAAGCCAATATTCACAGGTCCCATGTTTTAACAGTATGAATAGAAATCCTAACTGCTCCTACACGGAGCAGCTTCATTGTTGTGCCTGAGGGTGAGTAATGTTCGGATGATAAGTTACAAAATGTGGGGTATATAATGGGGTAAAATGCAAGCTTTGTGATGATTTTCATAAATTACATAAAAACCAAAAAGTTTAGGGTAGCGTCGCTGCTTGCTGCTTTGCCATATAAATATACATTTACCCATTTTAGATTTGGCAGAATGTATATGGGATGACTTCCTTATTTGCCATTTTTACCACACAATAATCAGGCAGAAGTGATGGGCAAATTTCTTCAGTTTTTCCTGCGAAATGGCTAAAAATTAGTAAATCAATTCCGACGCACATTAAAGTCAATGGGCATCTATTAATTGTCGCCGGCATCTGAATTGTCGCCGGCATCAAAAATAAAGTTTTTCAGGGCGATTTTGCAAATGTATTCCCTGGCGGCGAAACGTAGAAATTCACCGCAAATTTACAGCAAATTCGCAACTGGCGAATAAATTCACCCATCACATTTTTTTAGTAGTAGAAATTTGCCATGAAATGTGTATGCATTAACTTCATTTTGGGGGTCTCTATGCCAGTTGGCAAACCAATGCACAATGGGCATAAAACTGTTTGGAGGACCCCTTGCAATCTTATTTAGGGTGCTTTCTCTTGGTACATAATGATACAGTACATGGGCTATATGATACTGGAAAGTTGGAAAATTTGGGAAAGCTTTGCGACTCAGTCGTTTGGAGCAGAAAGGCATGGGTACCCATTTTATATTTGGTAGAATGTGTACTTAACAAAAAAATATAGCTTTGGGGGGTAAACATATATTTTTCTGGTATATATTCATATATTATGAAACATATCTATTTTTTTGGTATTTAGTGCTACAAATCTTTTTGCAGAGGTGGAAATACATAAAAACTCAGACAGATTTAGAAAGCTCAGGTTATCCTGTAAAAATAATGTATATTTTTCCTAGGTAAACTAAAGGTTTCCACTGAGAAAATGCCCTTAAGTGAGAAAGCACAAAATGTTTCAAAAATGTCTGGCAAATGAAATGCTAAATTCTGCTGGCATTTAAAGCGTTAAGGTTTTGTGGGTCAAAAGACAGATTTGAATTTTTCCTGACCAGCACCAACTAACTTTTTTAGCTCCCGAAAAAGTTTTCCTATTTTAAGGCACCATGCTATAGTGTCATATAAACACTGTTGAAAATAGTCTATATTGTTTCACTCTTCATAATTGCTTGACTGAATCATCCAAATGCATTTAAAAACAGACTTCCTTTTATTGATTTTATTGATTAGCCAAGAATAAGAATTACATTTGATTGCAATGTGCAGATTCTACAGGAAGCAACATTTTGTGATTAACAAGCAATTTGACATCTAACGATTAGAAGGCCAGATCTGCCACTCAACATTAGCCATTAAAAATCAGTTAGAGGCACATTTATCAAGGATCTAATTTCAAATTCATGTGAGTTTTTTTTTTTTAAACTCCTTTAAATTCGAATGAATTAATAATTATTGAAGCTCAAATGAATTTAAACGACCCAAAAATGCAAATCAAATTTGATGAAACTCGAATGTGAATCGTGAATGTGAAGGCTGCAAACATCTCCAAATTTATCCCTGACCTCTCCCTTTGACTTAAACAGTAATTGGGAAGGTTTTAGGTGGCAAATAGACAAATCCGAATTCTTAAAGGCCCAGAGTATGATAAATCAAATTACATTTAAAAAAAAATAATAAAACTCGAGTTTGGATAATTCCCTAGTAGAATTTGACAGTTTTGACCACACAAAAATTCAAAACAATTCAAATTGGAACTTTCAATTTGACCCGTAATACATGAGCGAGCGAGAGAGAGAGAGAGAGAGAGAGAGAGAGAGAGAGAGAGAGGCACAAAAACTCTGTAGATATTTTTTTTTATTTATATATATTGAATTAGGGCATATTTTTACTGCCCGAAGGTTCAAGCACTCTTATATGGGGCCCTTGGGTCTATACTGGGGTTAACAGCAGTTATCATATCTATTCAAATGTTTAAAACAGAATTTGCAATAAGCTCATTTTTCAAGTAATGTATATTTTTTTATCTCATGGAATTTGGAAGAGGCTGTTAAAAATCATCCATCAGTGTACAGTATATGATAAACTTCCAGTACCACTTCAGAAATATATGTTAAATATGCCTATGATGAGATCAACATTTTGCAAAGCAGCACCACAACCTCTCTCTCGCATTCATTCCTCCGAAGGATTTCTTTGATTGGCTAAACGACACTGTACCCTGCGGCAATTACATTTTCATTTTTTTTTTTTTAGATTCATTTCATTTAAACTAAAAACAAGAACCATCTTCTTCCCTCTGGGTGGAGGGGCCAGTTTTTATTTCTTCACCAATCAAGTGTCTTTTTAATCTTCAAATCTATGAATTTAAGGGTTGTGTTCAAGTAACAATTTGCATTAGTAGAAATTATGAAATGTATGAACTTGTTTTTAAGTATTCTAGCCATACTGTAAAGTTGCATGCACCTATAAGCGATGCAGTACATCCAAAAGCTACTTTCAGAAATATTTCTGCAGCAGACATGTTTATATATGTGTTTTCAAAATCCCATTACATGGCACACGTAAGGAGTAGAATATTCTCTGCAGTTAGAGACCCTGCGTACCTTTGTAACAGATTAATAAGAATGCACAATGCGGCTATGGCTGTGACTGTGCAGTAAACTCTCCAATGCTTAAGAAGCAGCAGAGATTTCTCTGCAGATTCTATTGTGTTTTGTTGTAAATCTGTCAGAATCCATCACTTCTGGCACACAGTGATAAACCAAGCTAGCACACTAGGAGATATGCAGGTGCTGGGCAAATCATGAATATGCCACAGATAACTGGAGGTGTCAAAAGGGTCAACTTAATCCCTCTCTGGGTCTCTGACTAAACCGGTTTTGCCCCATAGAGATTTGATTACTACTAAGTAGCAGGGTTCAAACTGTAAAAGGTTTTAACAGTTTCATTCCCATGCGTGGTGCCTAGGGATTATAATTATGCCCCTATGCAGGCTTTAACTCATATAGCATTGCTCTATAACATTGTAATTATAATAGTCCCTTTAAGTACCTAAAGATCTTAGATCGTGTACAGGTATGGGACCCATTATCTAGAATGTTTGGAACCTGGGATTTTCCAGATAAGGAGAGTTTTGTAATTTGGATCTCTACACCTTTAGCCTACAAAAAAATAATTTAAACATCAAATAAACCCAATAGGATTGGTTTTCTCCAATTAGGATTTATTATATTTTAGTTGGGATCAAGTACAAGCTTCTGTTTTATTATTACAGAGAGAAAGGAAATATTTTTAAAACATTTGAATTGTTTTATTAAAAAAAGGCCTTCTTTTTGTTTAAAGGGTTTCCGGATAACGAATCCCATATCCTTTATTACTGTATATGCTGTTCAGAAAACAAACATCTTTACCTTTTGTTCAGATTACAGTATACGCAGCATGGTCTCTAGTTCATACAAAAAGACCATACAGTACCAATAACAAGGCCATTCAATAGAGTTATCAGGACAAAATATTTGATTTTCCTATAAAAGAATCAATATTGTATTTCATTCATAAACTTAATAGTATCACATAATATAGCATTGTTAATATAATTTACATACAGGGATGGAATTCCTTTTTTCGGAAACCTGTTATCCAGAAACCTCCAAATTATCTCCCATAGAGTCCATTTTAAGCAAATAATTACATTTTTTTTTAAATGATTTCCTTTTTCTCTGTAATAACAAAAGCATACTTTGTACTTGATTCTAACTAAGTTGCATGGATCCTTATTGGTGGCAAAACAATCCTATTGGATTTTATTTATGTAATTTTAAATGATTTTAACAGACTTTAGCATAATTAAGGTATGGTGATGTCAATTACGGAACAACTCCTTTTCCATAAAACCCAGGTGTCATGCATTTTGGATAGTAGCGCCTATACCTGTAGTAGTAGACAGGTACCACCTTATTTTAACACATACTGATGCACATTATACACCTAAATAAATGTCTTGGTTCACTGCAGATGTTATCTTTTATATCTGCTCTATTCCCTGTGATAACAATCCCGTTTGTCTTCCTCCATCTAAATTATTTGATAGTCATTTTAACCTTTTACATATATAGAGAAACATTATGTTCCCAAATATATTGGACACAATGGCCCCAGTGAAAATGATTACATAAATGACTTTAAGTGTTGGAAACTATCTGAAATAGATGCTGTCACCTTGATTTTTCTAAATGCAGATGATAGCCTTAAGCAAACAATCAAGTAGATGCCAATGTGACCTTTAGGGTCATTGTTCTAATTAGCAGACGACTCGTGCTGTCTATGGAAATAGAACTTACATAATAATAAACTAAACACAATATGTAATTATCCATACCGCTTTGTTTAAAGAAACTTCTTGAAGATTGGAGCTATACTCTTATTTATTACTGGTTTCATTTTTGATCAATATAGCCCTTATAGGAAAAAATGTTTATTCTGACATTACAATGCTTTTGCAACAAGTTTACAATCACTAACACCGATTTAATGAATGCTTTTAGGCTTAATTATTTGACTTGCTTTACAAATGCCATAAATAGAAATTCTGCATATTTTTAATTGATTTGTACGCTACCCTGAACAAAAATGTTCCATTATTTTGAAAGCAGCCTTTATGATTTATTTCCCCTTGCACAATAAATGTACAACATGAGAAAGCATTCAGTTAAAGGATCTATAAAACATAAAATAAATAAGATGACAGCTCTGAAACAGGGAAGGGTAACAGAGACAAGATGGATGGTTAAAAGAGGCTCAGGAAGGACAAAACTAGAAAGAAAATGATGAGCTATTGTGAAGGGAGCACGAGAAAATATCAGAATCACAATGAAGGCATGCCTAAGAGGTAGATAGAGATAAAGAGCAAGATACCACCACTCAAGTTTGTAGACATACTGTATATGTTTGTTTGTGCATATCTATGTGAATGAGAGAGAAATTGAGATAAGGGGGTTACGGGGAAATGACAAAAAAAGGAATTTATTGCCCACAGAAAATTGTGCTTCATGCAGGTGACAAAATGCAATGCTCAAAAAAAAAATTCTGAATCAAGTGAATCAAATATTGACCAACGTAGCAATAGGATTCAGAACTAATCTAGCTCAGCAATCAATCACTGCTTCAAAGCAAACTAGTTCAGACAGAGAGATATAGAAAGTAACTAAAACGCAAGTTTTAAAAATATTTACATAAAATGTGCACTCCATTAGACAGACTCACTGTGCAACAAAGGAGAAAGCAGTGCAGGACAATATACTCAAAACACAATAACTATAAAAAAACCCGCATAAGGTGGATAAATGGTGTTTCAAACGAGACATGGCTCAGTACAGAGAAATGTTCCGTCCCCATCGATTAAATGCACACCAGCATCCGCTCCCTCTCATGTGCCCCCCCCCATGCTGCACCTGCCTGTCTATGTGGCGACCGAGTGGGGGGCTTATCACGCCACTGTCCACAAATGCCACCCTATGCGTTTCACCAAGAACGTCTGCTTCATCAGGGGATGCCCTGTAACTTCCTATATGTCTCCGTCCAAACTAGTTTGCTGAGCTAGCTTAGTTCTGAATCATATTGCTACTTTGGTCTATATTTGATATAATATACAAACTTGCAGACTGGGGACGTTTATTAACTATCTAGTCATTTATTAACTATTTTAATCTGAATCAAGTGAATCAGATAATTATGCAAAATAAGTTTGTTGTTGCAATTCGCAATTCTACTGCCACTATGCCTCTGAGCTGATGGAGAAAAGGCCTGAAAATGGAAGGAAATAACTGGAAAGACTGTATTATACAGGGAGCAAAGTGAAAAAGCAGGAGGTGCAATTTTTATAGCTGCACAAACAATGGCTGGAAAAAAACAGCAAGATTTGCAGAGGGAGGGGAATTAGACAAACATACTGTAACTGTATACACAGGAAGAATTTATAAGAGGCAGAGATGAGAATGTGAGATTCAGTGTGCAACACTTTCAGAAAGAAAATACTTCAAACAATGCTACATTTTACATAATGTTTTGAGTCACTCCTGCACTTTTAAAGAGAGCTAGTGCTTAACTAAAGTAAGGTAGAAATGCTGCATATTTTGTTTTGGCGTTTAGTAGCCCAAGACAACCCACAGCCCTTTAGTAGGAAAAATCTGTGCATCTGCCACACACACACACATTTATATATATATATATATATATATATATATATATATATATATATATATATATATATATATATATATATATATATATATATATATATATATATATATATATGTCACAATATAAGGCTGAATAGTAAATAATTCCGATTTTCTGATTGATGGCTTCTGACGACTTCTGAGCTTAATAGCTGCTCAAACACACCGAGCATGTGCGTGCTGCAGACACTCCTAACAAAATCTAATATGGGAAACTGTTGTGACAACTGTTGTGAATGCCTGGATCATTACTACTATAGAGATGTAGAACCTTTAAGCTGGATCATTCCATTCAGTATAAAATATGGCATTTTTAGCCATGTTCATTTTTATGGTTTAGTTCTCCTTAAATAATGGTGCCAACTTAGGCATCATTTCACATAAAATACAAAAATTAAACTTCCTACAATTGGCTGCGCAACTATAAACATTACACCATTGTCTATAGCAAGTGTTCTATGGTAGGCATACACATTTTGAACACTCCTGAATGCAGTAATGATCAAAGCAACCAGTGTACCATTGCCCTTTCAAAAAAAAGGTATAAATAAAGGATAATGTGTGCTGAGAGTTTCTAAGAGGGAGAGAATGAAAAGGACAAGAATGGAGAGAGTAACAGATAAAAGGAGAAAGAATAACATCAAACTGGGAGAAATACCTGTCTTTGTAGAAAAAAAAATGAGGGGATACAGCTTTGTTCATTGCAAATATGATGTGTAGTTTTCGAGTCTATCTTTATTTGCAAACGTCCTATTTTATTTGTCGCTCTGTTTTATATTGTGAAGATTGCCACAGCTGTACCGAATCAAAGCTAAAATGTCACTTTTATCAGTGTCTATAGAGTAGCCTAGGAAATGCAAGAGGTTGATTTTTTTCTCACAAGAAGTGAAGAAAATGCCTTTGGCATATTCCTCTTCTGTCTCTCATTCAGTTCTTATCTTAGCCTCCCCTTGTCTTTTGAACCCTTTAAAGAAGAAGCACAGGATGTTTGTAATGCACCGTCCTCATGCAGAGCTTTGATAACTCCTGGACAAAGATGATAGGCCTTAAAGAGACCCTTCTTTCACTCCTTCTACCTTTTTAATGAAAGCTCCCAACACTGACAAATATATGAAAATGAAATGCATTCATTAACTGGATATGCTATAGCATGAAAGCCTGTCATTTATTAAAAATAAAGGCAATGCAGGGCTTTCTGGGAGGCTACTTTATATGAACAATAACAGATTTTAACATTCTGTGCTATGGGCTCCATTTATGAAATGCCTGGCCCATGCTAATGATTTTGTAGATGAGATAAAATAACGGTTCATTAGAAAAGAGGACAACGGGAGATGACAGCTGGATGTAATTAGTATTTGTAAATTATTCTGAAGCTTATTTACTGTATAGTAAAAATGTTATTAGACTATCATGATACATGAGGACTTCATATTCTGGGAGTGACTGTTGAAGTCCAGCAACATAAAGCAGAAAATAGATGCAGGGGAAATTTACAACTGGATATTGACTGTGATTTTCTAAGCATAGCTGTCAAAGCACTTTAGAAAATGCTAGACGCTTTGAACATGAAATGAAACCACACTGTTTGTTTGGATCCATTTTTTCTTTTTCATGCCAGGGACAGAAAAAAAAATGATTTTGCTATGAGACTTCAATGTACTAGATTCCCTTACTGGAAGCATTCCAGATATAAGAACACTAGCTTGGATCCCATTTTCTCTTTGGTCCTTATGTTATCACAGAACTGATATTGCTATTGTCTGGCTGACAGTAGGCTTGGGCAAATTTGACCCGTTTTATTTCGCCGAAAATTCGCTGCCGGTGAAAATTTTGATGCGCGTCCTTTTTTTTTTACGTCTATGGGCGTCATTTCCGCAGTAAAACAAGACGAGAAAATTCTCCCATCCCTGGCTGACAGTCCTACTGTATATAACAAAAATTGCCAGTTTAGTCAGGTGTAGTAACTCATAGCAACCAATAAGAGGTTGCTTTTAATGTGCAGAATTGGCTAACTGGTAATTGGTTGAGAGTTTGTAAATTCATGAAACATGGATGTGACCTGCAACATCCTGTAATACAAATAACAAGTATGATAAATATAATGTAACCTTATTTTCCACCTAGGACTAGCATCCAAACAGTGTAGAGCATTGGTTACATCAGACCCACAGTCTCAGCTGGGCCCTCACCTATATGTGTGGAAGAAGGGATAGGTGTTGCAGAACTGTACCTTTCAGCTGCTTGTGGATGCCAGGAGTCCTTAATCACAATGGCAATGTATTACCAGTCACAGAGTACTCAAAAAGTACAGGCTTCTCTGAGGCAAAGTGGTGTCCATTGTGAACCCTGCACAAACAGGCAGTATCACCTGGGAAAGATTGCTCCAATCTATCCTCTTATTTTGGAGCTCAGAACTGCTCTTCTAGCTCAATCTATCTGACTTATAGTGTACTGTGACAGATGCTACTCATACTACTTTCTTGTACCTCATTCATGAGGCCCTGCCCCTGAGGCCTTTTCTTTACTGGGGCCTAAGTCCCAGGCTCTCCATGAGACATCGACTTTCCTTAGCACGTGGCAGCCAAGAGAAAGAGCACATGTGACCTCTCCTATGTAAAGACTTTGTTACACTGACACTTTCTGGCCAAAACTGGAACTGGCCAGGGAGCAGTCTATCCTGGGAAAGGAAATACTCCCCTCCCATCTCTAAATTTGGCCTAACTCTTAGCTGGTCAAACTGGGGGATTTTCAGAACATAGGGGATTTAACCCTACAAATCCCTACACTTATAAACAGCAATACTTTCAAAACTAGGAGATACTATGCCAGTCTCTTTTGAACATGAATCTAGTTTATCTAGTGCTAACAAATTCTTCAATACAGAATCCAGTCTCAAAACATTTCAGTCTCTTCCAGTAATATTTTTTGAAATGGACCTGTCACCCAGACATAAAAAGCTATATAATAAATGTCCTTTTCAAATTAAACATGGAATTTTTTTTTTATTTAAGCATTTATAGCTGCTGTAAACTCATTTAAAAATCTCAGCTGTCATTCAAATATTGCCTGCCACACCTCTTTGCCTTAGATATAGAGACAGGGCAGGCAATTACTTTCACTTTCCATTCAGCACTAACTAGATGTAACTGCTCTCCCCACATTCCCCCTTCCTCCTTACCATCTAATTATGTAACCAGTGCATGGGGATTGCCATCAGGTTCCCCATTCTGGTGCACAAACAAGATTCTGAGATGATGCAAGGCTTGTCTTAATAACAGTGTCCACAAAATGGCTCCTGCCTGCTTGTTATAATTATTAATTCCTAGACGGAAGAAAACAAGATTCAAAAAAACATTTACAGTGAAATCATTTTGCTTGACTAACATGATAAAATAGAATTTGGAATTGTTTTTTGGGTGACGGGTCCCCTTTAACATCTTATTCTTTCAAGATAGAGAATAGTAACAAAATATAGAGTAGCATAACCATATCTGTCACTTCAGGCAGCACTGCCACTAACGTTGTGGCATTGCTTATTAACCTCACCAAGGGGCTTGGACTTCTTATTCAATCACTCATCAGCCAATACAGCTCTGTCATAGGCTGAATAACTAGAACATCCTGAATCCCTAAAACTGAATTTTCCTTCTTACACACAGAAACCTGTTGGCTCAGGATCTATAAAAGGCTTCTTCTCAATGCCGATTGGAGGTAGACAAGGAGCCATTAACCCCTACCCTTGCTGGACCAAACTCCTAACACCTGGGGACACAAGTGCAAGAGTACTAAAAGCTGCAACACCCTTTAGTGATCATTTAGTGGGACTTGCACACTCCGGGCTTGCTGCTCTCAGTATGGAGTACCAGATCAAAAATCAAGGGTGCATAGGGGGCAGGATGCCTATGTGCCTCCCCCACCACATTTGAATCATGTGCTGCCTAACGCAAATTACACTCAATTCAAAGTGCAGTCCGCAAGTCTGCAGCTATTTGCACAATGCCCCACATAGTGGGCAAAGTGCAAAAAAAAAAAATGGCAGATTGAGGGGGTTATTGCACTTTGAACCTCATGGGGCATTGTAAACAGGCTCAGCCTGGCAATCTGGAGGGGCTGTTGTAACATGCCATAGACATTATTTAGTTTATTTAGTGGGCTAGTGAGGAGCTGTTTGGCCTCTGTGTACTTAAATTGCCAGTGACTATTTTGAAACCCAGTCCATGACTGATTGCAATTTAACCCTATGGACTACCAAACATTCATTTTGGTTACCTGTTTCTTTGCTATGATATCAGTATTGCATATTTATCTGAAGAATTATTTAAAAACTATAGCAGGGGTTTTCAAACCATTACGATCCTGTGTTGTATTATAAAATAGAGATGTAGGATTAGAAGTTCTGAGAGCAGATCTGAAATAGCTCAGGAGCAATAAGGCAAGAGAATGAATGTGATTTCCCATCTGCATTATTGAAAATCAGCCTGAACAGAAAAACAACATATTTGTTGTGGGATTTGTTGTTCTCTAGATCCAAAGGACTATGCAATCTGTTTTCACTGTGTGGAAAATCGCCACTGAGACAAATGGTAGCCAGAATGGAAATCTCCCTGCTGAAATGGCATCTGGAATATTTACTACAAAATAACTATCCTCATTCTTCATAAATCATAAATCCAGTGTACCAACATTCAATTTGATTATACAGTCATATGAAAAAGTTTGGGAACCCCTCTTAATTTTTTTTGAGTTTTGTTTATCATTGGCTGAGCTTTCAAAGTAGCAACTTCCATTTAATATATATCATGCCTTATGGAAACAGTAGTATTTCAGCAGTGGCAGTTTATTGGATTAACTAAAAATATGCAATATGCATCATAACAAAATTAGACAGGTGCATACATTTGGGTACCCCAACAGAGATATTACATCAATACTTAGTTGAACCTCCTTTTGCAAATGTAACAGCCTCTAGACGGCTCCTATAGCCTTTGATGAGTGTCTGGATTCTGGATGGCGGTATTTTTGACCATTCATCCATACAAAATCTCTTAAATTCAGTTAAATTTGATGGCTGCCGAGCATAGACAACCTCCTTTAAATCATCTCATAGATTTTTGATGATATTCAAGTCGGGGGGACAGTGACAGCCATTTTAGAATATTATACTTCTCCCTCTGCATGAATTTGTCTTTTTGGAATATCCAACCCCTGCTTAACTTCAACTTTGTGACTGATGCTTGAACATTATCCATAAGAATTTGTTGATATTGAGTTAAATTCATCCAACCCTCAACTTTAACAAGGGCCCAGTCCCTGAACTAGCCACACAGCCCCACAGCCCCACAGCATGATGGAACCTCCACCAAATTTGACAGTAAGTAGCAGGTGTTTTTTTTTTTTGGCATGCGGTGTTCTTATTCTGCCATGCAAAGCTCTTTTTTGTTATGACCAAATAACCACATTTTTGTCAAACAGAAGCACAACTTGCAATTGGCAACCTTAAATACCTTTTCTCGTGATTGGACACACCTGCCTATGAAGTTCAAGGCTTAATGAGCAAATACAGCAAATTTGGTGTTGCCAGTAATCTATATTGAGAAGTTACATGCATTCAAATTAGCAAAATTACGAGGCTACCCAAATTTTTGCACAGCCAGTTTTTCACATTTGATTTAATTTCATAAACTGAATACCACTTCACTAAAAAACTTCTCCAGAAAACACCCCAGTACTAAGATGTTCATGGAAAATGAAAGACATACCACTTATCTTTTTTTGTTGAAAGTGGAGTAACTTATTATGCAGGCTGAGAGGGGTTCCCAAACGTTTGTCATATGACTGTATATGTTCCATATGCATAGTAATGTAAAAATACAGCACAGAAGATAGAAAGTATGACCGAATATACTGATACTTATACTGAAATTTTACAGCATGGAATTTAGGGAATTGACTAGAAGCAATACATTTTCTCAGCAGTAAGTTTTTAAAAAAGACGAATTCCTAATTACTATGATATAAATATAATCTTACCTACTTATAGATTTTTAGAATTAAACATTGGCGTTTTAAAATGGCAAGGTCCTATCTTAAGAGCTAAAGTAGGCACAGGACAATTTGCTAAAATTCAAACTGAAGAAAGGATTCCAAGAATTTTGTATATAAGTACATTTATAAAAGACTTTCCTGACAGTCAACAAAGTGTTTGTGAATTATTTATCAATACAGATACATGTCAGATCTGGGAAAATGTATTAGACTGTGCTGAGCCGTTGAAAACCCTATTGGGTGCTCAGCAGCAGCCCTCTAGCTCTAGTGCCCCTACAATTTGTTTATCGTCTGCAAATATTACAAGTGGGGAGTAACAATTTACACATGTATTTTCCCTTTCTAGAATTGTTCCAACATAGAAAATGATTGGTTAACTGGGAAAGCAATCATTAATGGCAGGTAAAAAATAGCTGCCACTAAGATTATATCTCCAACAACAGTCATTGCAACTGAATTCAATATGCTTGGTTTATTTTAGGTTAAATTTAGCACCTGTGCAACTATATGTTGATATATATACTGGGAAATCTGGAATTTAACCAATTCTCTTTTCACTTTTTCGGTTTTGTTATGTAAAAGCATCGAGCATTTGAAAGAAAATGATTCCCCAGAACAATGTAGATCTTTATAAAAACATATTGCATAAAACAGTTTAAAGACCCTGCTTCATCTAAATAAACCATTTTCATAATTATACTTTTTTAGTAGTACAGATATGGGACCATTTATCCAGAATGCTTAGGACCTAGGGGTCTTAAGTCTACTAGAAAATCATTTAAACATTAAATTAACCCAATAAGTTGGTTTTGCTTCCACTAAGCATTAAGTATATTTTAATTTGGATCAAGTACAAGGTACTGTTTTATTATTAGAGAGAATATTTTGGATTATTTATGGAGTCTATGGGAAACAACCTTTCTGTAATGCTTTCTAGATACTGGGTTTCTGGATAATGGATCCCATACCTGTATGTGCCATTCGGTAATCCTACCTACATATAAAATTGCCATTTTAAGAACTAAGCGCTGTCCCCTGGGATCTTACAAATCACACAAACAAAGCATACATGTTAGTTCACATGAGCCAATTACTGGACTAAGTTTGTCCTTTGCTTACACACTTTTTCCTGTTACAGTTAGAGCTGCGGTATTTACCATCAGACCATCACAAAATAGTGTCTCAAGGTAAGATATGTAAAAGGACAATATTTGCTTAAATATATATTTAAGCAAATATATATTTATTTATATTTATTTAAGCAAAATATATATATTGGAGTTTGGTAAAATTCTTTCATATGTCACTTTACATGATATAAACTATCTGTTGCTTAAGTATTTATTTTGGAGGTCTTCAGCTATAGTTCTTGGAGCAATCCAATCCACTATTAGGTACCACTGAAAATCCAATTGGTTGTCACAGACTGTGTTGGGCTTCATTGCTCAAACACCAGTGTAAGGTAGCTACATTGTATTATCCCTTTTCAGTTACTGCAATACCTTGCTTAAGCCTGCCCAGCATTATAGTAATGCCTGTTTGATCCATTTCCCCATCCACCCCCCTTTTGCTCATTCTTTTGCTCCTTTCCTCCAGAATTATTTGTTGCATTTATTTATACAAGTATGTGATTTATTATCAAGAATCTTTAGGACCTAGGGTGGGGGGGGGGGGGTGGTGTGTGTGTGTGTGTGTGTGTGTGTGTGTGTGTTGTGTGTGTGTGTGTGTGTGTGTGTGTGTGTGTGTGTGTGTGTGTGTGTGTGTGTGTGTGTGTGTGTGTGTGTGTGTGTGTGTGTGTGTGTGTGTGTGTGTGTGTAGATATTACATCTCCACAGTGTTCTGGATCATTTTGTACATATTTTCACAATTTATGTATATCAGCATCTACCTGATAAACCCATACAGACCTGGACCCACCACCTATTACAAGATGAAGCTCTGTTTTGACTAGTTAGCCTTTTTTGCCTGCAGTCATTTTATGTGATGTACTCTAATTAAAACATTCCTCTGTGGCATACCTTTGCTTACTATATCCAACATGTTCCTTGCTTAATACTGAACAGGACCCATAAACTAACCATTCTATCACCAACTCGTGTGCCCACAGAGAGCATGCCTTTCTATTCGAGCTGTCAAAGAATGACCAGAAGTAGGATTATAATCATTCCTCATAGGATTTTGCATTAATCAATGCATCTGCACACCCCATAAAAACCAGCACAAGCAATTAAGAAGGCTTAGACAATACAAATATTTAAAATGATTGCTGGTGATAAGAAAGGTGATCAGATATTAAAAGAATTGTTCAGTATAAAAATAAAAACTGGGTAAATAGATAGACTGTACAAAATGAAAAATGTTTTCAATAAAGTTAGTTAGCCAAAAATGTAATGTATAAAGGCTGGAGTGACTGGATGTCTAACATAATAGCCAGAACACTACTTCCTGCTTTACAGCTCTCTTATTGGTTACCAGGCAGTAACCAGTGGCTTGAGGGGGGGGGGGCACGTGGGTCATAACTGTTTGCTTTTGAGTCTAACCTGCATTCTGAGAATCAATTGCAAACTCACTCATTTATGTTCTATGTGGCCCCCCCTTAAAGTTGCTGACTAACAGAGTAAAGCTGGCCATAGACGCAATGATCCGATCGTACGAATCGTGGATTCGTACGATTTTCGGACTGTGTGTGGAGATCGGTCGTTTCAACCGGACAGGCTAAAAAATTTCTGTCGCCTGCCGATAATATCTCCATGTATTGCCAATCGTATGATTTCAGAAGGAGCTTTATCAGACATAACTATCGTACGATTGCTGTCAGAGGTAGAACATTGGCTGATCTGTTCTTTTACTACTTTATTTGATCGGAATGGTAAGACTTTGATCGGAATGGTTAGTGGCAGGTCGGGAGATGGGAAAGTCCGATTGTACGTTGATTCGTACGATCGGATCTTTGCGTCTATGGCCAGCTTTAGAGAGCTGAAAAGCAGGAAGTTGTGTTGAGTTCTGTTATGTTAGACATCCGCTAACTCCAGCTGTTATACAGTAGATGCCATTTTTGGCTAACTATATTGAAAACATTTTTATTTTGCACAACCTATTTACCCAGTTATAATTTCTTATATTGAACTGTTCCTTTAAAGGAAGAAGTATACTAAAGATATAAAGGATGTCATATGGGTAAAGAAATATGGGGACAGAGAGGAGAAGAGAGGTAGGAGGGAGAAGAAGAAGAATAGAATAAACAAGGGGTAGAACAATGATAGAACTACAGAGAAAGGACATAAAAAATAAGGAAGATTTTTGATAAAAGGAGAGAAATACCGAGAGAAAGCAAGAACATGGAAATAGGGGGAAATGAGGGTGAGAAGAACAAGCAGCAGAAGATTTAGGCAAATATGTAAGGAAGGCACATGTAAAAAAAAAAAAAAAAAAAACGGGACTGACAAATAGGGAAGGACTGGTTGAAATTCAATGCACCACACAAACACACTCAGAACCCCAATTTAGCACAAATACTGTAACCTGTGAACCACTCACTACTTTTTAACATACTCATATATTAAGTTCTGGGTATGGAGTGTGTGCATAATGCATATGGATCTAGTGTATCACGATAAACAAAGTTTTTGGGAGCCTTAGAAAACTGATCTCTTCACACACACTGTTTCAGGTAATAGTATAATACATTGATATGTTACTGTATTACGGTTTTGTTTTGAGTGCAAATGCTGGGTCACATCTCTAGGCACTGGAGAAATCATAAACAAGGTATTACTTTATGGGAACACAATACACTAAGGGGTTTATGTATTAAAATAGGAGACAAATACCACTGGTGATTTGTCCATAGCATCCAACCAGCAATTAGATATGAACACTCACCTACAAGTTGATGTTTGTCTACAATGTTAAAAAATACACCCCCAAATGAACTGTAGGGCTGGAGATATTTTAGCTTCAAGGAATTAAACAGATTTGTAATCATCTCCCAGTAAGGCATCCCACAAAATCACTGTCATCATGGTGAAGAACCAGAATATTAACTAGTATAATAGTAGGGTGGATACATCAAATATAAACTTGACAGACTAGTGATGACTGATACAGGAGGTAAAAAAATGCCCTGCCCAGAGCTTACGATTTAAGGGGAAAAAAAGTATGAAACATAATGAGTAGAGATGAACAAGGTTAGGAGTCAGTAGATAATATAAATCACCACTTATATTTAAATGCCTTTACAAAAAAAAATAAGCAAGAATAATTTTGATTGTGTAGTGATTGAGCCACTACGACATTAAAATTATATAGAGTAAAATACAATGCTGAGATAATGTCATGACGCTGTGCTGCAACACAGAATTCAAAATTGAGTTAGTCTAGTGATTGACTCTTCGCTTTGTTTCTCATTATTCTTACGTCTGCTTGCCATGACCATTGCATAATATAATTACACAATCGGTTATCCCCATGGATACCTTGGACTTAGCAACTTTCTCCTAAGTTACAATAACCAGCATTATAGGCTGTGTGGCCCTGACAGTACAAATCAGGCCAAGGGGCTCATTTGGAAATCTATATAATAAAGCAGAATTACATTGTGCAAGTGTATGAGGCACTAGAATGCCATCTGCAGTTAACTCACTGTCTGCTGCCAATTCAGACAAGCAACTTTAAATGTAGTCTCACTACAATGGCAATCCACCGGCATGCAGGGGTTATTTGATTCCAGCTTCAACCATCTTACTTCATGTTAGGGTAGGTATGCCATTAAATTTCACGCCCTTGCTGTGGACACTTGCTGAAATAATGAACGTTGGTGGTGGCTTTCTGCAAAGGACTGTGACAGTTTGATGATGATCTTTAGTTTATTTTCAAACGTACAGTAAAGTTACATTTTGAGTGTAGTTGCCTTGTTTTTTATCCACAATGAATCATTTCCAGTGTAATTGGGGCCATGAGGTGGCAATGTGACTGATGCAATAGTGGGTGCATTTAACTGCATGTAATCAGCCATGTGCATAGATGCAAATGCTCTGAAAATCATTGGTGCTTAGTATCAAAATTAACTTTGCACCCAAGTCTTTAGGCATAAGTTCACTATCAATTTATGCAGCATGCATCAAATATATTTGTGGTTCTTAAATAACCCCTAATGTGTCTACAGATCTGCTTAGCCAGTTATAAGGCTTAATTGCACATTCAACTGAAGTGTACACCTACCTCCATGAAAGTCAACCTAAAAAAAAAACAGTCTTAGCCACATGTTTCCAAAAACACTCGGCAGCTCCTTTCTGTCTACCTGTCTCACCAGAAAACTCTATATGGGGGAGGCATCACAGTAAGCAAGAAAAACATTGCAGACTTTTAACTGAACTGTGTCTTTACTGTGAAATGAATGCATACTTTGTTATAGTATAGTATATACAGAGGTCACATATTTCCTGTTCCAGTACAGATCAAAGTTAATTCTAAAGGCATCCTTACCTCAACCACCCTCAATTCAACAAATGTTTGTCAAACAGTACAAAATTCAACTTTACTCCATGGCTGCCCCTTTACATGTCCTGGCTATTGGTGACATCATGATAAAATATATAGTTAAATGTAAAGTCAGAACTTCAACAAATCCTAGGTAGTCACAGGGTGAATTTATCAAAATGTACCACACATTAATACAGCAAGATGCAGATGAGTTGTTCTCCAAACCCTGGGAGATAAACAATTTATCAAAATTTAATAGAAAACCCTTACAGTCCTTGATGGGTGATCAGTCTATCGTTATTAGGCAAGCAGACAATGGTACAGTATGAATCTAAGTACTTAAAGGAGGCCTGGAGGATAATAAATGATGTAGATAATTTGATGCAGAGAAATTGAACGTTGACCCCCACAGGGAAGTTCATTAAAGAACTTAATGTGGTGTTATCTCAGGCTAGATGTAATGTGGTTGACTTAGTGATGAGTGGATCTGACCAGGTTCGCTTTGAGAAAATTCAGAGATGCATTGAAGTCTATGGGCGCCAATTTTTTTAACGCACTACAAGAGAGCTCCTGACAACTTAATGGTTAGACACGAGAATAGCACCCAAGCAGGAAAAAGCATGGTTGTTCCAATTTTAGCAATGCAAACAAATCCTTCAGCAGAGGTGAAAGGTAGCTGCTATCTGGTTAGCTAACCATTGTTCTGTTGATTGGGCTGCTGGGGAGTGAAGGGAGGTGGTAACATTCCTCCAACTTGTAGTGTAGCAGTAAAGAGTGGCTGAAGTTTATCTGAGTACAAGTCGCATGATCTGAGGGCTCCTTGGAAACAACTTGGACAAAATGTCTATCTACATGCCAAATCTCAAAATGAAATATAAAAAAAATGTTCGCTCTGTTAAACAATTGAGTGCAGGATTCTGTTGGAGCAGCACTGTTGGTGTGTTTTGAAAATATAATGTTTTCCCCTTGTATTACTTTTAAGAAAGCCAGCACTTTGAAGAACATGTTGGCCCCATCAAAAGTTTGGGGTAAGAATCAGGAGTGATGGCACATTTTGGCCTCAACGCACATATAGATGTGCCAATAAGAGGTGTGTATCTACCAGAGGTCAATCTTGTCATCAACTGCTGGTCTATATATGTTGTTTATTTACTCATATGCCCATGTAACATGTTCTATGTAGGCAGAACCATCAGGGCAGTTGGCACAAGGATAGCCGGACATGACATCAAAGCCAACAAGACCAACCACAGTGCTTCTTGATATTTAAGTGAATGCCATAGGGGTGACCCTACAGGTATGGTGTATATGGATCTGGAACAGGTTTTTTTAACAATTTGAAGGGGGGAGAGCACTATATGTGACTTAGGCAGCGTTAAACTTCACAGTCTTTCACCCCATGGTTTGAATATTGATTTAGATTTTTAATGCTCCTTGACTGGGTTTTGGTACATAAGCCTCTTTATATCGTTTGTGCTTTTAATACGTTACATATGGTAAATGGTGAATTTTATTTCGGTGGAGGTATATCTCCTTTTAAGGATTATATATATTTTTTTATATGTCTTTCTGTATGTATTCTCTTTACATACACATTACATGTTTTTTTAAATGCATTGTATATTTGGGAATATCACACATTAATATGTCTTTAAATATTTTATTAATATTTTATGTATTTTAAGTGTGTAACTTACATGGGGCTACATTTTGAATATTTTTAATATATTTAATACAGGGATTCCTGTGAATTCACATAAATTAGGGAGATGTGGGAATCAGTAAGTTTATGAAACCTGTCCATGAGGAGGCATGGTGGCTAACCATGTGAAATTAATTTTATTCATCTAGTTTTCTATGTGCTGTACCCATATTGGATATTTTATACATAGCTAATTTCTATTGTTTTATTCATTCATTAAAATTTGCTACACTATATAATGTCCAATTTTATGTCCAACCTATGAAGCATTGGGACAACATTTTTTTGGGACAGCATTCGAAGATCTGCTGCAGGACCATTTGCACCTTTATTCCTTTCAATTTGACTGAATACTGATCTAGATATGGTGGGTAGGTTCACGTACTGTGCGGTAAAGGAGAGATTACACAAGTGCACCAGTCACTTTAAGTGGATTTTAATGGGTTTTTTTCCAGACATCTTTTTGTATATACACAAATTGTATTAACTTATACACCATATGGTTTTTATTTAAAGTGAGCTTCCTTGTAGTTCTGCTACATCTATATCAGAACTTCAACAAACCAGATCAGATAAAAAGCCTTTGTGCTAAAAAGTCTGTTCTTATCACTGCTCCCCATTTTTTATATTTCTTTTCACTTCATGAATGCCTAATATCCAGATTAAAGAATGCTGTCCCTCCCTTCTAAGTAGTTAAATCAGCTGGCTAAGCAGTATATTTCCTTAGTGATAAAATTAATCACTTTCTTCCTACATTGTTATTACCCATCCATACTTGCAAATGTAGAGAGGAAATATGGACTTCATAATCACTTCCTTTATTGGGGCTAGGGTTAACGTCAAGACTGAAGATCCAATTCTTTACATATTATTTCATTTGCTAATAAAAAAAATGCTAAGTTGAACTTTGAATCATAAAAGGCTTAGCAGTTGTTTTTTAAGATACACTTTACCATTTAGCAATACTCTACATCACTGATTTAAAAGTCTTAAGTGATTTAATTTAATAGCTTGCATGCACCATTGATTGGTTAATCTAAAGATTGGTTTTGTGACTGGTTCAGATGAACTCGTCTGGGAATATATTTAAATGAACATGAAACAATTTCTACAAGCACTAATTTCTGTTTTCTATTCTGCTATTCTTAAATTATAAGTAAATGTATTTTACATGTATTTTCGGTTTTATTGTGTTTTTTTACAAACTGTGAAAGGTTAGTTATATTTTTTTTATAAGATAGCACTATTGGGGCTGGTTTATAATTCATCAATATCTTTTTATGAATGATACTCAACTTTTCCCTTTTTTTCATTCGAAATGGAATGAATTGCAGAGTACAATAATGACTCAAATCATTATTCCCAACATGTGATTTGCAGTGGAGACTGAGGATCCAGATGGGTGTTAGTACTGAGTACACATTCAGTTCAAATGGCACATCTAACTTATAACACAAAATATCATATCATTCACTCCTTCCAAACTGTCAGGAACATTTTCCTGATAGTCGGGAAGATGTGGTTAATTCAGAAAACAAAAAACTAATATGCTGGCAAGCCTGAATAGTTAAATTTTTAATAAATATCCCCCTGAATTTTGGCCTCTTTGGCTCACAGGCAAGACCAATTTATGGAGCTAGTGGGCCCAGTTAAAAGTTCACATTGGAGGGCCTGAATAAATTTGTGATGGTATGATCCTTAAGCAGTTGAACTTGACTATAAAAAGTTAAACAATAAAGAAATGGTCTGTTTACCAAAGTAGTAGTGGGGTCCAACTGAACTGACCTGGGCCAACACAGGGTGAAAGTGAAAATTTGGAGCAGTTTCACCAAAAATGAAGACTCCTCTCAACATCACCAATTTACTAAAAGGAGAGTACACCGTGTTTTAGAGAATTAACTTTGCAGAAATTTCTACAGTAAGGGGCAGATTTATGAAAGGTCTAAGTGAATTTTTTAATTAAAAAATGTCGAATTTCGAAGTAACTTTTGGGTACTTCGACCATCGAATAGGCCAAATTCGACCTCAACTTCGATTCGAATTGAAAAACCTTTGAAAATTCAACCACTCGAAAATCTAAGTACAGTCTCTTTAAAAAAAAAAAACGTCAACTTCGACACTTCGCCACCTAAAACCTGCCGAATTGCTGTTTAGCCTATGGGGGACTCCCTAGAACCTGAGGCTTTTGGGCAAGTTTTGAGAAGTTTAAGTGTTTTTTTTGAAAAATCCTTCGAATTGGTCAATTCGAAGGGTTAAATTGTTCGATCATACTATTTTACTTCGATCTTACTTGGATCAAATACAGCCATTTTCACTGGAAAAAATACTTTGACTATCGAAGTACTCAAATTCGATGGTCGAATTTCAAAGTTTTTTTACTTCGAAATTCGATCCTTGATAAATACGCCCCTAAATGTTTGCTGATTTATGAAGAGCACAAGAACAAAATGTTTGCCAAGAGAAATTTCTCCAGGTCCAGGCTGGTGAACTACAATTATAAAGATGGAGAAGCCACTTCGATATCTCAACATCACCCCCTCCATGCTAATTTTCTACTTCTCTAATGAATTTTCCCCACTACTTTTGTTATGGCAAAATTCACTGCATTTGTCTTGAAAAATTGTAATTACAATTTTTTGGGGGACAAGGGCCTGGAATAGGAGTAGGAGACAGAAGAGGTATGTGTATTTTGCCCCTGAACAGTTGCACTCTGGGCATGTGTCTCTTCTGCCTACCACTACTAATGGCCCTGCCCCTTTTTCCCATTTCTTAAAATGGCCCTGTTCACAGGCAACTGCTTGGAAGCTGGAACTAAAAATAACTTGGAGAGGGTTTGAAGGCAAAGGAAAGTAATAGAAAAATATAATAAAATTGAATCCCCACAGTCAGTCTGTTTTTGCTGGATCGGTTACCCTGACAACAAGAACATATTTTAATTTCCAAGCTGAATGGGAGCAGAAAAGGAATGCTTTTGATGGGTCCATCTACCACATACTAAAAGCTAAATTTACCACTAGTGATGGGCTTGCATCTACACTGTTGCGCATCAACATTATTCGGACTCCCATTGACTTTAATGCCGGCTACAAATTGACGCAGGCGTCAAAATTTACATTTTGTGATTTTGCTGGGAAATTTGCAAATTTTACAGCAAATTCAAACATTTTCCAGCGAAGCTCAATGGGACAAAAACGCCCATCACTATTTACCACCTTTAAATACGCCTTTAAGAAAGTGACAAAAGCCACTGTTGGACTTCAGTCTCCTTTTAACCCTTTCGGTACCAATCTGCTCCCCCACCTCCACCTGCTACTTCGTCATTAAATCAGCTGGATTGGGGGGGGAGGCGTGGTTGCGACTGCAGGGTGAGAGGCAGCAGCCTTACCTGCTTCTTCCACTTTGCGTCGCCGGGTGGTGACATCATCGCTAGGTGCCACTCATTCCTAGTGAGCGTGGGACAAGGGGGGAACATCATCATTTCCTGCCCCCTTCCCTTATGCAATGAGTGCCAGGTGGGGAAGCTTGGGGACAGCAGCAAACCAAACCACCCACCCCCTTTTTTAAATTATGCTAAGAAGCTTTTCTTTATGTTACTCTGTTAAGATATTATGTTTACTATTTTGCAAAGAGATTGTCACAGCGGAAAGTTTTGATCCTTGCCTTAGCACTTTATGGAAAAGAATTATTCCCACATGCCCATTGCTCTTGCAATGGCTGGCATTGGTGTTCTTTGTTTGAGCTGAAAATTATTGTATAATAAAGGGTTAAGTCGGTTATAGAAATGTGCAAAGATCATTTGAATAAAACATGATTAATAAAGCTGTGACTGACCTTCATCCACAAGTTAGCTTCTGAGTCTTTAATTGGGCAATTCAAAAGAGAGAGGGGGGGAATTGTTTCTTCACTGCAGTCTCACTTCTGCACATGTGCATTGTATCACTTTTATAATGCGCATGTACCGATAGCACGTGTTGAGGTCCAGTGCTTAGGGTGGCATCAGCCCAAAAAACATCCCTGCTCTCGGCCAACTTTTAGGTGCAATATAGGTGACCCGCATATTCTTGGGCATTCGTAAATTATTGCCAGGATACAATCCCCATTTTCTGTCTAATAATAAAACATAGATAGGTGTAAAAAGTCGCTAACATTTTTTATAGACAGGAATAAAAGTTTATTTTATGCCATTTTAAACAGGTATGGGACCTGTTATCCAGAATGCTCGAGACCTGGGGATTTCCAGATAATGGATATTTCTGTAAATTGGATTTCCATACTAGAAAATCATGTACACATTAAATAAACCCAATAGGCTTTTGCTTCCAATAAGGATTCATTATATCTTAGTATGGATCAAGTACAAGCTACTGTTTTATTTTTAAAGCGAAAATCATTTAAAAAATTTGGAGTATTTGGATAATAAGGAGTCTTTGGGAAATTATCTTTCTATAATTTGTTGCTTTCTAGATAACTGGTTTCCAAATAAAGGGACATACCTATATCATTAAGCACAATTTGACCTCACATTTGCAAGTTTTTGCTTAATGAATGAGCCCTATATATTTTGGGCTTTATATACATTCCCTTTATTGAAAGAGAAGGTAATGGCTGGCCCCAGCCCCTAGTGATGGGTGAATAAATTTGACGCATAATAATATATATTACAGATTTTCAGAAGAGGCATTCAACTGAATTTGAATAGTCACTAAGCATAATAACATGTAAATATATCAGAATTCATAAGGAATAGATTGCACAAAACACAGGGTGGTATCAAACTTCCAGTTTAATACACTCTTAGTAAGAACAAAGCGCCAAGCTGTACTCTTCATTCTGCTTTTCGACATCAAAGCCTCAGAGCTATATGCTGTCCTAAAATGCCTTTATTATTAACCATTAGACACCTAACAGAAAACCTTTTTGAAGAGTCTTTATACACCCATATTTTTGCCATCGATCCAACACAGCAAGAAACCTATGGACCTCATCTCAAATTTATGAGGGCACACCGTTACTACTTTCAATCACTTGCTTTTCTTCTGTCAGAGTAATTTATAGGAGGTTAAGCTGAGACCAAAACACCCGACTAGAAGGCGAATGAAATCAATTGATTACAAATTCAGCAATAAGTTTCATGTGACACCAATGTTTTCGTATAAAAGCTGCAATAAAAACACTGTCTTTAGACAAATGGGAGGAAAACATTTTGTTTCTGTTACATCTGGTACAGACCTGAGGATTAAGAAAGTTGATATAGTTAATGTTTAGGACATTTTATATTAAATAAGGCACCAGTATTTTCGAAGGATTAGGCTAGAAGTTTAGCATTCCTTCACATATATTTTTTTCCCAAGAAAATGTTTGATAAATATTTTACAATATTTTCAAATATACCCACAATCATTCACGTAACTACCGAAAAGCCAGCCCCGATGCAAAAAGCATCAATGAGTAGGGGATTACCCTTCTCTCCATTAGATAGTAGCCCTAACATTTTTCCACGGCTCCATTTAAGAAGTATTGGAGTTCTGAATATCATATACGAATATATATGTGCAGATCATTCAGAAAAATTAAATACTCCTGGGCCTCCAGCAATCACTGAACCTTTTTTTTTTATCAGTTTTCTCCTATAGAGGTACATAAAAAAAAAGTATATAGATAGATCAACAAAACTACTACACTCACGGGATTTGATGGAAAAGAAAAATTGGTCTCAGTGAACCAAAACAGAATTTAAATAAAAGCAGATTTTCTTTTGTACTGTAAATGCAATTTAACTTGTGTGTGGGCATGCAGTTTTATTGTAACTGGACTGCAACAACCGATGTATCTCTCCCCCTCTGCGACGGTCTCTCTCCCATAGACACTCTATATGAATTGTTATTAAAAGTAGGTTGGAACAATGCAATTACTTTTACATTACTTTGCAGCAGAATGCTCCAAAGCACAGATAGGGCCAGCTTTGTTTTTGAATGTAAGCAAGCTATTGCACAAAATATCCAAGAACTGCCAAAGAGCATCGAAATGGTTACCAAAAGAATAATAATAATTAAACTGTAAACAAAGCAGGCTTTATATTATATCAATACACAGAAGGTCAACATGTTCGATATTATAAACAGATACAGGTATGGGACCTGTTACCCAGAATGCTTGGGACCTGGAGTTTTCCAGATAATAGATCTGTCCGTATTTTGGATCTTCATACCTTAAGTCTGCTAGAAAATCATGTAAACATGAAATAACCCAATAGGCTGGTTTTGCTTTCAATAAGGATTAATTATATTTTAGTAGGGATCAAGTCTAAACAGCAAGCAACTGTAGATTATATGGATAAAATGGAGTCCATCGGAGACGCTCTTTCTGTAAATTGGT